>NC_092807.1:65652225-65975975 GCF_040954645.1 Diabrotica undecimpunctata | reverse complement strand
CAATAGAATATAATTAAATAAAGAAAATCAAAATAATATTTCCCTATACTGGGATTTAATTTCATTCGTTTTTACCAATGAACCTTAACGACATAAAGCTTCATAAGAACTACTGAATTTGTCAGCGCTTGCGTTCTGGCTAAAACAGAACCTCACTTTTAAACTTTCTAAAAATCAAAAATTTAGTTATTGCCGACAATTCAAAGAATTACCTCCTTTTAAATGTAGTTACATTGGGTTTTTCGATTAACCTTGGGTAAACCTTTGCGTGGTAAGTTCAAAGCTACCATACATTTCAAACCTTAAAAAAAAACTTTTTTTGCACATAGTAACAAAAAACACCACTATGTTACTAGCAAAGTTTTTTAATATTCTAACTCTACAATTCTAAGTTACGGTAAGATCAATAATGTTTTAATAGATAATATATGGTAGCTAATTATAATTTATTCTCTTTCAGCCCTGAAGAAGCCAAATTAATTCTCTTTGGCGAAAACGTTCGACGAAACAATTGATACTCATTAGAGTCTTTCTTGCAGATTTCCCCAATATTTAAGAGTTTACTATTTAACTTATCTGCAAAGATTAAAATTCTTTTCTATTCTATATATACATATATATATAATAAAATTCGGATATTGATAAAATCTATGAGCCTCTAAGTGGTGAAAGCTCAGAATCGGACGACAATGATATGAGACGTATAAGTAAACCAGCGAAAACAAAGGTAAAAGAGAAAGATATTATTACTACTACGATTAGTGGGGCAATAAAAAAAATCTTCAGGACGATTTATCCCTAGGCAGTTATGCAGGCAATTTCAATGAACATAATGAAGTTATTTTAGAAGAAGAGTAAAGTGTTAAAAGAAAAATACAAAATATAACTAAGTGCCAACAAAAAGGTAAAAAACGTGTAGTAAATGAACAAAATTAGGCCTGTAATGTTCGCAAACGAAAAATAGCTGGTGGGAAAGTATCTCAGTAAAAGAGGCAAAGACATGCCTGCAAAAATGTTAAAGCCTCCTTGCATGTGTCGCATGAAATGCTCTGAATGATTGCCAGAATACGAAAGACGAAAAATTTTCAACTCATACTGGACTGAGACAAACGTTTCAGATCTTAAAAAGCAATTTATCTTCTCATGTATCGACATCCAACCTACTCTTCGATCAAGAAAAAAAGATCTAAATTCTACCAAATCTAAACATAATACACTACACTACCATTTTACAGTGAACAATCAGCTATTGAAGGTGTGCAAGGTTATGTTTTTAAACAAACTTTGTATATCTAATTTAGTAGTAGTAAATATGTTGAAAAAAATTGAGCCAGGAGGTTTAATAAAAGCTGATCAAAGAGATAGACACACGCCAACCAATAAAACTCCTACCGAAACCATAAATAGTATACATCAACATATTAAATCATTCCCAAAATACGAGAGTCATTATTCCAGAGAAAGGAGTAAGAGAGATTATCTGGGCACAGAACTTACAATAGAAAAGATGTATCAAAGCTCAGAGCAAAAAAGTGGTTGTATGCAGATATTTTTAATAAAGACTTCAAGTTGTCGTTTAAACCGCCCGAAAGAGACATTTGCAATACATGCAGTACATTCACCGCTCAATTAAAAAATAATCCTACTGCAGATGAACTAACCAGTGTACAGGCTGATCATGATGCTCACATAATTGAATCTAGAACTCGGTATAACTTAAAACAATTGGACTTTATACTAGCTAAAGAGTCACCAAAATACAAAGTACTATCTGGTGATTTGCAAAAACAAACAATTGTATTAGCTTCTACAAAAGGAAGCTTTGGACATTAAATTTTACATTACATGATGCCAGTGATTCTTCTGTACAATGTATATTGTGGGACGAATCGAAAGTGGCCCGAGGTGCAAATGAAATTGCCTCGTCAATTTTGAAATGGGCTGACAATACAATTCCAGGTAGTCAAGTAAAGGACATCACTCTTTGGACCGATAACTGCTATGGACAAAATAAAAATATAAGTATTATAATGTGCTATTTTTGGATACTGCAAGTAAAGACGATCACACAAAAGTTTTTACTGAAAGGGCACACACATATGGAAGCAGACACTGTTCATACTTTAATCGAAAGAAAAAGCAAAAAACTCTCCAATTTGGCCATTTTAACACCATCACTGGCAACAACTAGTTAGGCAAACATCAGGTAAATACACAGTGCACAATATGGAAATTGCAGATTTCAAAAACTTCAAAACGCTGTTCGATAAGAAATTGTCATCTAATCCTCCTTTTGTAAGTAGAAAAAAAAAATGTTAATAAAGACCCTGTTCTACTGTCAACATGTGTTTTCCTACAAGTCCAACAAGAACACATTGGAAAGTTCTTTTATAAGACCGATTTCAATAATCAAAATATGTATGAAGTGGACTTCATGAGGTATCGAAGACAGCAAGTAACGTTTCCAGCCCAATTAAATTAAGTCTCAGTAATCCCATTACCAATCACAAAACAAAAGTACAATGACTTAATTGCACTACTGCCTTTTGTTCCGTCAGTTTGTCATGCGTTTTATCAAAATTTAACACATAGCGATGTAGCCACAAACGATTACCCACAAGAAGATGAAGATGATATGGAGCATCTTTAACAATTTTGAAACTTGTCTATAGTTTTACTTAATTATTATAACATTATAATATTTACCTCTAATAAAATAATAGTATAGGCTGTTTAATGTGTTTGTATTGTTTATTTCGTAAAGACCTTAACATGCAATGCCACATTATTTAAAAAAGTTGTTAGAGGTAAACAACACTATGTCCAACTACACATTTTTAAAAAAATTTTAAATAATGAACGGTAAACCTCAGGTATATAACACTTCATGGAATGAAAGACGATTATACACACCACAATAATAATATATTAATCTTGGTTAAATATAAGAAACATTTGAGTATTTACTGATTACAAATTTAAAAAATTTTAAAACTGCTCTCCTGAAAAAGTAAGAAAATGGACATAGTGTCCTTTACCTCCGAGGTACCAAATTAAAACACATCAAATAAAATCAGATGATGTCATCAACATATTTTTTAATGAAAGAAATGATAAGACAGGGATGACAGTGTCTAACTTATAATATATAACATAAGCAGCAATAATAAGAGGAATCTTTGCTCCCAAGCTTAATCTTAAGTAAACATTACTAACAAAGGACACATCGTCTAGGCCGACGAGAACTTAATAATTGTCTTGTAATTTAGTACCATTAAAAATATCAGCTATTTAAAATTAATCTGTGACAATATCTGATAGGAATGCGCATTTGCAGCGTTTCATGCCATGAGCTTGTCAGCAAACAGGTTCAAGTAGTGGTCAGTGATACAGATTACTGACAGTGGTACTCTATTACGAGTAAAACTACCTTTTTTAATTTAAATTTGTAATGCAAATTAAAATAAATCAGAGACACATTAAATATTTATTGTAACATACGTGTATTAATAAATAATTGTCATCAAGAAGAGAATTTTATTTTAAATTTTTATACTCTATTAAACTAACACATATATTTTAAATTACATTTTTTGATAGCTATACAGAATGGGATCTTCGTGAACTGCATCGATCGATTATGGAAAAACTATAGTTAGTAAAATTTCGATGAGTAATAGATTTCGTATACCTATCATATCTTATGTGTAAGTTCAATTGTTTTCTAGTTATTCACGCTTGAAAATTGGTCATTTTTACATTTTTTACATTTATTTCTCTTCCGACTTTTCATAAGCTATCAAAAAGCTTTCCAAAGGGAAAATACCCAAAAATACTCGATTTCTGTGCACCCAGCTCAATACTCGAAAAGCTTATACTCTGACTGGACTGATAAATACATTTCATTGGTTATAGAATAATCAAGATTACTCACATATTTATATTCAATTAAACTTATGTCGCCCTCTACATCCGAGATGTCGAATGCGCTTTCGCTACTCTTCTCTGTGTTCGCGTGTATAATCAATTGGCATAGATAAATAATATAGTATATAGAAAAAATCAATTGGTCTACGTCATCTTGTAGGTTGTTCGCGGTCCACATCTCAGTCTTCATTTTCTCAAGGAAATTATTGACATAATTTCGCCAATTTTTCTTTGTTACGCTTGGGAAACCGTCGTCAATTAATTGGCGCGCCTCTTTTTAGTGGTTGTCTCATTTGTTTTTAAAAGTGGTATTATGTCTAGCTACATATCGCTTAACATGGTTCCACGCCATTTCTATAGAATTTAATTCGCACTAATACCGAGAAAGCCTTAAAATAAAAACATTATGTTGTGCAACACACTCATGGAGTATCGATCTTTAAAAGCATGCGATGCTTCTAGCTGCTCAGATTTAAAATAGTATTTATCTAAAAAATGTATCTTTCCACTAGCCATTCCTTGATTGCAGGTATATTTCAGGAATTTTTAGGGAATCTCTCTTTACAGGAGTGATACGATGCATTGTCCTTTACAATGACATTCTTGCGATTGTTATTTGGTAAACTTGGTATTAACGTCTTTCTAAACCACGACTTTAAATATGCGGCATCCATTTTATCGTGATAGTCTTTATCATTTTTTTTCCATAAAAATACGCTGTATATCAGGGAGGAAACCTTGCATTCAATAAAACATATCGTGGGCCTCGTTTTTGTAGGTGCTTTTAAATCCAGTTCTTAAACCTTTGAGGAAAACATCGCGACTGTTTTGTATAGTGATGTCATACCAAACTGCATTATCAGTTAAAAAATCAAAGACATGGCCTTCGTGATCATAAACTTTACTTTACTTAATCAGTAGACCCATTTGTACCTTTCGGTGTTGGGCCGTTTAAAATACAATTCATTACATTACACTATTTGACAGTCTTCTGAGGTGTCCTAGCTCTTAACGAACTTTCTCCATTCCTTCCTATTGGATGCCATCTGTGTTGCTTCCTGCCAAGTCTTACCCTTACTCTGTAGTATCTGCGAGATGTCACTGTTCCATTCTTTAATGGGTCTTCCTCTTCTGTTCTTCCCTATTGGTTTGGCGTCCCACACTCTTTTAACTTGTCTATTATTGTCCATCCGGGTTAGATGTCCGAACCATGCCAATTTTTTCTCTTTGATTGACTCGAGTATCGGTTTGATTTTGAGTGATCATAAAATGCAGTGAAAACTGCGATTAGATCCTCACAATACGCAGGCGCCTGGCGATTACAGTAAACATACAGTAAACAAACAAATACAAAATCATTGAATTCAAGAAAACTAAGACCATAAGCTGTTGTAATTGTAGTGAATGGGGACAAACACCAAATCCAAGTAAATACCCTAACACAAATCAAGAAACTCTCCAGCAGGAAATACCTAGAGGGCAGCTTAGACTAGAAACTTTTCCAAAGATTATTTAGTACTAATAGCTTCTTTAAAATGTCGTGAAGATAGGGTATATGTAGATGGAGAAACAAAATGACAAAAAGCATCTATTGTTGGTGAATATCGGAGCGACCAGGACCATTATACGCCCGACAGTTGTAAATAGCCGTAAGATACTTTACCAACGAGGTTGTGACTGTAGTCCATACTGCTTATAGTTCCTGACATCGAAGAGAATGTTATATTAGAAATGGACGTAATAAAATTGCATGGATTTTAATTGGATTTTAAGAATAGAGTAATCAAAGTTAATATCGAGGAAGTATTCCTTCATCGACATGATGACAGCAAACGGTGCAAGTAAAACAATCATAGTAGCGTGCCTGCAAGATTGTGGAAAAGATACACCTTTTATGATGGAGCTTTGGCTTTATACATAACGAGAAGGTTAGCCGAGGAATCAGAATTGAAAAAGAATTTGTTACTTCTGCTAAAGAAATTCCTGTAAGACTTATTAACGTCACTGACTACCTATTGACCGTCAAAAAAGAGATTAACGTAGAAGACTATGTATCTGTGACGTCCATAATCTGGTAGATGACAACATCCGATAATTTCAATAACAAGTTCGTTCAAATGATGTTGTACTCGCTAAAATAGCTGGAGAAAAGGAAATTAAGGAAATTTCTTCGGCGGTATCCTGACATTTTTCTACCAAAAGGAGTAAAGACTGGAAAAACTGCCGCTATCAAACATAAAAATTTATACTGGTAATGCCAAGCCAATTCGTCAAGCAGCTCGACGATTACCATAGGCTAAGAGAGAAGCTAAAAAGATTGTTCAGGAAATGAAGAAAGAGGTAGAACCTTCTATTAGCCCATGGGTCTCTCCGGTGATCCTGGTCAAGAAGAATTACGGAACTATAAGGTTCTGTGTAGACTACCATTTGTTGAACAATGTTACCAAGAACCGCTGTTACCAGAGTTATCCTCTGCCTCGGTTTGACGACACGTTGGATACATTGGATAGAAGTAAATTGTTGTCAACTTTGGATTTGAAGTCTGGATACTGGCAGGTAGAAATAAAACAGTACATAAAGAGAAGACAGCCTTTACCACAGAAACTGGATTGTGACAATTCAATGTTGTATCATTTGGACTCCTGTGACATTTGAGAGACATGGAAAATGTGTTGAGAGGTTTATCTTGAAAAATATTTGTTGTATTTAGACAACATAATCGAATTAAAGCTGCTCAATTAATGTTAAACCCCAAGAAGTGCCAGCTATTTCAAAATAAGTCAATTTTCTGGGTCATATTGAAAAATTGATTCCATTAAGGAATGGCCAGAACTGACTGACAAACACCAAGTGAAAAGTTTTCTTGGGCTATGTACATACAATCGGAGGTTCATTAAGAATTTTGCAGGGATTACTACTGAGAAGTTTAATTACTGCTAGGACGGAGACTATCAAACTGCCCTTGAAACCTTGAAGAAGCATTAAATAACAGCACCAATATTGAGTATGAGTCAGAAGAAGAGTTTATCTTAGATATAGGTGCAAGTATGTAAATTTTCACCTTCATCCAAATAAATCTTCCTTAATTCATCATCTAATGGGATCCATACATTTCGTTTTTGACCTCTTTTTTTCAATGAGTTTTTTACTTTTGTAAATGTACTGGATCTAGATATGTATCTGCGTTTATTTACCTGCTTAAATTCGTCTGAAATATCAAAAATACGACCATCTGGAGTATCAATTATTGAGGCAATACAGATTTCATTTGATTTACTGTCTGGTTATCCTACTATTATGAATTGGAATCTCAATTTTTCCATGACCAAAAATGTCGTTTTATAAGGTTCCTTATGACAATTAGTAACACAACTGAGTTTCTGAAATTAAAGATTTATCTATTCTGTTCTATTTACATTATTTACACAAAATTTTACCTGAAATGGACCGCGGAAGTGATGACGTAGATTTTATTGCCATCTGTCAGTTTCACTTTCCAAACAAACCTTGTTTAGTGTGGATAATTTGTATTTTTCGTTATTTTTTCATTCTTTTTACAGAATCTTTCCGCTTTTTGCAATATCTAAGTATTCTAATAGTTACTACAACAATTTTACAAGGTTGTGTAAATAATAAAGCATGTTGTTTTATAAAAATAGCAATAAAATGCATTTATCAATAAAGTAAGGTTAGAATGTCTTTAATTTAAACTTTTAAACTATATTTCATAGAAATAGAACACTGAATTATGATGGTATTATCGTAAAAACCACTATACTTAAAAAAAAGCAGCAGAGGAAACAAAATGTTAACTTTATAGAAATTAAAAAGTCTTGAGATTGGGAATTTCAACTTTTGTTTGGAAAGTAATTGACAGTTGTGACGTCACACTCCCACTGTCCATTAAAGAAACGACATTTAATGTCACTAACGCTGGATGTTTACCATTCTTAACCACAAAATAAAATCTGACAAGATGACAAGTTTTTAAATATAAAGATGACAGAAGTGGTTGTTTCTAATATTCCAGATAATGTGCTCGGTAGAGTGCGGCAATATTTGAATGATGAAATTATAATTTCATTACATCCCCCTTCCTGGAGAAGAAAATATTCATGCCTTTAAAGTTTAGTAATCGTTGATGTCTTCTTTATCTTGAGGTGTTGAGATTGGAGTCAGCTTGGATATGTGGAACAGGTTGGACTCTGATATTCTTCGGTTCCGGTTTATTCTGTAAATTGAATTTGAAAATTTTTCTGTAATTTCACACGGTCCTATTTTCAGTTTGTCAAGTTTGTTCCTATTTAATTTGTTTCCATTTTTCACATATACCAAATCACCTATCTTGAAATCAAAATGTTTACGTTTTTTGTCATAAATTTGTTTATTATAATAATGAGATTTTATCGTTCTATCTAGAGCAATATTTCTATTACGAATCCAATCTTTCTCAGAAGTTAATTTCTTTAGTTCATTTGGCAACATTGCAACATTTTTGCCATACATTAAGTATGATGGTGCGAAACCAGTGATAGTATGTTCTGTTTCATTGTATTTGCGCACAAATTTTTGTGCTATTGTTGTCCAAGCAGTTTTTTGTTCTTTTTCGTTAATTTTACATCTGATTTTATTAATTAGGGTCTGATTTAATCTTTCATTTAAGCCGTTACAAAAAGGTTAATTTGTGGCAGTGACGATTATTGTTATAAATTTTTCATCTGAAAAATTTTTAAAATTTTTTGAATTTATTCCTTGGTTATTTTACCTGTTAGAATCATACCAATCTCATCTGTCTCTGATATGCTTTTTACAAGTTTAATAAAATCATTTGCAGTTTGAGTTTTCGATATTAGGATATATGCATATCGTGTAAAGTGATCCACTAGAAGATGCACATATTTTTTAGTAGGTCGAGAACCCCCAAAACCTCCGAATCTTCGGTTAGAATGATTTTTTCGTTTCCGCTTACCTTTTTGTAATAAACATTATTTTTAGTTACTAGTTTATTATTATGTTTTATATCTTTATTTTTTTCTTGGTCTTTCAATATATCTTCAAGAGTTATCAAATTTGTAACTTTCAACTGTTCCTCCATATTTTCATTGGGTATATATATAATATATATATATATATATATATATATATATATATATATATATATATATATATATATATATATATATATATATATATACCTTTTATAAAGGAATTTTTAAATAAATTTTCTGTGATACATGGTATACAGCCAAGTACAGGAACTTAGTTTCCTTGTAGATACCAAGATTACTCTTACTACGAACAAGAAAGCCAAGAATATTTTACCTTTTATAAAGGAATTTTTAAATAAATTTTTTGTGATACATGGTATACAGCCAGCTACAGGACTTAGTTTCCTTATGAATACCAAGATTACTCTTATTACGAACAAGAAAGCCAAGAATGTGACGAAGATGTGAATTTTTCAAGAGTTCAAGACGAAAAAGAAGAAACGTAGTAGAATTGCATTCCTCTGCTGACAAAAGATAGCTTTCAATTTATTAAAATTTAAAATATTCCACTTAAACTTTTTATCGATACAGGAGCAACTAAATATTTCTTTAATTCTGATATAGCCAATAAATTGAGTTACTTCAATTTTCCAGAATTATTCACAAGATTATTGTGTAGAAATTTTAATGTTTCCTGAATTTAACTCTGTCACAAACAAAGCCTAATTCTATATAGTCCAGCTAGAGCCATAAACACACAAATCAAATTGCCCGTAAAAGAAACATCATGTACAAAAGTTAAAGGTACCACTCTAACAGAAACTTTCACCGTCGCATATAACCAACTTGACCGGACCGAGCTAAGAATATCATACCCATCGAAGATAATAATCTAAGAGATATCGAATCTCTCCTTAGAACTGATCATCTAAATAAAGAAGAATCTCACCTAAGACGACTGTGCAAGAAGGTTGCAGAGCTATTTTATTATCCAGACGATCCGCTACCATTTACTAACCAAATAAAATACCACATATGAACCAGAGACGAAGTTCCAGTTTATACCAAGTCATATCGGTATCCTCACATATATAAGAAAAAATATGCGTAAGCAGATCACTTGGGTGTTCGATCAAGAAATCATCAGATCGAGTTAATCACCCTGGTTATCCCCAATTTGGATCTTATAACAAAAATACATGTTGCCAAAAAAAAATGATGATCAAAAATGGTTTAAACAACTTTTTTTAAACGAATTGTAAAATAAAAATAATGTTTTTAAGTTAAGCAAGCATCAAATTAAACCTAAACTCCATTACTACAAGATCCCGAAGAGTTTGGAACAATACCTTTATAGCAACGCATTGTTTTTTAATTGGTAATTTCACGCCACGGAGTGTTCCGTGACTTCTATATACATAATACGGTGTTAAAATCACATATAAGATATTTTTTTTATTGGTACCTCATTTTGCTTACTTAAAGTACGCCGTAGCGTGTTTAAATTCAACTTTCAAAAACGCGCGTGTTTTAAAGTTACCATGATATCAAAAGTTTTAAATATTTATCTGACCTGACAGGAGTACATAACTTGTAACGCCAAGTAAATAAAATATTATGAATAAAATATTACAAACAAATATTTCAAAAGCTTTATTCAAATATTTTGAAATCTAAATCTTTTAAATGAATGTGAAAAGTACAGTTGGTATTGTTTCAAATATTTATACTTCCATTTTTTAAATCAGAGAAAGTGCTGTTCAAATTAATACTGCCGACATTCTTGGAATCCAGTAGGGTTGTACTTCGATTAATGGCACTCCCAATAATGTTTGAAACATTTTTCTCTTTCTCCTTTTAAGCAATATACATAAGCAATATAATAACAATTAATCTGATGTGACAGATTGCAAATTCATTTTTGTTTTTCTCATTTCCATAATAACGAAAGTCATAATGATGTACATCACAAATTCAACCATTTTACATTATTAGCTCTTATTTCAATTTTTTGTAGTAATAATACATGAGTTCAAAGTGTACCAATAAATATAATATCCACTTATACTTTAATATACTATAAGAAGTTATAATAATTTGTCATAATATAATATTTTATTTACTTGTATAATAAGTACACCAATTAATTTTATAAATTATCTTTTGTTTTAATAAATGCAGCACACAATATGTAAAAAAAGTTTGGGAAAAGAAGCAAAAAATCAAATTAAAACAAAATTTGATTTAAAGGGTTTTAAAAAATTTTATTTAAAAAAACAACAAATATCAAAAGTAAATACATAGTTACAAAAGATGCTCGATCTTACTGCAAAAAATATTAATTTAACAACTTTCATTACTAAAAAAAACGAAAAATTTTCAAATCGATTTTTCTGGCCAACGGTGTATCCTATCGACTAAGAGTAAGAGTACCTTTTATTACTAGAATACCTGAAAATTTAATAATCTAGTATCACGAATGCTTAAAAGGTAAAGACCAAAAGTTATGCTGTAAAATAACCGTTGACCTACCCACAACGGACACTATGAAATCGATTCAGCTCCGGAGGATAAACAATCGTACTAGTTTTTGTTTTTCTAAATAGAAGCGTTCTGGAGTTATTTAAAAAAAACTAATTACATGGCGCCATCTTCAAAGGGCTCTAGCTCCCTTAGGAACATTTTTGGACTGAGTGAAATGGGTTGAATTGTCTTAAAATTATCTGAGGAATCTCCGGTCTTCGTTTGTTAGGAGAGTTTCTGGGTTTCTGGGTAAATTCTGAGAGAATTTAACGGTTAAATTAATTTTATTGACGTTTCAATGTCCACTTCGGAAATCGTTCTCGATATCTCGGAGAACGATTTCTGAAGTGGAAATTGAAACGGCAAAAAAATTAATTTAACCTTTAATTGTAGCTTATTCCCATTTAAATTGTAATTTCTTTAACATGCCACAAGAAAATAGCTTTAGAACAATATAAAGAAAAAAGAAAAAAGAAAAGAAAAGAATTAATTATATAATGCATTATTACTTTGTTTTCTATGTTGTTTTTGCTACCAATTTCCTTCATCGTCAGTACATGCTCCTCTACGCTGTTATCATGTTTCTTTTTTCCATGCATCAGTATTTTACCTATTTAAGCACTACTTATTTTGTTCTCGAATTCTCCTTTCTCTGACTGTATATTAGTACAGCAATTTCTTTTAGGGACCATTTAGCAAAAATTAGTATTTATAGGTCATTCCATTCCATCAGCTTTGAAATTTCTTCAAAATCAGCAATAAATTTTCTTACTTGTAAAATTGGTCTCGTCATATCAAAGCAAGATACCAAATTCAGAAAAACAGTGTATTTTTCCAAAAAAAAATAATATTTGCTGTAATTCCACTTATAAACATCTCGTAATTCATAACTTATAAATTTACGTTAATAAAAATTAAATAAATGTTCCGCATAAGCTTGCAATCTCTCTTTTTTTTATCATACATCTTGTATCATGGTACAAATGACAAAAATACAGTATCATCCAACTGTTTGCAATAAGTGTCGGACAGTTTCAATATCTAACTAATAAAGTACTATTATATCGTTATTAATGTGTCACAAAAGTTGCTGATAGTTAAAACATATATGCAGGTATTGTTTCAGAAATGTAGAGATTGCAGCTGTAATGTTTTTGCATGCCTGATTGACTACAAGAAGGCTTTCGAGAAAGTCAGGCATGAACAAATGATGAAAGTGCTGAAGAGGACAGGGATTGACGGAAAATACTTAAAAATAATAGCTAACCTGTATTGGAATCAATCAGCGGTACTCCGAATAGATGGATAATATACAGATCAGGTCAAAATCTTAAGAGAAGTGAGACAGGGGTGCAGAATTTCACCACTGATATTCAATCTGTACTCGGAGCACATTTTTGAAGAGGCTCTAAAATATATTGATGAAGGCATCTTAATAAATGGATTCAAGCTCCTGTGGTATGCAGATGATACAATAGTGTTTTTCAATACCATAGAAGGGCTGCAAAACTTAATGAACAAAATAACGGAAACAAGTAGAAAATATGGACTGGATATAAACACCAGCAAAACCAAGCTAATGATCATCAGCAAGGAAAACATAACTGGAGCAAATCTGTATGTGAACCAAATGAGAATTGAACGTGTCTCACAATACAACTACTTGGTAACTATAATCAATGAGTCGTGGGACAATATCCAAGAGATTAAATGTCGCATTGGAAAGGCAAAAAGTGCATACTTGACTATGAGTTTTGTGTTCAAGAGCCATTATCTCACTTTAGAAACAAAAATAAGGCTCCTTAAATGTTATGTGTACTCAGTGCTTCTGTACGGAGTAGAAACGTGGACATTGAAGGCGGAAACTCTTTGAGCTATGGTCATACAGAAGGATTCTGAAGATATGGAAGGATGTACAGACAAAGTCATCAATGAAGAAGTACTACGGAGGATGAACACAACTGCCGATTTGGTCAACATCGTGAAGAGCCGTAAGCTGCAGTACTTGGGACATATAATGAAAAATCAAGGCAGATACGAGCTACTTTATTGCATTTTGCAAGGTAAAATTGAAGGAAAAAAGGCTCCAGGACGAAGAAGAATATCCTGGCTTTAACCCGAGAGCATGGTATAGAAAGACCTCAACACAGCTATTTCGTATAGCAACCAACAAGTTATCATAGCCAGAATGATTGCCAACGTTCGGAACGGACAGGCACCCTAAGAAGAAGAAGAAAACATGTATCGCTGATATAAATTATTTATTGTTTAAATTGGAACAGATTTATGTATGATACAAATTTCATGCAATAATTGTCCGATCTAAACGTACCTTAAGTATTAAATTGATTGTATAAGAAGTATTTAAAGTAAAACTCAATAAATAAAAGTAGAAAGCTAAAGAAAATATGGAAAATAAAGAAAATAAATAAATAAAGTAAGAAAATAAAGCTAGTTTGATGTTAAACTATATATAAATAAATACATCACTAAGCTGACTGTGTATATAACAAAAACCTTGTATTGATAAATAAAATATGTCCGCAATTCAATTGTTTCCCGACAATTACATTTAATTGATATGTTATGTACTTGTAGTCTAAATGCCAATCATAGCGCTAGTATTAAAATTATCACGAATAAAAGACATTTACCGAGAAAAGATCCGTTGTGTGTTGTAAAAAAAGTGATGTTTTGGTAATGGTTTTAGTAATTTAATGTCTGCTAATCTGTCAAAAAGGTATATGTATAACAGATCCCTGATGGTGAAAATATTAAAATAACTTAAGACCTAGTCTGTAACTTCTACAGTGGTACTTAAATATTTACATAATAATTTAACTACAGACCACTAAACTAATTTAAAACTTCGAGATTTATGTTATTGAATTTATAAATTGTATTTGATAATACTGGTAACCGAATTATATTTCTTCTTCTTTTTCTTTTGGCATCCTAACCCTGGATAGGTCTTTGCCTGTCTGGCTATGTTCTTCTATTCAGATCTCTGTTGTGCCCTGCTTCTCAATTGTCTTATATTCACAGTTTACAGGTCGTCTTCCACGTCATCCAACCATCCCGTTTTTGGTCTTCTTTTTTTCGTCTTCTTGTCCGCTTCCATCGTAATATTTTCTTTGTTGATTTTGTATCTTATTGTCTCTGGATATGTGTCAGCCATGACAATCTCTGAGTATTACCAAATCTTTCAATATCGTGCTTCATTTAATTCATTAGTCTCGTCGTTTCTCTTGATTTTTCATATGCCGTCTTCCATTACTCCGGGATGTATACTTTTCCCAGTATCTTTCTCTCGAATGTCTTGAATTGCCCTTCTTTTTTGTCATTACCCAGGTCTCACAACCATAGGTTTAATTAATGTTCTGTAGATAGTGATGTTAGTTTTTTTATCTAATCATTTTGATGTTGTTATATAATAAATAGTACAATTGTATATTTATTAACCCTGTAAAAGGCTAATCATTAAAAACTGTAAAAATATTTCAACTATCCATAAAAAGGATGTTATTGGGATATCTGTTATCATTTATTTTGTTTTGTGAAAAAAAAAATAAATAAAATGCTGTATTTTGAGAAAAAAAACATGTTACCAAAATGGGAACGTTGGCATCTATAGGTCACATATAACAAAGTAATATCATTGCAGTAAAAACATATTTTATTCCTTTTATTATAAGAAAACTAACAAAAGTTAAAATAAAACTATAAACCTAATGTTAGAAATAAATATGTGAGCAAGCTGAGTGATATTTATCAAAACAAAAATTTTTATGTAGACGCTTTTCACATGTAGTGTAGTCTAAGCATGTGTTTCTTCGGCATACAGTACATCTACCTTGTGATGTACTTTTAGAAATATGATTTATTCCATCAAATCGCATATCTCTAAGAACTGGACAAGTTGGACCACCTTTTCTTTTTCTTGAGCTTGCTCCAAATTTGATTAGTGCCGTAGCAACATTTCTTCAAAAATCCAAATGAGTTATAGTACTTTTAGGATTTACGTGTTGGTAGAAACGGAATGCTGCTACTACCGCTAAATTTAAGGTGTGAGAAAATAAATTCCGCCACCATTTCTTTTTATCTTAATCTTGGACGATAACTAGCACACATTCTATCGCAAAGGTCGACACCACCCATTCCAAAATTGTACTTCTTGATCAAATTTAGTTGTGGAACTTCTTTTCTATTTTCAGATTTTACTCTTCTTGTCGCATTTTGGAGCGGATTGATGGAGAAATGATTGCTTGCTATTGTAACTGCAGCGTTGTCATTCCACTTGACGCAAATAACAGTACCATCGGATTTGTAATCAAATGTTCCCCGATCTTACTTTTTTGTTGTTTTTGATGATACCAATGGACATTTATTTATTCTGTTCTCACGCACAGTTCCACATGCCCGAATACCTCTATCACACAAGCTTGTCAATAGTGAATAACTGGTAAAAAAATTAAAAAAAAAAACATTATGGTTGTTGGGGTTCTCAATTACGTCTAACATTTTATTTACAACGTGGGAACCTAAAGACATCTTTCTATCTATTGTTTTACCGCAGTATATCTCTAAATTATAGGGGAATCTATCTTGGCATAACATCCATATTTTGAAACCGAATCTTATTGGTTTATTTTTTATGAACATTTTAGTTTTATGAACATCAAATTTTTTGTAGTTTTGTTTCTGCATATCATATAATTCTGCAACTCTTGCAATTTTGTTACCAACTGCAAGGTTGGCATTATCACACATATGAAGATAGACCAGTAATCATGCTCAGAAGGAACATGGTGATATCCGCTTATCAAAAGTAACCCAAACAGTAAAGTTGTGAATATTTTTCTCTGTGAGCGTAGAGTTAGGTATTATGATGAATAAATTCAACTATTTCAGATGTGAAAAATAATGAAAAACTTTCGAACTCAGATTTGTCCGTATTCGTCACCTACTCTTGGTGATGTGGACGCTTGAGCTTGAATTCCAACCTTCTCATTCTTTTTCCATTTACGTTAAATCGATACATTTTCTTCCTTATCTTCGTCGGAAGATTCATAAGCGTGAATTTCTACTTTACCGGGTACTTCGTCTGGTATATCAGGAATATCTAACACCTGATCGTCAATAGTATCCTCGTCGCTTTCAGTACCTTGATCAGCTGACTCAGGTGGAAGAATAATAATATCCACTGATTTTGCGGACATATGCTTTTTTTTACTGCCACCAACTTACCCATAAAAATTTTTGGATCCAACGATATATCCATTTTTCCACTGAAACAAAACTAAAACTCAAAATTATTATAAACACCACGTGTTTTCTTCTAGCAATCTCGTGACGACTAATCCAAGCCGTTACAATTATGCGCGGTCATTCTCTAGGGAATCTTGAATAACAGTGTTTCGCTGTTGCTAATGTTCCTATTTTGGGAACAATGAATGGCGAACGTGATATCTTTAGAAATGAGTTACCTAAAAGGTGTTTTTTGTAAATATTTCCTTTATATAATTCATGTACTGTATTTCTATTCAACAATAAATTACAGTGCGGTACATATCGACTCGCAGTAACAACTTTAGCACAAAATAGCAAGTGACATGAATTTGGACGCCATTTTACGCGGTTTTTATATGAATCTTGTAAGTAAAAAAAACATCTCAACAGAAAGTAAGAATGGGATATACAGAAAGCATATTTGTTACAATATTTGAAAATATTTCAATATTTTCTGAATTTATCTTATTTTTTACTGCGTTCCCAAAATGGGAACATTGTCGTTTAAAAGGTTTTGCTAATAAATAAGACACACGTGGATTCGACTTACTTTTTTATTGGCAGAACTATGATTGACTGATTGACATAAGACATCATATTTAAAACATAAGTGGTCTCTTTACCGACAATCTTCCTCGCTTAAAAAAAGTAAAAAAACAATTGCGTACCCCGGAGGTAAACGACACTATGTCCATTTTTATCGAAATTTAGATTATTGCACTTTTGAATATAACTTTTCTGGCTCTACACATGGGTAAAGCATACTATGTTCAGAGACAATTTTACAGCAAGTTACCGACTTTTTAATAAACACCAAGTCCACTTCCAGTCAGAGGTAAACAACACCATGTGGACTTCATCAGGTGTTGTTTCATCATCATCCAGCCTCAAGAGTCCACTGCTGAACATAGGCCTCTTCCTCATGTTTCCAACCCCGTCTATCTTGCGCCGCTCTCATCCAGTTTTTATTGAGTTTTCTTAAATCGTCAGTCCATCTTGTAGGTGGTCGACCGACGCTTCTCTTGTCTTCCCTTGGCCTCCATTCCAATAACCTCTTTGTCCATCGCCCATCTGTCATTCTGGCTATGTGTCCTGCCCATCTCCATTTTAGTCTGGCTATCTTCTCGATGATGTCAGTCACTCCGGTTCTTCTCCTGATGTCTTCGTTGGTTATTCTGTCTCGCAGAGTTATTCCTAACATGGACCGCTCCATTCTTCTCTGCGTGACTCTCAGTTTGGTAGCTGCTGCTGGTGTTGTTTACCTCTACTATATGTGTGCACCGTCATTTACCATCCGGACATAGTGTTATGTACCCTTGTACACTTCGTGTCATATAAAAATGGTACACTTTTTTTTCCCAGTGTAAACCAGTGTTCAGACCAGAGATATATAAGAGAGCCTCTCTTATATATCTCTGGTTCAGACTGGAGAAAATGTTTCTTGAAACAATTCATTGTTGTCATCACAGATAACGGAATTGCACTAAATCTAAATAAAAAAAATAACGTTTAAAAATGTGTTTAGATAAATATCATTTTTATTATTAACAACAAAAAACGGTATCTAATAAATTTAATAACCCTAGTAAAATGTTTGAAGAATTTTTTAATAATGGAGATATGACAAAATACTATTATTTCAGCAGTTTCGAATTATAATACATATATTTAAATTCCACACTTGTTCACTGTAAAAGTTATTCATTTTGTATAAATTTCAGTAAAACACACTGAAAATTTTTTTAATTTTTTCAGTGTGTTTTATTTATTCTAGTATGCCACAACTCAATACAGTTTTGTGCTACACTTTACGAGAAACGAATGACAGCTCTCGATTTGAAATTAAACATAATAATTTAAAGTCATGTCAAAATTTTTTATTTTTTAACATTATTTAATTAAAATATTTTCATAAATTATAATAAAACACGATTCAAGTCTTTTTTTTTTGGCTGGTTTGATATAATATATTCGTTATAAGAAAGAAGTGGACAAAAATGATAATTTATTTGGAGATGAAAATTCGGATATTGATAAAATCTATGAGCCTCTCGGACGACAATGATATGAGACGTATAAGTAAACCAGCGAAAACAAAGGTAAAAGAGAAAGCTATTATTACTCCTACGATTAGTGGGGCAATAAAAAAAAATCTTCTTCAGGACGATTTATCCCTAAGCAGTGATGCAGGCAATTTCAATGAACATAATGAAGTTATTTTAGAAGAAGAGAAAAATGTTAAAAGAAAGGTACAAAATATACCTAAGTGCAAACAAAAAGGTAAAAAACGTGTAGTAAATGAACAAAATTGGGCCTGTAATGTTCGCAAACGAAAAATAGCTGGTGGGAAAGAGTATCTCAGTAAAAGAGAAAGAGACATGCCTGCAAAAATGTTAAAGCCTCCTTGCATGTGTCACATGAAATGCTCTGAAAGATTGCCAGAATACGAAAGACAAAAAAATTTCAACTCATACTGGACTGAGACAACCGTTTCAGATCTTAAAAAGCAATTTATCTTCTCATGTATCGACATCCAACCTACTCTTCGATCAAGAAAAAAAGATCTTAATTCTACCAAATCTAAAAATAATACACTACACTACCATTTTAAAGTGAACAATCGGTTATTGAAGGTGTGCAAGGTTATGTGTTTAAACACACTTTGTATATCTAATTTAGTAGTAGCAAATATGTTGAAAAAAATTGAGCCAGGAGATTTAATAAAAGCTAATCAAAGAGGTAGACACACGCCAACCAATAAAACTCCTACTGAAACCATAAATAGTATACATCAACATATTAAATCATTCCCAAAATACGACAGTCATTATTCCAGAGAAAGGAGTAAGAGAGATTATCTGGGCACAGAACTTACAATAGAAAAGATGTATCAACTGTACATTGATAAATGCAATGAAAGACACGTAGATCTAAAGTTCAGAGCAAAAAAGTGGTTGTACGCAGATATTTTTAATAAAAACTTCAAGTTGTCGTTTAAACCGCCCGAAAGAGACATTTGCGATACATGCAGTACATTCACCGCTCAATTAAAAAATAATCTTACTGCAGATAAACTAACCAGTGTACAGGCTGATCATGATGCTAACCTAATTGAATCTAAAACTCGGTATAACTTAAAACAATTGGACTTTATAATAGCTAAAGATTCACCAAAATACAAAGTACTATCTGGTGATTTGCAAAAATGTTTGCCTTTACCACTAACAAACAATAATTGTATTAGTTTCTACAAAAGGAAGCTTTGGACATTAAATTTTACATTACATGATGCCAGTGATTCCTCTGTACAATGTATAATGTGGGACGAATCTAAAGGGGTCCGAGGTGCAAATAAAATTGCCTCGTCAATTTTGAAATGGGCTGACAATACAATTCCAGGTAGTCAAGTAGAGGACATCACTCTTTGGACCGATAACTGCTATGGACAAAATGAAAATATAAGTGCTATTATATAATAAATATTATTATAATGTGCTATTTTTGGATACTGCAAATAAAGACGATTACTCAAAAGTGTTTACTGAAAGGGCACACACATATGGAAGCAGACACTGTTCATGCTTTAATCGAAAGAAAAAGAAAGAAACTCTCCAATTTGGTTATTTTAACACCATGGGACTGGCAACAACTAGTTAGGTAAACATCAGGTAAATACAGAGTGCACAATATGGAACTTGCATATTTCAAAAACTTCAAAACGCTGTTCGATAAGAAATTGTCATCTAATCCTCCTTTTGTAAGTAGAAAAAAAGATGTTAATAAAGACCCTGTTCTACTGTCAACATGTGTTTTCCTACAAGTCCAACAAGAACACATTGGAAAGTTCTTTTATAAGACCGATTTCAATAATCAAAATATGTATGAAGTGGACTTCATGAGGTATTGAAGACAGCAAGTAACGTTTCCAGTCCAATTAAATCAAGTCTCAGTAATCCCATTACCAATCACAAAACAAAAGTACAATGACTTAATTGCACTACTGCCTTTTATTCCGTCAGTTTGTCATGCGTTTTATCAAAATTTAACACATAGCGATGTAGCCCCAAACGATTACCCACAAGAAGATGAAGATTATATGGAGCATCTTTAACAATTTTGAAACTTGTCGTCTATAATTTTACTTAATTATTATAACATTATAATATTTACCTCTAATAAAATAATAGTATAGGCTGCTTAATATGTTTGTATTGTTTATTTCGTAAAGACCTTAACATGCAATGCCACATTATTTAATAAAGTTGTTAGAGGTAAACAACACTATGTCCAACTACACATTTTAAAAAAAATTTTAAGTAATGAACGGTAAACCTCAGGTATATAACACTTCATGAAATGAAAGACGATTATACACACCACAATAATAATATATTAATCTTGGTTAAATATAAGAAACATTGAGTATTTACTGATTACAAATTTAAAAAATTTTAAAACTGCTCTCCTGAAAAAGTACGAAAATGGACATAGTGTCCTTTACCTCCGAGGTATACAAACAGATCTTATAAATCTAATTTGGTTTTGTAGGAACCTTGATTACTCTACCTAAACGAGTAGCAGTAACTTTTGGAGTGGTAGGAAGTCTGGCCTTAGTTTTATTAAAGATCTTTTTAGTGTTTTCATTATAATCATTGATAATGTACTGCTGTAATAATATACTGCTTTATTTGTTGATTGATATTTCATTGATACTTTTCTACACATTTCGTTATTAGGGTTTACATGTGTAACTGATTCTTGCGCAGAATAATTTACAACTATTTCAATAGAAGAAACTATCGGTTTTTGTTCGGTATAGGTATCTTTCTCAAATTTACATTTCCTAGCATGTACAATATTTATATTTTCCCCTATTTGTACTAAATATGTTGACGCACTTACAACTCGTACTATCTTACCCTTGGACCATAACTTGGTTCATTTATGCTTTACATATACAACTTTGTTAGGATTATATAGTTTCTGCAATACACGTTTTATTATTCTGATCCCTTTTCTTTGTCTTCTAGAGTTTCGTAGAAGTCATGTTCTATCTGTTTCGAGAAGCTCTACCAGTGTTTCCTTTTTATTTGTCTAAGTAGAGTATTCGTTTTATTTCTGATTCGTTTATAGTGTTTGTATGTTTGTTGTGTTTTTTGTGTTCTGTATATTAAAAAGGCTTTCTCCTTTTCTTTACATTTTGTTTTTACTTCCTTTCTAAATCATGAGTTTTTCCCAGCTTTCCTCGTAATATATATATATATATATATATATATATATATATATATATATATATATATATATATATAAACACTTACTACTCTGCTTATCGACTTATGAGCAGAGTAATAAGCTTATTTACTTAAAATAAAGTAATTAAACATAAACACACAATAATAATGAAAATAAAAGTTATGAATTCTATTCTATATTCAACAAATTTCAAAAATGACTAGAATCATTAAACAAAATTTTAAAAGAAAAAATTAAGGGTACTTAAATTTTAAAAAACTTAAATGTTTGTTTTAATTATAAAGAAATATTAACCTAAACAAATATAACCTTACCTAACCTATTCTTACCCAACCTAAACCAACCTAACCAAACCTGACCCAACCTAACCTAAACAAAACTAATTAAGATAAAATATATTAGTGGGTGTATATTATTAAGTTAGAATATATTAGATCCCTTCCTGTGCTATGAAATGACCTACCTACGCGTCCTAAACAAAACTAATTAAGAATAAACATAACAGGAAGGGAACTCAAATTATCCTATAATAACCAAACCTAATCCAACTTAACTAAAACTTATTAAGATGAAATATATTTGTTGGTTTAGATTATTAAAATAAAAATATATGAGTTTCCATCCTGCGCTGTGAGATGACTTACAGGCGTTGGTAGATCATTTCACAACCCAAGGAGCGAACTTAACTTATTGTAACCTAACTTAACCCAACCCAACCCAACCTAATCGAAACTAATTAAGATAAAATATATTAATGGGTATATATTATTAAGATAAAATAATGTAAGATGACTAGCCGATGCCCTACGGGCGTCTGTAGGTCATATTATGTCGTAGATTATCAGGACCCATGTGCAGGGTCGATCTTCATAATCGTAAAAAGGGTCGTCCTCAAAATCGTAAAGGTAAAAATATATTTTTTACCTTTAAATTTATTAATTCTTCGGCACTTTTAACTGCTATTCGACCTGTCCAAAACCACATTATATAAAATACAGTTCTGACTGGTACTTTCAGTCCTTCAAAAAATGTACCAATGCATATAGGATACATCTTCTTTGATGTACACCAAAAACCATGGTTTAATTTTTACGACTCTTTTGGTCTGACTGTACATGGACGTCGATCATTTCTTACTTTACACTTAAATTGTTCTTTAATTAATCCAATATTTTCAAATTTTGGATTAATTCCGCATTAATTCGTTTTTGTTTGTGTAATTATTTTTGTGTAAAAAACATAAACTAAACTTACTTGAATATTAAATATCAAATTTTGTAAATTAGATCCAGAAATATTTTTATTTCTTTATATTTTTATGGTATATATTTTTGTATTAGTTATTTATTGAACAAAAATAATTTTGTTGTATTAGGTTTGGCCGTATTTAGTACCGATTACAAACGGTTTGTGATTTGTAGTATAATGTACATGTTTAGTTATAAACTCTTTGGAATAAGTTTCTAATTTTGTGTTTTACAAATACCTAAAATTTGATGTTTTGCATTTGTCATTGTCGTTTGTCAAATCTCTTTTTTTTTGCATATTTTGGATCTAATTAGTTTTTTAATTCTTTTTCGTCGCGTTTTTTGGATTTATTGTTTAATATTATTAAAGTATTCTTAGTTTGATTTGCTTTAAATTAATTTAATGTTTTGAGTATATTTTATTTTTTAGTAACTATTGTATTAACCCTTTAAACGCCGAATCATTAAAAACTAAACAAATTTCAACTATCCATAAAAAAGATGTTATTGGGATATCTTTTATAATTTTGTTTTGTGAAAAAAAAATAAAATGCTGTTTTTGAGAAAAAAACCATGTTCCCAAAATGGGAACGTTGGCATCTATAAGTCACAACATATAACAAAGTAATATCATTGCAGTAAAAACATATTTTATTCCATATATTATAACAAAACTAACAAAATTTAAAATAAAACTATAAATCTAATGTTACAAATAATATGTTAGCAAGGTGAGTGATATTTATCAAAACAAAAATTTTTATGTAGACGCTTTTCACATTTAGTACACTCTAAGCGTGTGTTTCTTTGGCATACAGTACATCTACCTTGTGATGTACTTTTAGAAATATGATTTATTCCATCAAATCGTATATCTCTAAGAACTGGACAAGTTGGACCACCTTTTCTTTTTCTTGAGCTTGCTCCAACTTTGATTAGCGCCATAGCAACATTTCTTCGAAAATCCAAATGAGTTATAGTACTTTCAGGATTTACGTGTTGGTAGAAACGGAATGCTGCTACCACCGCTAAATTTAAGGAGTGAGAAAATAAATTCCACCACCATTTTTTTGATCTTAATCTTGGACGATAACTAGCACACATTCTATCGCAAAGGTCGACACCACCCATTCCAAAATTGTACTTCTTGATCAAATTTGGTTGTGGAACTTCTTTTCTATTTTCAGATTTTACTCTTCTTGTCGCATTTTGGAGCGGACTGATGGAGAAATGATTGCTTGCTATTGTAACTGCAGCGTTGTCATTCCACTTGACGCAAATAACTGTACCATCGGATTTGTAATCAAATGTTCCCCGATCTTGCTTCTTTATTGTTTTTGATGATACCAATGGACATTTATTTATTCTGTTCTCACGCACAGTTCCACATGCCCGAATACCTCTATCACACAAGCTTGACAATAGTGAATAACTGGTGAAGAAATTGTCAAAAAATACATTATGGTTGTTGGGGTTCTCAATTACTTCTAACATTTTATTTACAACGTGGGAACCTAAAGGCATCTTTCTATCTATTGTTTTACCGCAGTATATCTCTAAATTATAGGGGAATCCATCTTGTCCGCATAACATCCATATTTTGAAACCGAATCGTATTGGTTTATTTTTTATGAACATCTTAGCCGAGTGATGCCCATGATACGGAATCATCGATTCATCTATGCTGAGATTTTCATGGAAAACTCCAAATTTTTTGAAGTTTTTTTCAGCATATCATATAATTCTGCAACTTTTGCAACTTTATTACCAACTGGAAGGTTGGCATTATCACAAATATGAAGATAACGTTTTATAAGTCGGAACCTTTGCCGACTCATTATTTTCGAAAAAATTGGAGCCTGCATGTCATCTGCAGTAGACCAGTAATCATCCTCAGAAGGAACATGGTGATATCCGCTTATCAAAAGTAACCCCAAAAACTGACGAAGTTCTTCCTCAGAAACAGTAAAGTTGTGAATATTTTTATCTCTATGAGCGTAGAGTTCGGTATTATGACGAATAAATTGAACTATTTCAGATGTAAAAAATAATGAAAAAATTTCGAACTCAGATTTGCCCAAGTGTTCATCGCCTACTCTTGGTGGTGTGGAAGCTTGAGCTTGAATTCCAACCTTCTCACTCTTTTTCCATTTACGTTGAACCGATACATTTTCTTCCTTATCTTCGTCGGAAGATTCATAAGCGTGAATTTCTACTTCACCGGGTACTTCGTCTGGTATATCAGGAATATCTAACACCTGATCGTCAATAGTATCCTCGTCGCTTTCAGTACCTTGATCAGCTGAATCAGGTGGAAGAATAACAATATCCACTGGTTCTGCGGACGTTGAAGCTTCCACATCGTCGAGTGCATGTATTAGAAATCTATGCCTTCGTATAGATGATCTAAGTGTATAAAAATATATCTAAGTATTATGCTTTTTTTTGTTGCCACCAACTTACCCATAAAAACTTTTTGGATCCAAAGATATATCCATTTTTTCACTGAAATAAAACTAAAACTCAAAATTATTATAAACACCACGTGTTTTCTTCGTCGTAACGTCGTGACGACTAATCCAAGCCGTTACAATTACGCGCGGTCATTCTCTAGGGAACCTTGAATAACAGTGTTTCGCTGTTGCCAACGTTCCCATTTTGGGAACAATGAATGCTGAACGTGATATCTTTAGAAATAAGTTACGTAAATGTGTTTTTTGTAAATATTTCCTTTATATAATTCATTTACTGTATTTCTATTCAAAAATAAATCACAGTTTGGTACATATCGACTCCCAGTAACAACTTTAGCACAAAAAAGCAAGTGATATGAATTTGGACGTCATTTTGCGCGGTTTCTAGATGAATCCCGTAAGTAAAAAAAACATTTCAGCTAACAGAAAGTAAGAATGGGACATACAGAAAGCATATTTGTTACAATATTTGAAAATATTTCAATATTTTCTGAATCCAACTTATTTTTTACTGTGTTCCCAAAATGGGAACGTTGGCGTTTAAAAGGTTAATTTAAATTTCTTGGAATAAAAAACTTAAGATGGAACGTAACCAATTATATTATTATTTCTATTATCTATAGTAATAATAATAAATAATATATATGGCTAATATAGATTCAGACCACTTCTGGGTAGGTGCAAAAATAAAAGGAATAATTTCAAACGCAAAAAAAAAGAAAAGGGCAAGAAGAGCTCTCGTCATAATTTAAAACTCTGAAAAGAGTCCCGTACACTAGAAAAGTATTAAAATTATCTTGAAAATGAAAATACAATTGATGATCATTTAACAGCTAGCAAGCAATGGGATATATGTAGAACAATTAAGGAAGCTATGGATGACGTGCTAGAACCAGAAGAACATACTTAACGGTTGGTTCGATGATGAATGTGAAGATATCACTAAAAGAAAAAAGTATGTATATATACTTATGCAACAAAGAAGAACACGGGATAAAGGCAAGCGTATGAAGAACTCAGGAAGAAGAAAAACCGCGTGCATCAAAGAAAACAGCAGACCTTGGAAAATCAGATTATGCAAAAGCTTCAATTACTACTCGTAAAGGGAAAAAATGAAACTCGAAAGTTCTATAGCGTCCTAAATAAGACAAGAAAAGAATTCAAACTATTTGCCAACAATCTGTGAAGCCATTTAAGTAAGTACGTGGAAAAACGCCATATCAAATTGACTAGATTTTTGTCCTACGTCAAATCTAAAAAAAAACCAATAAGTTTAACATTTATACGTTTCATCTCTTTGTGATCTTTAAGTCAGCGTAGCGTGTTAAAATATAAATGATATGAAGCCATAAATGAACTTAACATTCCCCATTAATTAATAAGACTTATAAAAAACAACTATAAGTAAAGTGATCTGCAGAGTGCAAATACAATTGATGCTGCCACAAGCCTTTTAAACATATGTGGGGTTACGGCAAGGAGATGCGCTAGTACATCTTCTCTTTAATATAGCATTAGCAAAGACTAGAAGAGATGTCGAGTTACACAACGATGGAACAATATTGAATAAGTCAACGAAGATTGTGGCTTACGCTGACCATTTTGATTTACTCCACACGAGGATTTAAGGAGATGCCGTCCAACTACTTGACGGCCACACAAAATATGGACCTTAAAATAAATGAGGAAAAAACCAGGAAGACCGTTGTGGTCGATGCCAAATAATAGAGATAGAGCTAGAAACGCCGAACAAAACTTTAGCATAGCCAACTATAATTTTGAGGTAGTAAATAAGTTAACCTATCTGGGTTCTCCCATCACAACCGATAATGACACATCTGTAGAAGTAAAACAAAGGGTACTGATAGCAAACGAATGATATTTTGAACTTAAATGGTAGAGGTGTAATATCTTTCATAAACATAGGTACATAGGTAGGTGTAGATGGTTTGGACATGTGTCAAGATCAAATGAGAATTACTCACACAGACAAATCCTATTAGCGGCCCCAGTAGGAAATAGGAGTAGAGGTATACCAAGACTGAGATGGAGGGATGGTGTGGACGACGATGCATGAAATACCGGCGCAGCAAACTGGCAACGGTTGGCGATGAACAAAAACTTCTGGCAAAATAGACTGAGGAAGGTCGAGGCTCAACTAGGGATGTAGCAGCATTGATGATAATGATGATTATCTATAATATATTTATTTAAAATTTTTAAGAATCCCTACTATAGTATTCGGCTTTTCAAGAAGGTGACCAGGTATCGGCTAACGCGAATCAAGTTTTGTAGGTACGAGAGGTATGAGATTATTATTAATCGAACTGTACAACAACTACAGAAAAAATTACGCAACTTTTGCCATAAAATTTTTTAAGAAGTTGTTGAAAGTTATTTCGTTCGATTTCAAAGTAAAACATAAAAATTGCACCACAGTAAATTGCGAAAACCGTTGGACGTTTTAGAAAGATATTTTAGAACATACATAGATAACAGATAAAAAACAGAAAGAGGGAGAAATGATTTTGAATTGGTAGAAGAAATGGGCCAAATACTCGACACAAAAAGAATATTGTACTTAAGTGCGTAATAAGCACAAACATCAAATGATGATTACAAATGTACACCATCAATATTTCGTGATGTAAGAGTTACGCCATTAAAATAGCTGGAGAAACATGAATATAATGATGTTAGATTTACAAATTAAAGAAGGAAAAGGACGACTGCAAGGTCCTGGGTGAACTTCTTGCCAAACAAAATATTTAATATCTGGAACAACTTGTACCAAGATACCATATTGGCAACTAGTGTTAACATCTTGAAAAATAAACTTTGTTATTGTTTCAATATTTTTGTATGGTATACTCAATTGTAACTCCATAATGGGTAATTTAAGAATGATATTTTTCTTTGTTTTTTGGCCATAATAGGAGCTCGCTCCTCTCCCCTTACTTGCAATATAATAATATAATAATAATATGTACCACCCAAGCTAGTACAAAAACATTTTTTACAAGATCAGACCTTAGTCTAGAGCTCAGATTTCGAATGATCAGATGTTACGTTTTTTTTGTTTTGCTGTATGGCTGTGAAAGTTGGACAATCGACTCTCAAACAGAAAAAAGAGTAAATGCATTTGAAATGTATATATACAGACGGATGCTGAGAATTTCATGGATACAAATAGTTACCAACGGTGAGGTACTTCGGCGCATGAGTAAATAAAAAGAATTACCCAGCATAATAAAAGAGAGAAAAATACAATACTTCGGTCATGTGCTAAGAGGTGAAAGATACGAATTATTCCAAATCATATTGAAAGGTAAAGTGCAGGGGAAAAGATCAGTTGGAAGACGTCAGAACTCGTGGCTGAAAGACCTGAGAAGATGGTTTGACCGCTCATCCACAAAAATCTTTCGTGCAGCTGTTTCCAAAGCTACTGTAGCTTTGTAATTGTAACTGGCATAATAATAATTGTAAATGCCAATTTTAACAATTGCCATTTGGATCGTCAAAGTTCGAAAGGACACGGCGCAATAAGAAGAAGATATAATAATATTAAATCGTTAATACTTTCTATAACAACACCACACATTTAAGTTCTTTAAAATTTAGGTAAACTAAATTTTTTCTTTAAAAATATCGGTTAATAATTTTAGTACTTTTCAGAATTTGTTAAATATAATAAAGAATGTATTCATCATTTACATTTTTATTATTATCTCGTATTTGTGTTTAATTACTTAATTTTAATTATCATTATATTCTAAAAAATAGTATGCATGTAAATCGATGAGTAGAGTAATAAATGTTTATGCATGCAATTGCGTAATGTATGAACAGTATTCACTTAAAAAGAGTACGGGGAATATTTGTAATACCAAACATTTCTATAGATTTGGAAACGTGGCAGTCATTTCTCAATATAGCCGCCTAAAAAGTGTTTTGAAAAGTGTGTGAAGTTTTTTTTGAAAATAGTCTAAAATTATGTATATTTTCATAATTTCCAAAAACTTTTGTCGAAAGCGCGTGGCTGTTAACCCGACCGGAACCTATTTACCAGTTATTAATGGTAAATACAAGATCTAGTGATTCGGATAAAGAAATAAATGCGTCCGGACCTCCCGCATGGTTTTTAAAAATTAAAGAAGATGCTGAAGAAGAAACGTAGACAAGATGAGGAAGATAAACGTAAGTAAGAGAAAGAGAAAAAGGAGAAACAGGCAAGAGGAGAAAGAGAAACAGGCAAGAACAGAGTGAGGAAAATAAGAAGCGTAGACAAGAAGAGGAAGAGAAAGGGAAGAGGCGTAGAAAAGTAGGGGTAGAAATTATAAATATTTTATCTCAATTTTACGAATATTTTAAGCTAAAAGTAAGTGAAATGACTAGTAGAATAGATAAATTAGAAGAACAACATAACTATATACAAACTGGTTTAGAAAGTAAAATAATAGAAAAAAACAACGATTTAGAAAATAAAATTACACAACAACAAAACGGTTTAAAAAATGATTTAGAAAATAAAATAGTACAACATCAAAACGTTTTTAATTTTAATTGAGAAATAATGATAATAATAATAATTGAATAATATTAATAAAAATTAATATTCAAGTTTCATTATCTAACGATCGCTTCATCATCCTCCATAATTGAACCAGGCAGGATAAGAACTAGCAAAATTTTAAAACAACCCACATTTGATCAAACAGTAAGAGAAACTTTTAGTTTTCAATTCGAAGCTGCAGCTAGAGCAAATGGCTGGAATGAGAAAAAACTCGCAGGTTCTTTGCTTATGTCGCATTGAGGACAGGTAGCAACCATGTTTCAATTTCTTTCTCAGGATTTACCCAGTTATATCTCTCTCGTTGAAGCTTTAGAGACAAAATATGGCCAGCAGCGTCTAAAGTAGGTTTTCCAAAGTCAGCTCAAAGTTCGATGCCAAAAACATAACGAATGCCCGCAAAAATTGAAAGCCGATATTAAAAGACTATTTCATTTGGCGTACTCTCAGTCACCCTAAGATTATCTGGAAAAATTGGAATACGCGCATTTATAAATGGACTACAGGATGTTGAAAATCAAAACAGAAGATGTTTTAATTACGGGAGAATAGGACATTTGCAAAATAATTGCAGATGCCCATTTCAGGCAAGGACATAAGAACCAAATAATGAGCTCAGAAGGTCGCCCAGATTGACATATAGTCCTACTAGAAATACTAGCAAATATATGTTTCCAAGGAATCGATTTCCCACAAGTGACCACAGAAGTGAAAAAGATATGTACATTTAAAGGAGTAACTAGCCATTAGTAAAAATGAAATTAATTTTGCAGAATGAACAATTACAATTATTCCAAGATGCTTTGAACAAATTACTGATTCAAAGTCAGTATCAGCTCGAAGAGACAAATAATGTAACCGAAAAAGTAAGTCTGCGAAGGACCACAGTTAAACAGCAGGAGAATAATGATCAGGCTTCCCTAAAAAACCTTGAAAAAAGTAAAAAAAAAAAAAAGATTATGACCTAAAAGTCATACGAGAATGGCTTAATAATGGAGTAAGACGTAATTGGTAGGAAATAACCACATACAGTCGAACTATAAACGCAGACTGGGCTTAATGGAAAATCTGTGTTTTTCCAATTTTCTATTATATCGGAAGTGTCAATGTTCCGATGAGGTACGTACAGTTTAACAAATGGTACTGCCAAAATCACATAATAAAAGTGTGTTGCAAGAACTACGTAGCAGCTTTTCTGGAGGACATTTTGGAGCCAAAAGAACACTGGCCAGAGTTAAAGACAGTTACTATTTTCCTTGGGAATAAGGCACGATATAAGGTAAAATTAGTTTTTTTTTGTCGTTTCGATTTTAACTTCGGAAATCGTTCTTACACGGAAATAATTAAATAATTAAAATAATTAAAAAATTATCTAATAATTTAATTTTCTCTGACTCGTTCATATTCAAAATTCAGACATATATTATACATTTCAAAGTAGACGACTTTATTGTAAGATAGGTAATTCGATTACATCAAATCAACTTGAGAATACCTGTTAGAAAAAATCATTGCATGTGATCCGTCTTTAAAAAGACAACCGTTAGTGATTCCATAATAAATCATGAGGAAAAACTAGAAAAAATCCCCATGATACTATCCCGACATGCTAAGTATTTAGTCTTATAGTATTTAGTTTTAAGTCTTTAGTATTTAATCTTATATTAAGTTTACTCCCAATAAACACCAAACTCTTATTTTATATGTATGTTATTTTAAAACATAAATGATGTATTCTAGTTATTGACTTACTTAGTCAATAGTGGTATTCTGTTTTTATTGATTTTTCCCGAGAAATTTGCGACGCAATTGGTCTCATTTAGCGTAATTAAAGCCGCTTTTTTGGTTTTTCTCTTTTTACCATCTGTTTCTTCCAGGACTATACTTAAATCTTTTCATTGAACCCTATGTTCATTTCCCATGCATGTTTACATCAAATTCTCTATTTTTGATATAAGATTGGTGTTCACATATTCCAACATTTAATGGTCTTGATGTTTCACCTAAATAAAAATGATCGAATTCACAAGGTATTTTATAAATACAAATCTTTATTCTTTCTTGTTCATTGTTAGGTTTAATTTTATATAAAATAGATCTTAATGTTTTTGTTGTTTTAGATGTTGTTAAAATATTGAATTTACTTCCTATCGATTTAAGTTTTTTTGATAATCCTTTTATGTATGATAAGGAATTTAATGATTCCCTTTATAATATTGATGTTGTGGTTTGATTTGAAATTTAGATATCTGTTGATGTATGTTGGTTTTCTATACACTTCAGTCTCATATCCAGTATCCTTCTTTGAAATTTAAAACGTCCAAGAAAGTTATTCTGTTACTTTATTTTTTTCCCTCTAGTAAATGGTATTGTCTCTTCTTTATCGTTTATATAATTCAGAAATATGTTAACAACTTTGGTTCAGGAGGCCTTATTTAGAATACATCATCTACATATCTCCACTATACTTTGGTTTTTAAATAATAATTGTTTCAAAACCTTCCATAAATATATTAGCTAATAATAGAGATAAACTATAGCACATGGTTAGACGAGATTCTACTAGTAAGAAATGCGATTTATGTAACGGTAGAAAAAGCTCTATAAAAAGAAGTCGTGGTAAAATGGCGCAATATCTCTCCGGAGAGTCTTTTGAATGACTTAATATGATACACGTCATATTAGGACATGGAGTTCCTTTAGAATTAAATTCTGATCAAGGACAAAATTTTTAATCAGAATTATGACAAGAATTAATGAAAATCTTGGGTATTAAGAAAACTAGCACTACGCCTGTCCATCCAAATCGGACGGAATGGTTGAAAGTCATAATAGAACTGTTTGTCAATAACTTTCAATTTCTGTTGCTGATAATTAAAAAGATTGGGATACTTTAATTCCTCTATTCCTCTTAGCCTAAAGAAGTTCCGAACATGAATCAACTAGTTATTCTCTATCGATAATGATCACCGGAATAGAAATAAAGCTTCCTCAAGATCTAATTTTCGGAAGATTGGTTATACAATCAGTATGGTTATACAATCCCACATATACGAAAGGACTTTGTCCGAAACTTCAACGCAACTGGGAAGACCCGTACACCGTCCTGCAGAACATTACGATCTAATCTACCATATCCAGGTTTCAGCTATAAGTAAATTCAAAGTATTTCATATCGAGAGACTAGCTCCATACCGTGTAACTGATTGATCCACCCCTTTGGCTTCAATCGATCTCTGATAGTCCAGTTAGTTCATCATTATCATCATCAATCAGCCCTGAGTTGTCCATTGTTGAACATAGGCCTACTCTAGACTTTTCCATCTGCTTCTGTTCTGCGCCTCTGCTATCCACCAATTGGTCACGATTCTTTTGAGGTCGTCGGTCCATCGCGTTGGGGGTCTTCCTCGGCTTCGCTTGTCAGCCCGTGGTCTCCACTCAAGCAATTTTTTTGTCCAACTGTCGTCTTTCATTCTTGCAACATGTCCTGCCCATCTCCATTTTTGCCTTGTAATATGTTGGATAATGTCTTCCACTCCGGTTCGTCTACTATATACTTTTCGAGACCAATAACTATAAAGGAGTTAAATTTAAAATTCCTGAAATTTCTAGTGAAGTGTGGAATGTCAGAATATATATATATATATATATATATATATATATATATATATATATATATATATATATATATATATATATATATATATAAGAAATACTGGATATTAGTGACTGTCAATATAAACAAACAACACAGTTTATTAGGGTTGCAGTCAGAAAATTGGCCGGGATGTTAATGAAACACTCTTATCACTTTTCGTCTAGCTTTCGGAATCGTTTTGTTCCTTTTTTAAGACACTATAATAAGAAAAAAGTGTAAATATTTATAAAATATCACAAATCTTCAGTGCAACTTACTAGTCGTTGAGATTATTTACAAAAGCATAGACACTCAACATTAATAACAACACACATAAAATATAAAATAGTGGACAAAATACATTTAAAATTCTTTAAAATTTAGATACAAGTAGTAAAAATTTTGTTGTCATCTTTTACTAGTGTGTTTTAACTCTGGCACATAGAGAACAAAAAGAAAAGAAAAAATCCTATGATTAAAAAGTAATTAGGTGTATTTAATATCATGTTTCTTTTTAAGAAATACTAGAGGCCCATCTTAGGTGATTTTAATTTTTAAACCTGTCTTAATGGTATGCAACATGTTATGCATATAACTGTAATTTGTGTGGGTACGGGTACAGGTAGATATTAATTTTATTTTGGATGTTTTTTAGATAAGACATAGATAAACTGAGCAACATTTATTGTTACTTACTGGAAAAACATCCAAAATAAAATTAATATCTACCTGTACCCGTACCCACACAAATTACAGTTATATGCATAACATGTTGCATACCATTAAGACAGGTTTAAAAATTAAAATCACCTAAGATGGGCCTCTAGTATTTCTTAAAAAGAAACATGATATTAAATACACCTAATTACTTTTTAATCATAGGATTTTTTCTTTTCTTTTTGTTCTCTATGTGCCAGAGTTAAAACACACTAGTAAAAGATGACAACAAAATTTTTACTACTTGTACCTAAATTTTAAAGAATTTTAAATGTATTTTGTCCACTATTTTATATTTTATGTGTGTTGTTATTAATGTTGAGTGTCTATGCTTTTGTAAATAATCTCAACGACTAGTAAGTTGCACTGAAGATTTGTGATATTTTATAAATATTTACACTTTTTTCTTATTATAGTGTCTTGAAAAAGGAACAAAACGATTCCGAAAGCTAGACGAAAAGTCATAAGAGTGTTTCATTAACATCCCGGCCAATTTTCTGACTGCAACCCTAATAAACTGTGTTGTTTGTATATATATATATATATATATATATATATATATATATATATATATATATGTATATATATGTATATATATGTATATATATATATATATATATATATATATATATATATATATATATATAAAATAAACAGATTATGTTGACAGTTAGTATCAGCTGTATTTTGAGTTTTGAAGTTTATAAATAATTGTCAGTCTGTTCAAGTAATGCAGTATTGTTGCTGTTTCGAAGTTATTTTAAAGAAGTATACCATTATTAAAAGAACAAAATGAATTTAGTTATAGTTAAAAAAGTCAGACAATCATTAGACAAGTTGTAGAAAGAAATGTTAACATTTGATTTGTATTTCTTTAAACATTTATTTATACAATAGCATAAAAACTTACAAAATATAAAATTTGAGTTATCCGTTGTATACAACGTAGCAGGTTTTGTTAGTGTATCGTGTATGAAATTAAAGTCTTAAACAAAATCGAGTTATTACCATGATAACATAAATTTTTGTCAACTATAAAAAGTGTTTGAAAGTAAAATTATTAAGAAGTAATATACCTCCCAATAGAGTCATCGCAATGAACAACGCTCCTTATCATAATACTCAAAAGGATAAAACACCAACCTTTGCATCAGCAAAGAGCAAAATGATAGATTAATTAAATGCTAGAAATATTTCTTTTCCTACTAATATGCTCTGACCACATCTGTACGCCATTAAAAAATTATATAAACCGAAATATCTATACTTTTCTGTTGATTCCATTGTTAGAAATAACAGATATGACGTATTCGGGTTTCCACCATATCATCCAGAATTAAGCCCACTAAATCTGGTTTGGGCAGCACTAAAAAATGTTGGAACACGAAATGTAGGTTTCACTTTCAATTTAAAAATTGTTGGATGAGTTGATATAATATTTTGCATAGAAGATTGGAAAAAAAATGTAGACAATGTGAAAATTAGAAAGGACGATTTCGTTTCAAGGGAACCATTATTTGATGCTGCAACATAATCATATATTATTAATTGTGTAAAGATTCCGAAAGCAAAGATATAATCTCAGAGACACTGACGACAGCAATGAGAATTTGATTTCATTTCAAATTTTATTCTCCAAACTTCTAGCTTGTTTAAATTATTTATATAGTATAAAGAATTTATATTAACTGAACATCGTTAATAACTATTTTCCGTCGACCATCCATTTATGATTAATTTTAACACCCTCAAAATCATTGATTAATGACCCCTATTAATGAATGATTTTCTATTATTGAACGATTTTATTATAGGCAACACAACATACATTGCTTGTATAATAATTTAACCACATTTAACGCTCTGTGATTGGCAGTGACCTGTGGTGTAGGCAACCAAACATATAGGTACCTATTTATATTCCCACTAAAAAATTATTTAAAATGACATAGCCGCTGTAAGTACTGTCTGTCATTGTATGTCATTATTTATCGTTAAGTAAATAAAAATTTAAACTAAGATATTTTTATTTCTGAAGAGTTCGGTCGACGGAAAAGTTTTGTAACGAACTCGTGAATTAAAATGGCGATTAACAATCTCGAACATTAACGCACTCGCTTCGCTCACGCGTTAATATATCTCAATTGTTAAAGGCCCTTATTAATACACTTGTTGGTTAAATAACTATTAACATTGAAACATTTTGCAACTTACGTGTATTGCTATCCTGGACGTGCTGTATGTGGTAGTTAAGCTTCTTCTATGACTTTTTTTGCAGATAGCAATAATGCTTCTGTTATAGCTTCTTCGGGTTTCTTGACGTTCATGTTTGTGATTTTTTTTGCTTTTGCCTTCTTTAATTTTGGTTTAGTGAAAAAAATATTTTGTACTTCCTCCGTTGTTGGTGATATTGAAGAGACTCAGTTCAGACTCAAGCAGAGTTCAGAACTTGTGAGTGAACTTATCTTTCTTCTCAAGGTTATTTACTACTTCAATATGGGTTGATTGGTTTTCAGTTTGGAAAGTTGTGATATATTGTTCTGTATTGCTTGGAAAGAGAGATTGGACACCAGCTGTATCTACTCTATCTGTTTATTGCATTGGTAACGTTATACACCATCAGAAAGGAAGATTCTGTAAGACATATTTTAAAATTACCAATTATAAATGAAGGGTCGTTTGAATCTTCTGGTGGAGAAAAGTATGCTTGTCTTTGAAAATTCAAAACATGGCTATAGTAATGATTTTGTATAACTTGTTGAAAAAATATATTGGAGATAACAAAGATAACAAATTAAAAGCAAGACTTTTTAGGTGTTCTTTAATTTGCAATGGGTGGGATGGTTGAACACACATCTGATAGCAATAGTCTAGTAGTGGGTGTAATTATTTTACGTGCCGGGATAAAATGATCTTTTCTGATGAGATAAATCAAGACTCTATTATTTGATATTCTCGAGTCAGACAATATGGTTTTACGTTCTATGGATGGAAATACAACTGCTTGTTCTTTGGTTGGAAAATTAGGCACCGGCTGTTTGAAAACTACTATGTAGGCTAGTGTAATCTTCGTTGAATTAAGTATTGCGGAGTCCTTTAATCAGATATTACTCGTGTACATAAATATATACTTTTTTTTTAAATTTAGGGGGAATTTTGTTTCAAAAATGTCATTTCAATTTAAAAATTAAATCCATGCGGTTTTGTTACCTGTTACATTAAGAAAAACTTAAAAGGATTTCTACTTAATCACTTGCTAAGTACCTACTGGGGTATTTTGTTAATGTAGGTTAATATTAAAATTTTTTAATATTGGTAGGTAAATATTGGATTCTACCATTTTTTTATCTTCAATATATTACGATAAATGGACTTAGATTACTGTCATACAACAAATAACTACTATACAAGTAGGTATAACAAGTTTTGCAGATTTATAAAAACGATGGACACTTGAAAATTCTATAAGATTATGATAAAGTGTATTTCAAATCTTGTTAATTTTCACGTATTAAAAATAAAAAAATTAAGATGCCAACGAAAATGGTTTCTGTCATTAGTACCCACGGCCCAATAATATAGTATTTTAAAAAACATACATAAAAACGTTTAACAAGCATTGATTAGTTAAATTGTTTTCTAAATTCTTATTAGTTAATACCGCACACTCTACAGAAGTGTGATATTTATTTTTAACCTACCTTCGTCATTGCTCTTGCCGTCAATATGTTTCACGACAGGGTTATTTAGAATAACTTGAAACAAAACGTAGAAAGTTTAATTGAAAGTCACTAATTATTGCCGCATTAAAAAATGAAAATATTAAAACGTACGACAAGAATTCTATTATATAATATGTGTTAAATCAATGTGCAAGATGCTTTAATTGCAAGTTTCTAAAATTGGAAACGTATTAAGTATTATTCTGTGATAATTTATTTGTGATATAAAACTACGGTTTACAATAATTTATTAAATAATTGTGGTGCGATATTCAACATAATCATGATCACAGTTCCAAATATTACCTACTCTTCGCATAGCGATGCTTCATATATCGGGCAAAAAGCTGTAAGTATGATATTAGTAGTAGGATATTATGCAGAGTTTATATTGTATGATTGTAAGATTAGTTCGATGATTCATGATTCGTTGAAATGTGTGAAAGTGTGAATATATATATATATATATATATATATATATATATATATATATATATATATATATATATATATATATATATATATATATATATATATATATATATATATATTGTTATGATGTGTTTTTTTGTTTGAATGATGAGCAATGAGTATTTTTAATAATATAATATATAGGGTTTTTATCGCGGTTCTCAAAGAATTAGCTTGTAAGTACTTTTTTAAATTATCTTTATTATAACTATTATGAAACATACATACATATCTAACCTAGTCAATGTAAATTTAAAATAAACTATCTTTAAATTGATGTTCTTATAAAACTAATTAAATTCTATAGACAATGTTAAATTTTAAACAAACTATCTTCAAAATTGAAATTGTTATGACATTAACTAAATTATATTAACAAAATTTTGTACCTTTCTTTCACTGAATGCCTAAATGAACTGTTTTCCACTATATTATATTCTAATCACCACTGAAAGTCTTCGTACTTCGGTTATCCTTGTTTTTGTGAAATTACTTTTTTCAATTATCAGCTTCTACCAATTTAAGATATAGTTTTCTTCACCAGCATTTCTACACCACCAACCAAACCAGCAAACAGCATTTATATTTATTCTTCTTTTCAATATACCAATATCCAATTATTATAAGTTGATTTATACTAATCTCCAACCATAATATAATTTAATTTCTTCCAATATACTTTTATAATCTTCAATAATTATTTGTGTACAATTATAAATGTGCATTAATTATATGCATAATTTTTAATCTTCATTTAACTCACTATATTAAACAATTCTACTATTTGTACCTGATTCACTGACTCCAACTAACTTTCATATTTCTTACTAAACTTTTCTGACTGACTTCTTGAAAATTCTGAACAATTTACTTCACTAAATGTGTCTATGTACTAACTTTCATAATGAACTGGCCTGACTTCTGACTAAAAACTTAAAAACTGCCAAAAAACTGCCATCTTGAATCCAAATCACGGGTATTTATATGTTTTTTGGATTTCTAGAACCATCTCGTAAGATATCATGTTCCAATTTGTTCTATCAAATACTTGTCTGAATTTTCTGGAACAAACCATTTCGCAAACATGGCCATCTCCGGAGATCCAGAGAATTCCATTCTTTTCTATTAATAATTTTGTTTACATTTAGGCTTTTCAGATCAGAATATATAATTAAATTAGTAACTAACACTCTAATTTAATAAAATACACATTTCAAACAATATATTATTATAACCCACTTTATATTCGTAAATATTCTTAAACGTCACTTCAGAGTATAAATATCTGTCAATCTCCGAGAGTATTTTTGGTTGCCTAAGCACATGGCTCACTTAAATTTATTTACAACATAAAAATTACTAAAATACAATTTTTTACAATTATTATATGCTAATTTATTAAAAATGCCCTCACATAAATAATTTTTATAAAATTCTCTAGTATATAACTTATTTAAAATAATCAAATACTTTTTTATATCTAATATTATGTAGTATATAACTTATAAATTATTTTCTATAAACCCCAATCGTCACAATACCCCAAAAATAATATTTAAAATAAATAATTTACTTATTATTTTTTTAAATATTAATTTTCTCATACCTTATTAAATTTAATAAATCAAATTTTTTTTTTTTATTTAAAATGTGTTAAATACATCCCTGTTCGCTGTCTATGTCAAAACAGAGAACAACGGAGCACAGTTCGGCTATTCTATGGTCAAACTGTCATGTCAAATGGAGCAATGGATGCGATATCAGAGAATAAAATATAACCTTAATTAAAAATATAATAGATATGGTGTTCTGTTTATTTATAGACAAAATCTAGGAATTATTTCCATTCAAAATAACTTCATCAATATAAATTGGTAAGTTTTTCCACTTTATTATATTAGAAAGACATTTTTATAGCAATTATAGTATCTAACCCCAAATTATGATTTTTAGGGTACAAATTAATTTCCATATATACAAAATTCAACAAGTATGATGTCAAATTTATTCACAACAAAGAAATCTACCATCTATCTATGAAATGGATCTATCAGTAAGTTATTAGTGTTATTATATTTGTGTTAAAGGTATAGAAATCATTATTCAATCTCTTCATGATATTGAAAAATGTCGTTGATATGAAATATGCCTCTTAGTCTGTTCTCTGCATCTATTAACACATAACTATTTAGTCCATTCTGATTTTCAATTGTATATGGACCTTCAAACATTGGTTGTAATTTCTTACAACGGTTTTCTTTAACATTACTTTTTCTAAGTGAACGAATTAACACTAGGTCTCCTTTTTGAAATGTGATTGGTTTTTTTATATTTCGATTTTGTCTTCTGATATATTTTTCAGCTTTCCTCCTAATTCGGTTATTCACTTTCTGCATTACTTGTTCTAACATATCCTGATTATATTCACTAATCCACTTTCTGTTTCCTATATGGCCAAACATTAAATATTCTGGTACTTCCTCTGTATTCAAATTATGTGTATTATTTAAAAAATACTCTACTTGTGGTATATGTTGCTGCCAAGTTTCGTGTTGATTTTGGCACAGTATCCTTAAATATTTTATAACTTCTTTAATATATCTTTCTGCAGGATTTGCCTGAGGATGTCTGATACTTGTAAAATGAATTTTGATTCCCTTTTTCTCACAAAATGTCCGAAATTTTTGGTTGTTAAAATATGTAGCATTATCTATTATGCAATTTCTAAATGGTCCTATTTCTTCGAAAAATTGATTAATATATAATTTTAATGTTTTAACATTTGTTCTGGAGCAGGGATATAGTTTAATAAATTTTGTATATAAATCAACTATCACTAGTATATGCTTTTTTCCTGTTGGACTGAGAACTAAATTTGAAATAAAATCCATGGAAACTGTATTTAGTTTTTCATATACAACATTAGATTTATATGTGTTCTGGTTTTTGAAATTCTTTTCTTTGTTTAGTTGACATATTGGGCATTGGGTAGTAATTTCTTTTGCTATACTTATGTCATTCTTTGCAAAATAATTGTCCCTAAATAGCATCCATAGCTTTCTTGAACCAATATGCATATAATTGTTATGTAAATTTTTCAATATTTTCTTTGCTAAAGTTCTAGTTATTACATATACTTCTATGCCATTTATTATTTTATAATATACCCCATCTTTCCTAAGGACTTTTTGTTTTTCACTCAAATTGATCTGATCTCTTATAATTTCTTCTTTAGAATATAATCCAGTACTTTCTACTAATTGATTTAATCCAATTTTTATTGTTCGCTGCCCTTTTTGTGATGTATTTTCTAACCTTGATAAAGCATCTGCCACTATATTGGATTTTCCAGAAATGTATTTGATTTCAAAGCAGTATTCACTAAGTATTAGACTCCACCGATGTATTCTACTGTTTCCATATTTGTTATTTAATATAGACGTTAAAGCTTGGTGATCTGTTTCTATAGTAAATTCATTACCCAACAAATAAAATCTTAATTTTGTGACACAGTGTATTATACTTGCTAGTTCTAATTCTGAAACTGAGTAACCCTTTTCATGTGGCTTTGTAATTCTTGAAATGAATAGTATTGGGTATTCGACCCCATCATGTATTTGTAATAATACCCCTGATAATCTCTCTATTGATGCATCTGTTCTTAATATGAATGGCTGTGTGTAGTCAGGATAGTATATTTTCAAATTTGACAGAAAAATGTTTTTAATTTCTTGGAATGCTAGTTCTCTTCTCTGATCCCATCTCCATTTTACACCTTTTCTCAGTAGTTCAAGTAATGGAATTTCTTTTATACTTAGATCTGGTATCATCCTTTTATAATAATTAATTATTCCAATAAATCCTCTTAAAGTTCTTAAATTGTGTGGTGTTTTATATTCCTGAATGACTTGTGTCCGTTCTGGATCCATTTCGATTCCCTTAGTGTTAAGTTTATAACCTAGATATATGACTTCTTTTTGAAAAAATGTACATTTTTCTTGATTTATTTTTAGTCCCACTTTGTCTAATCTATTTATTATAATTTTTAGGTGTTTCTCATGATCTTCAGCCGTTTTAGAAAAAATTAAGATATCATCAATGTAGTGAATTACAAAATGTTCATATTGATCCAAAATATCATGAAGACATCTACATAGAGCACTGCAAGATGATTGAAGTCCAAATGGTACTACTTTGAATTGATATACTACTCCATCTATCTGAAATCCTGTATACTGTCTACTTTTTCTTTCTAGAGGTATTAACCAAAAGCTATGCTGTAAATCAATTTTAGTGAAAAATGACATTCCTGTAATTCTTCCTAATATTCCATCTATACTCATTGGTGCTTCAAATTGCTTTTCAGTAATCTTGTTAATATTCCTTGCATCCAAACATAACCTGATTTCACCTGATCTTTTTCGTACTACTACTATGGGGTTAATAAAACGTGTGTCTGCCTTCTCAATGATCCCATCTTCTAACATATTATTAATTGTTTTGTTTACTTCTTCTCTGTATTTATATGGTATTGGGTATGATTTTGTTTTAAAATCTTTTTCTTCTTTAACTTTTATACTATGGATATAATTTTGTGCAATTCTATTTTCTTTATTGACAAGTCCCTTGTGTTGCTGCAATATGGAAATGACTATTGATTTATATTCTTCAGGGCAATTTAAAACTTTCATCATATCTTCTTCTTTACAAATAAAATTATTCTTCATTATGTACTCATTATTCCTTGCTTCCAATTTTACGCACTCCGCCTCGTAGGCATCCATCTGCTTAAAATTTCCATTCCTTAAATATTCACTACAATAATTATTCTTTACATTCTTTTGGGACATTTCCCTATCATCAAAATACATTTCTTCTTCATAAACATCATTATTTTCTTTTAATAATATCCTATCAACTCTTATTCCTTCTTCTACCTCATCTTTCTGCATAAATTTAATTATTTGCCCTTCCAAAGTTACCATTTTTTCTTCAAAATCTATCTTTACTTTCTTCTTTTCCAATTCATCATTTCCCATTAATATATCAACACATAAATCCTTGACAATAAATCCTTGCATATTAATTTCTTTATTAAGAATATTAATTTTAAAATTGGCTAGTTTATCAATTTCACCCAACTTCTTATTATTTGCACCAACAATTTTAATTTTTGGAATCTTTATTATATCTGATAGTTTTAATGTATTAAAAATAAAATTCTCCGAGACTAAAGTACTTTCTGAACCAGTATCTATCATAATTTTAATCATTTTATTTTTGGCCAAAGCATTTATATAAATTAAATTAATAGATTCAATAATTTTATCTTCATCTAAAGAAATAAATTCAGAAGGTTTTTCATAATAGCAATGGCCTAACTTGTAATTCAGAAAGTTTACTGCACAAAATTTTGATTATTAGAATTGTCAGATTGTATCTGACCACTTGAATCTGATGTCCTATGTCTTTCCCTACTATGACTTCTACTCACATTTTCCTGCCTTGTACTACTTCGTTCCCTGTCTTCGCAGCTTCTATTCCTTCGAACACAATTTACCTGTCTATTATAGTTAGGTCGCTCTGTATTTCTTCTATTGTTAAAATCTTGTTTATTATTATTAGTACTGTTATTAAAATGTTGTCTATTATAACTAGTATTGTTATTAAAATTCTGTCTATTTTGATTACTATTATTATTATTAAAATTTTGTAAACTATCAACATATCTATAATTATTATATGATTGTCTATATTGTTGATTATCATTTCTATTATATTGAAAGTTACTATTGTTTTTTCTGTTATTATTATTACTTGTCATATTGCCTCTTTGTATTCTTTGAATAAAATTAATAAAACTATCTATTGTTTGAATATTTTGTACAGTTACGGTTTGCACAACATCAGCATCAAAATGTCTAGATACATTTAAGACTGTTTCATCCTCTCTAAGTGGTGGTTCTAAATATTTTGCAACTGTTATCAATTTCAATGCATAATCTACCATATTTGATTTTAAATTTTGATTATACTTTCCAAAATATAGAATTTCTCTAAACTTGGCTTGCTCTAATTCACCCCAATAATAATTTAAAAATTTATTTTCAAATGTTTGAAAATTATCTAAATCATTCTCAATACTAGCAAACCAAGTTGCTGCATTGTCATTTAATGTCACTCTAATATAATCTTTAATATCATTAATATTATTCACAAATCTTAATTTATGTTTTAAACTATTTATGTATACTCTAGGATGCAAATTTTTTATATTACCAGAGAATTTAATCCCAGTCTCATTTGTTAAATTTAAGTAAGGTCTCCCTATGTCTCTCATTTGTGAAATATCATCTATTCTCTGTTCCACATTTCTTATTTGATTACTATTTATTTGGATATTTTGTTGTATATCGTCTAATTTTTCTTCTGTGTTTCTCCTGTCTTCGTTAATTTTTACTTCTAAGTTACATTTCTGTAACTCTATTTTCCGTTCTATATCTATTTTATTATCTTGAATAATCCTCTTTACTTCTGTCCTCTCATTGTCTATCCTTTTCTTGTAGTCATTCCGTATACTTTTTATTTCATTTGCTACTTTTTTCTCTGCAGCTTCAAGTTTTTTATCCATTTGTTTTTCCATTTGTTTTACAATTTTATTATTATTATCTTCTATTTTCTTTTCTAATTTTCTATAATTCTCTTCCAATTTCTGTTCCATTTTTTTCATGTCTTCTTTGACTTCTTGTGAATTCTGTTCCATTTTTTGTTCTATTTTTTTCATGTCTTCTTTGACTTCTTTTGAATTCTCTTCCAATTTTTTTATGTCTTCTTTGACTTCTTTTGAATTCTCTTCCAATTTTTTTATGTCTTCTTTGATTTCTTTTGAATTCTCTTCTATTGTCTTGTTCATCTGCATCATTAATGACATCAAAGCTGCCATATTGACATTTTCCTCTCTTTCTGGATTCATTTCTGCAGTATCTTGTGGAACTTGAACTAAACTCTCCTCTTGTATAGGTTGTGTTTCTACTTCCACATCTTCTTCATTCTTTTTGCTTCTTGTACCTTTCTTTCCTTGAGACATTTTGAGACTTTACTTGTTCAAATATAATTAATAATAAAATCTATTATTTTTCCTTTCTACTGATAATTAATTTAATTATATGAGAGCACTTATCTTCCCAAACTAATTCTTTTAAATAGAGAGCCACCGCGTTGGGTGCCAAATTGTTATGATGTGTTTTTTTGTTTGAATGATGAGCAATGAGTATTTTTAATAATATAATATATAGGGTTTTTATCGCGGTTCTCAAAGAATTAGCTTGTAAGTACTTTTTTAAATTATCTTTATTATAACTATTATGAAACATACATACATATCTAACCTAGTCAATGTAAATTTAAAATAAACTATCTTTAAATTGATGTTCTTATAAAACTAATTAAATTCTATAGACAATGTTAAATTTTAAACAAACTATCTTCAAAATTGAAATTGTTATGACATTAACTAAATTATATTAACAAAATTTTGTACCTTTCTTTCACTGAATGCCTAAATGAACTGTTTTCCACTATATATATTCTAATCACCACTGAAAGTCTTCGTACTTCGGTTATCCTTGTTTTTGTGAAATTACTTTTTTCAATTATCAGCTTCTACCAATTTAAGATATAGTTTTCTTCACCAGCATTTCTACACCACCAACCAAACCAGCAAACAGCATTTATATTTATTCTTCTTTTCAATATACCAATATCCAATTATTATAAGTTGATTTATACTAATCTCCAACCATAATATAATTTAATTTCTTCCAATATACTTTTATAATCTTCAATAATTATTTGTGTACAATTATAAATGTGCATTAATTATATGCATAATTTTTAATCTTCATTTAACTCACTATATTAAACAATTCTACTATTTGTACCTGATTCACTGACTCCAACTAACTTTCATATTTCTTACTAAACTTTTCTGACTGACTTCTTGAAAATTCTGAACAATTTACTTCACTAAATGTGTCTATGTACTAACTTTCATAATGAACTGGCCTGACTTCTGACTAAAAACTTAAAAACTGCCAAAAAACTGCCATCTTGAATCCAAATCACGGGTATTTATATGTTTTTTGGATTTCTAGAACCATCTCGTAAGATATCATGTTCCAATTTGTTCTATCAAATACTTGTCTGAATTTTCTGGAACAAACCATTTCGCAAACATGGCCATCTCCGGAGATCCAGAGAATTCCATTCTTTTCTATTAATAATTTTGTTTACATTTAGGCTTTTCAGATCAGAATATATAATTAAATTAGTAACTAACACTCTAATTTAATAAAATACACATTTCAAACAATATATTATTATAACCCACTTTATATTCGTAAATATTCTTAAACGTCACTTCAGAGTATAAATATCTGTCAATCTCCGAGAGTATTTTTGGTTGCCTAAGCACATGGCTCACTTAAATTTATTTACAACATAAAAATTACTAAAATACAATTTTTTACAATTATTATATGCTAATTTATTAAAAATGCCCTCACATAAATAATTTTTATAAAATTCTCTAGTATATAACTTATTTAAAATAATCAAATACTTTTTTATATCTAATATTATGTAGTATATAACTTATAAATTATTTTCTATAAACCCCAATCGTCACAATATATATATATATATATATATATATATATATATATATATATATATATATACAATATCTACAATAAACAAATTATACAAATATACGCCCCAACATTAACTCATACTGACGACGAAGAATATATATATATATATATATATATATATATATATATATATACATATATATATATATATATATATATATATATATATATATATATAATATAAATGAAAAAGGATAATGCGAGTAAATAATAAAAGTAAAATGTATTGGCATGTCTCGCAAAAAGAAATACGTATTTCTGACTATTGGTCGTCTTCAGTACGGTGCAGCCAAGTTAGAAAAGGATCATGTATATATATATATATATATATATATATATATATATATATTTTTTTAGCAGGCATATTTTCGAACTGCGTAAGATCAAGATGCATACCAACCCACTACAATACCGCAAACATAATTCTCAATCATAAGGAAGGTAGCAAAGAGGATATCAAGAACTACAAATCTATAAGTCTACTACCGATCATATACAAAATTTTTACAAAGATCATCAACAACATATCAACAAGGTATTAGAAGCTATAGAGCCAAGATAGCAAGCTGGCTTCAGAAGTGGATTCAGTACCTTGGAATATATCATTAACGCCTCGAGAACTAATGAGTAGAGCTACAGGATATAAAATACCGCTAGCATTAACCATCACACATTTCAAGGAGGCTTTCGATTATATATATATATATATATATATATATATATATATATATATATATATATATATATATATCCCAAGGCAGTAACAAAAGTTTTGACCAACCCAGGCATTGACAAACCGTACATAGAGATTTTAGCAAATACATACTAACAAACAAAAGCTAAGGTAAAAATGTATGAAAACAAACACTCCAGAGTTTCCCACTACCAGAGGCATCCTACAAGGAGGAGCAATATCACCAAAGCTCTTTACTGCAACTCTGGAAAATATATTCAGCAAAATTAACTGGCAGAACACAAAGGCCGACCCATTGATGGAGAATACCTCAGCCATTTAAGATTTGCAGACAACATCGTTCTAATAATCCTGCAGAACTACAAGAACTTATGAGTGACCTAAATGCAGCTAGCGAAAATCATGTAAAACCAGCTAATGGATGTCCAAGATGTAATAGTAAACGACACTGCACTTATATTCAGTTATATTCAAATCGAAGATACCACTTCACCTAAGAAAAAGGGATTCAATCAGTGTATACTACCAATAATGGCATACGGCTGCGAAACTTGGACACTAAAGAAAAACATAATAGCGAAACTTAAAGTCACTCAAAGGTCAATGGAGCGATGCATGCTAGGTATAACAAAGAGAGATCGAAAGAGAATAAAATGGATAAGACAGATTACCACTGTCGCTTATTTAATGTACACAATTAAATCCTAAATCTAATCTACACAGAATGGCAGTGGATAAAATATTAAGGGAGAAGAACTGAAAATAGATGCTCCACTAGAATTACACTGTGGCATCCAAGAGGTGTCAGGAGACCAAGAAGATGTACCAATTTTAGGTGGGGCTATTATGGAATGTTAGACAATCATGGGCAGAAATGAAGAACGATTATGTAAGGGAGGCTACACCATAATTGGTGGAATACTCTGAGAATGATATATATATATATATATATATATATATATATATATATATATATATATATATATATATATATATATATATATATATATATATATATATATTTATATATACTTAATATATATGATTTCTGTGGTTTTCCGGGTGTAGCACTCCGCGTTGAAAAGTTTTAGTTTTTAGAAAACCCATTGTTTTGATGACGCGACGTTTCAGCAAGGTCACACTATTATCAAGTGAGATTAGTCCTCCTTTCTGATGTTTAAGTCATGAATATACTCATGTTTACCGGGAAATCCTCAAAAGTCTTGTTATGAATTCAGCAATCAACTAGTCTTTGGCACGGCAGTTTGTTCAGGATCATATAGAAAAGATACTTTTTAAATTTCAAGACAAGTGAGACATAATATAGCTTCCATTTTAAAAATATATGTTCCTGCTTAGTCCAATACTAGTTTAGATAAAAGGATAAGGTGCTCAAAATGTCCACAATTATTGGATAGAAAAACAAAAATAGTTGCTAGTTACAAATCGCCATTATGTCGCGTTTGTGAAGCAGACATTTGCAAATATTGCCTATAAGAATCAGTTGTAGTCTTTATCGTAGCATTTGTTTTTGTTTGTTTATTAATGTTGGTAGGTCAAATTGAATGTATATGCTTACCTTTTGGGAACAATTTTTTTTATTTATCTATTTTTTTAATGTATGAAGTTGAGTTCTCTTGTTTTTTGTAGTATGGTGCATTATCGAATAGTTCATGTTTAGATGGTCACCACAAATATAATTCATTCGCATTAAAGAATGAATTATATTTGTATATATACTACTACTACTGGTATTACTCCAATTGTATGCCGTTACCGAATGCAAGTGCGTCTCATCTGTATAAAAAATCGTTCAGTTTTCCTTACGAAATTGAGATAAACAAACTAGTCTTCACTTGCCTTTTCATCAGGAATCTCCTTTCTGAAAGTTTCTTTGTTTTCAGTGCAACTCGTTTTTTCTTAAAACTTTACATATAATCGTTTAATCGTTGGAAGCATTTTTTCTTCAAGGTGGAAATTTATAATAAATTGACCTTACGTCTTCATCAAACAGATCTATTTTTAGTTTGGATACGCTTTATTTTTTTAGTCGGAGAATATTTTAAGCTCAAGCCTGCAAATAATATGTACTTTTTGATTAGATGAAGTGGATATTAATTCTTTATTTAAAATATATTACTTAAGACGTAAGACGTTAAAATAATAGTTAATAAAACAAATTATAAATTCAATCCTTAAAAATCCTAAATTTATTATTAAATTAATTAACCGTTAAATTAGCTGTACGCTATCTAAATTATCTATTTCTGTAGTAAACTGTGTTTACTACACATTAAAAACAATTTCGCCTAATTGGGATCCTCAACATTTATTTTTCATTTAATTTACCATTTTTATTCCAAAATGTACCGGCTCTTAGGCAAAATGCGCTAACGTATAATTTATTAAATTTGAATAATATTTTATTTGTTTTATTGATAACTCAATAAAATTTTAAACTGTAAATTTTAAAAATCGAAATATTTATTTGAAATATATGTTATATATTCAGTATATATATATATATATATATATATATATATATATACATATATATATATATATATATATATATATATATGTATATATATATATATATATATATATATATATATATGAATGTTGAATTATGTATATATAAGTAACAAAAAGTAGGGAGACCTCTCTTCGATAGCGAATTAAGTGAACCGCAAATTCAAATCCTCTGACTGTATACTCTTCGTATAGATGCCGCTGCTAGCGTACCAGGCTGTTATTTTAATTATAACGCCCAAAAACTAGATTGAATTTCATTTCAGTTTGAACTTTCGCAACTGTTTCTGATGAGAAATTGAATAACTCCAAACACGTGAAGAACAATGGTTGAATTCGAATTGAAATAAGATGTTATCTTTTACTTCAATTTTAATGTCTTTTCTCTACGTAAACAGTGAAAAAGATAATGTTTTTCAAGGGTAAACTGTAAACGTATGTCGGAGTAAAAGGTTATTCCTAGCGTTGTTTAACAGCCTCCAGTAAGAGGCTTTGAATTTGCGGTTCACCTAATTGGCTATCGAGGTCTCCCGACTTCTTGTTACTTCTACATATATATATATATATATATATATATATATATATATATATATATATATATATATATATATACATATATATATATATATATATATATATATATATATATATATATATATATATATATATATATATATATACAAACAACACAGTTTATTAGGGCTGCAGTCAGTAGGTTTGGCCGAGATGTTATAAAAACACTCTTTTGACTTTTGGTCGAGCTTTTGGAATTCTTTTATTCCTTCTTCAAGACACTGTAATTAGAAGAAAGTGTAAATATTTACAACATATCTCAAATTGTCATTACAACTTACTAGTCGTTGAGATTATTTTTGTAAAGCTACGACACTCAACATTAAAAACACACATATAAAATATAACATTTAAAATAATGGACAATATACATTTTAAAATTTAGTTGGAAAGTTAGAATTTTGTTAGTGACATCTTTTCATGGTGTGTTTTAGACTGATCCATAGAGAACAGAAAAAAAAACAAAAATAGTGTGATTAAAGAGTAATTAGGAGTTCTTGCTATTATATTAATGGAAGTAGTATATTAAACCTGTCTTGATAGTATGCAACATGTTTTGTATGCAGGTGTATTACGGTGTGTATATGTAAAAGTAAATCTTTATTTTATTTTTGATGTTTTGTCAGTAAGTAACAATAAATGTTGCTCAATTTATCTATGTCTGACTTTTTATTTATACAAGACGTATTAGATTTTATGAAACACATTTCCAAGAAAACACGTTTTGAACGGTTTTTTTCCTTTGCCAGAATACAGGAATCTTCGAAATTAAATTCATGTTTTAAAGTTAATGCATGCTCTGTGAGCGCACATGCGTTTATCTTTTTGGTTTTTATGTCGCCGCGATGTGATATTACTCTATTGTGAAAATTACGAGATGATTCTCCGATATACACGTTTTTACAATTGGCACAAGGTATAGAATAAACAATAATATATGTATATACATATACATATACATATATATATATATATATATATATATATATATATATATATATATATATATATATATATATATATATATAATATATATATATATATATATATATATATATATATATATATATATATATATATATATTATTATGATTGTTTATTTTGAGTTCAAACTTAGTTTATTGAGCCAATAAAAAAATTATAACTTATCTGTTATCAAAAGTAAAATAATCCTTATATTACCTGTGTTCGATGGATTCAAAAGATTTTCTAGTTGTCTTTTATCGGGAGAGAAGAAAGGATAATAATACAAATATATTATATTACAAAGATTTACGTTTCTTTATTTTATATGAACGAATAAAACAATTATTAAATTCTGTCGTTATCTTATCAATCAGCATACAAGAAAATAAATCAAATTATTATGATAATAAGATTATAAAGCTACATACATTTATATTACGTGAAAAACCAATTTTACTTAAAATTTTCTTTACTTGAAAAAAGAAACCACAAAACTTTAAACTTTTGATTAGCCTAACAAAACCTCAGTTCTTAAATTTGAATGCTAATGACCATGATGTCGAAACGATACTTCACAGATATAAAATTCAATTGTACAAACACTTACAGTTTATTTTCTTCTTGAGTTGTATGTTGGAACATACCCAGAAAAGTCCAGTCTCCTCAAAGATGTGATATTCCCTCTTTGGCACCTCGGCTCTTTCTTTACGTCTCTGCAAACCTCCTTCAGACTACACAAAAAACACCTGATTCACTTCTCCAAACTCCGCTACTTATTTATGACACCAGGACCTCCTTTTGTCAACGTGATGCCGTAAGAATACTTTCACATATACTTTATAAAATGCCCACGGTAGATACAAGGACCTCTTTTAATCTACTTGTTATCTCCTTCTTCAAACTATTCACTTCTTTTCGTTACGCCGGTATCCAAACTCACGAACCACACCCTATCTTGAGACACACGACTGTTTCCTTTCGATGACCAAAATATGACTGACCTCTCCTGTCTCATCATCGACTCCCAAATTCCCATTTAAAAACGACCGTCCAATCAAAAAGCTTAAATTGTGTTTACTATGATATTGGAAAAGCCTAATTTCGGTTTCAGAGAAAACTAAATAGCTTACTTTAAAATTGGTTTTTTTCAATACATCATTTATACATATTTCAAAAGATTAGAATATGGTCATTTAATACTCGACTCTACAAACAATGAAGAGATTAACTTACAGGTAAAATGTCTTCTAATTCTAAACAAAGGTTTTTTTGATAATTTTGTTTGCAACGGAAACAGGTCGTTTGCCAAACAAATTTCTATTCTTATCTACACTAAATCTTATCTTAAATTAATATATACATTTTTGTTTATAATGATTTCTTAAAATTTTATTTCGATGGATTTTTTTTATTTATTTTTCTTTGGTTGGAAAAGAAAAAGTATGACAAATCCCCGCCTTTGCATATGATAAAAATTACTGAATTATGCAGGGATTTTTCTCTATGCAAAAACAATACCAGCATTTTATTCATAATATTTGTAAACATCGTTGATATTATAAATTCCCCTAATCTTGTCTGATTCTATGTGCTTCAACTCATAACTATTTATCCCATTCTCATTGTTTACTATGTACGGACCCTCAAAAACAGGCATTAACTTTCCGCACACGTTGCTAGGTATGTTGGACACGCGCAATGCTCTCACCATAACCTTCTCACCTTTTTTTGAAAGTAACTGGTCTTCTTTTTCTATTTTGGTCTTGCCTCTGGACATATTTTTCGTTTGCTCTCCGCAATCTCCTCTGCATATTTTCCATTATCTGGGTGTATTCCTTTTGTTCTCTATCTTCCCATGGTCTTAGTGGCATTATACCCTTCATTATATATTCTGGGGTTTCTTTCGTTACAGTGCTCGGGATGGTATTTAGATACGTTTCTACTTCGGCGACTTTTCTATCCCATCGTCGATGTTGACCCTCTGTTGTAATCCGTAGAAACTTCGTCACTTCCTGTATAAAACGTTCCGAAGGATTACTCTGTGGATGTCTGATGCTAACAAAATTTGTCTCTATTCCCCGTTCTCGAAGTTGTCCCTTGAAACGATCATTTCTAAAATATGTTGCAATGTCTAGAAGAATCCTTCTTGGTGTTCCTACGGTGGCTATAAAATTGTCGATTTTTCTCATTATTTCTTCCCCTTTCGTGGTACGGCAACTGTATAATTTTACATATTTGGAAAACACATCTACCATGACTAAAACATGTTTATTCCTCTTCGTCGTCATAATTAGATCGCTTAACATATCTATTGCTACAATATCTAATTTGTTCCGGGATATAATATTTTTTGTAACGTTTTCATTTTTGAAATTTCTAATTTTATATTTTTGACAGATCTGGCACTTTTGTGTAATTTCTTTTGCGATGCGGTAATCTTGTCGGCAAATATAATTTTCTCGAAAAACCAGCCAGACTTTTCTGCTACCGATATGTCCATTGTCTTCGTGTAATTTCTGTATGATCCGTTCTGCCAATGTCTGTGTTATCACGTATAGTTCCTTTCCATCAATTCGTTTGAAAAATATACCGTTTTCCCTCTCCGCTCTTCTTTTTTCTCTTTCTTCCAGGTCTTCTTGATTTGTTCTAATTTCGTTTAACGAAAATACCCCTTCCTCTTGTGTCAAAATGTTCAATCCTACATGAAAAGCAATTGCTTCCTTTTTCCCCGAGTCTTCATCCCTTGTGAGAGCGTCGGCTATAATGTTGTCTTTTCCTTTTATATATCGAAACTCAAAGTTATACTCCTGTAGTAACAAAATGCCTCTATGTATACGATTGTTAACCAGACGATTGTTCATTATATGTACCAAAGCTGCATGATCAGTTTCGATTGTGAATTTTGCTCCCAACAGATAAAATCTTAACTTATTTACACAGAAAAGTACGCTAGCAAACTCTAGTTCAGTCACACTGTATTTTCTTTCGTGTGTTTTTGTCACCCGGGAAATAAAACAAATCGGCACTTCTTGATTGTTTTGTATTTGTGACAAAACTCCCGCAAATTTTTGTATGGATGCATCAGTTCGTAGTATGAAAGGCAAATTGTACATGGGGTGATATATTTTCGTTCCTTTCGAGAATTCCTCTTTTAAAATTTGAAAAGCTTTCTCTTGTTCATAATTTACTCTTCCGTTGTCTCTACTTTCGTTTTCCCTCCTCGGGACAAATTCTCTTCTTGTGTACTCTCTCCTAAAGTTTTGTCCTCTATCTCTATAGTCTTGATTTTCTCGTTGTCTATAATTTTCTTGCGTTCTCCTCATTTTTCTTTCTCTTAATTTTGCTTCTCGTATTTGTAAGAATTGACATAAACTGTCAATATCTTTGTAGTTTTGTAGAGTTATGTGATCTTCTAAGGTATCTTCAAAATGTCTGGCTATTAGTTCCACTAGCTGTTCGGACGAATAGTTGTAATGTAAGTGTCTTGCATTGTTGTATAGTTGTAGGGCATATGTTTTTTCTGATATACCCATACTATCCTGGTATCTCCCATTTTGTAATTCCTTGTTTATCTCTATCTGTTGTATTTTCCCCCAGAAATAATTCAGAAATTTTTGTTCAAATGTTTGCCAATTTTGTAATTCTTCTTCTTTGCTATCAAACCATAAACTTGCCTCATCTTTAAGATGGTTTCTTATCGTTTCCTTTGCTGTTTCGAAATTACCGATATGTCGTAATTTCTTTTTTAAATTGTTGATAAAAATTACCGGGTGTAATTTTTTTACGTCCCCGCCAAATTGTGTTTTTATGTCACCCGGACTTTGGATGAGTACCTCTCTTCTGTCTCTTGTCTCTCGTTGTTTTCTGATATCCTCAATTTGTTTTTCTATTTCTTTCTTGTCTTCTTTCATTACATTTTCAAGTTTGCTTTCTAATTCCTCCAAATTATCTTTAATTCTCATTTCTTGTTCTTTCATATCATTTTTAATTTCATTAATCTCTTCTATTTGTTGTATCAGTATTTTCTTTATCCCCTCAACACATCCTCTAATTTCCTGTTCATAGTTTTCCAGACGCTGCTCTATATTGCTCATTGTTTGTTTTGTTTCCCGTTGGTTTTCTTCCATTGTCTGTTTTGTTTCAATTTGGTTTTTCTCTATTGTTTGTGTCTGTATTTGCATCATTGCTAATAATTTTTCCAGCATCCCTGTTTCTTTTCTTTCCCCTATTATTGTAGCATTTCCTTCATTATCCGATCCTTCATCAATAATTGTTTCCTCTTCTATCTTATCCTCTTTCCTTTCTTGCGTTTTGCTTTGACTCCTTGTGGTCGACATGTTCGTTAGAATATTTATCCCCGCCAAATATAAAGCTTTGAAATTTGTGCAATAATATCCCCGCCAAATATGAAATTCGAGAAATGTTGCAACGACGAAAACTTTTCCTCTTATCCCAAATGCAATAAATTCAAATAAATGCAATAAAATTTTAAAACTTTTGTCAGTTGTAAAAATCAATCAAATATCATAAATTATATCATGTAAAAATTTGTACCTAGAGAAATTTGAAATGTAATGTCATAAAAGCAAATATTATAAACTTTAACCATCGGCAAATAAATTTTCAATCAATCTGCTTTCTTTCTCTATCCGTTTAAATTTTAACTAGAAATACTTTCTACGCCTTACACGTTGGGGGCCATTTATTATGATTGTTTATTTTGAGTTCAAACTTAGTTTATTGAGCCAATAAAAAAATTATAACTTATCTGTTATCAAAAGTAAAATAATCCTTATATTACCTGTGTTCGATGGATTCAAAAGATTTTCTAGTTGTCTTTTATCGGGAGAGAAGAAAGGATAATAATACAAATATATTATATTACAAAGATTTACGTTTCTTTATTTTATATGAACGAATAAAACAATTATTAAATTCTGTCGTTATCTTATCAATCAGCATACAAGAAAATAAATAAAATTATTATGATAATAAGATTATAAAGCTACATACATTTATATTACGTGAAAAACCAATTTTACTTAAAATTTTCTTTACTTGAAAAAAGAAACCACAAAACTTTAAACTTTTGATTAGCCTAACAAAACCTCAGTTCTTAAATTTGAATGCTAATGACCATGATGTCGAAACGATCCTTCACAGATATAAAATTCAATTGTACAAACACTTACAGTTTATTTTCTTCTTGAGTTGTATGTTGGAACATACCCAGAAAAGTCCAGTCTCCTCAAAGATGTGATCTTCCCTCTTTGGCGCCTCGGCTCTTTCTTTACGTCTCTGCAAACCTCCTTCAGACTACACAAAAAACACCTGATTCACTTCTCCAAACTCCGCTACTTATTTATGACACCAGGACCTCCTTTTGTCAACGTGATGCCGTAAGAATACTTTCACATATACTTTATAAAATGCCCACGGTAGATACAAGGACCTCTTTTAATCTACTTGTTATCTCCTTCTTCAAACTATTCACTTCTTTTCGTTACGCCGGTATCCAAACTCACGAACCACACCCTATCTTGAGACACACGACTGTTTCCTTTCGATGACCAAAATATGACTGACCTCTCCTGTCTCATCATCGACTCCCAAATTCCCATTTAAAAACGACCGTCCAATCAAAAAGCTTAAATTGTGTTTACTATGATATTGGAAAAGCCTAATTTCGGTTTCAGAGAAAACTAAATAGCTTACTTTAAAATTGGTTTTTTTCAATACATCATTTATACATATTTCAAAAGATTAGAATATGGTCATTTAATACTCGACTCTACAAACAATGAAGAGATTAACTTACAGGTAAAATGTCTTCTAATTCTAAACAAAGGTTTTTTTGATAATTTTGTTTGCAACGGAAACAGGTCGTTTGCCAAACAAATTTCTATTCTTATCTACACTAAATCTTATCTTAAATTAATATATACATTTTTGTTTATAATGATTTCTTAAAATTTTATTTCGATGGATTTTTTTTATTTATTTTTCTTTGGTTGGAAAAGAAAAATTATGACAATATATACATATATACATATATATATATATATATATATATATATATATATATATATATATATATATATATATATATATAGATATATATATATATATATACATATATATATATATATATATATATATATATATATATATATATATATATATATATATATATATATATATATATATAAAATAGTCCAGAAAATTTTTGTTAAACTCGATTTAATAGATTTCGCGTAATAATTGTGTATTTTATATTGAAATTCTTTAAAATCTTGCACAACAACCAGACCATATCGAATTTCGCTTGTTTAATAAATATAAAAAAATAATTCACCTACCTACCGTACTTTATAGAACGAAAATCGGATTAATTTAGGACGGCCTCGGGAACGTTTTACAATAATTGTAAACAATCTTATAAATAAATAAAATATTTCGCTAATTATAAGTTAAATTTAATTCAATAAAGAGCCTTTTATAAAAAGAAGTTAAATTATGACCATAATATTATTCAAAATCGGTATACGTACAAAAAATGTTTTTTCTCGGCTTTCAATGAAGCAATTTTCTTGTTTCTTTTTAATCCGATTGAACTCGAATAGAGATACTTAAATAACGTATTACCAAATCCCAAAGAATCTTTATTTCTGTTATAAATAAATTAATTGATTTATAGTAAAATAAAACTACATATTTTTTTGTATGTTTTAGACTTTTTTTTTTTTAAACTTACCAAACGTGTACCTTTTAAAGTTTAAATACAAATATTCCCATTTGAAATCTGTATAAATATTTTAACAATTTTCATTTAAACCAATTATATTTTTTTAATAATTTTTTTTATGATACAAAAATAAAAATACACCTCACAACAATATAATTTTATGTTATTAGATTTAACTTATAGTATAGAATTAGAAAATTATTATTTATTTCATATACAAAGCATCTTTTTTTAAAACAAACTAAATTTTTTAATAACTTCTATGATACATTAATAAAAGTGAACCTTACAACAATACAATTTTATGTTATTATATTTAATTTATAGAATTGAACCAACAATTATTTATTTCATATAGAAAGAAAAACTTTTTAAGCAAATTAATACATTTTTTAATACATTTTTTTATGATGCCTTAATCAAAATGTTGTGTTTTTTATGTTTATTGGTATTGATAGGTTAAATTGAATGTATTTGTTTACTTATTGGGAAAAATATTTTTTTATGTCATACTAGTTTATTATTGTGTTTTTATTATCGTATACTTTATGCTAGAACTAGACTATTGGCAGCTGAAAGATCCAGATATGCCAAAAACATTCATTTATGCAGTTGTAAAAAAGAGTTTAATCTAACTAGCATGTCCATTTTAAATGAAAACTCTAGAAGGCATAAAAAGTATTTAAAGTATTATTACTTACCGGACGACAATAACGAACATCAAAGAGTATGTCTTAAGTTTTTCTGTAAGACTTTGAGCAAGTTTTTAAGTTATAGATCTGGCACTGGCTGGACGTGGCGATTCAGGAGTATAATGTAGGGACAAATAAAACAAAAGGCCGTAAGGCTCCTAATACTACAGATGTAAATATAATGCTAAGGCTTAGGATTACATCTATTCCTATCCTCGTATGGAAAGTCACTATTGTAGAAAAGATTCAAAGAAGCTTTACTTATCGTGCGATTTAAATGTCTCCATTTTGTACAGACTCTATAAACAATTTTGCCAGGTGAATAATATACCCAAGTATACTATATGTAAATGTATACAGATCTCTTTTCAATAGCTACGATCCTCTATTAACTTTTTAAAAACCAAAAAAAATGAGTGTTCTCTCTGCAATAGTTACAAAAATGTTTCAGACAAGTCCACCTTAGAAAATGACTATTAAGCGCATAAAAAGAGAGAAACTGACTCTTCTAAGATGAAGGGACATCAAGATAAGAAACGGTCAATAGATAAAAAAGGTGTAACGATCTGTTTCATTTGACTTGCAGGCAATTTTATCTGTGCCCTATGCTGGTAATGCTTAAATTTACTACAGACGCAAACTTTCTGTCTACAATTTTATAATATTTAATTATTATTATAACAGTGACGGGCATTATTACGTCTGGGACAAAACAAATGGAGGAAAAGGATCGTCTGAAATTGCATCCTGTTTGTTAAAGTATAGTTCAAAACTTTCTAGTACTGTCAAACATGTAAGCACATTTTCCGATACTTGCACGAGTCAAAATCGCAACCAAAATATGGCAGCAGCTATGTTATACGCGGTAAATACATTACATCTAGATACGATTGACTTAAAATTACGATAAATAATACGATTGCCCCGAGAGGGCTAGAAAACACAAATCAGTTTATTCTATATGAGATTGGACTGTCCTTATAGAAATGGCGAGAATTAACACAGGGCCATACAAAACAAATGTTTTAGGCTATGAGGACATGTTTGACTTTCAAGCTCTGACCAATCTCATGATTATGAACACAAAGTTGAACGTGAATAATAAAAATGTTAAGTGGCTTAAACTTAATTTTTAGTCACGTAAAACGTTCAATAATTAAATCCAATTCATAATGTACACATGTTGTATGTCCATACTTTTATTGCCAACTATGTCCATACTTTTTAAAAAAAAAAACGTCATAAATTTTTTTTTTGCAAGAAAAGGTACCTATTTATTTTTATTACTCATTTTAATGTCCATTTTTATGTCTTTCAGAGTTTTCATTTAACATGTACATACTAGTTAGATTAAACTCTTTTTTACAACTGCATAAATGAATGATTTTTGCCTACCTGGATCTTTCAGCTGCCAATAGTCTAGTTCTAGCATAAAGTATACGATAATAAAAACACAATAATAAACTAGTATGACATAAAAAAAAATATTTTTCCCAATAAGTAAACAAATACATTTAATTTAACCTATCAATACCAATAAACATACAAAAACACAACATTTTTAGTAAGGCATCAGAAAAAAATGTATTAAAAGAATGTATTAATTTGCTTAAAAAGTTTTTCTTTCTATATGAAATAACTAATTGTTGATTCAATTCTATAAATTAAATCTAATAACATAAAATTATATTGTTGTAAAGTTCATTTTTATTAATGTATCTTAAAAAAATTATTAAAAAATTTGGTTTGTTTTAAAAAAAGATGCTTTGTATCTTCTTCTTCAAGTGCCCTGTCCGTTGCGAACGTTGGCTTTTAACATGGCAATTCTGATCTTGTTTGCGGCGCTTCTGAATAGTTCGACCGATGTGAGCCCGAACCACTTCCTCAGATTTTGGAGCCACGAGTGTCTTCTCCTGCCTGGCCCTCGCTTACTGTCTATTTTTCCCTGGACAATTAATTGCAGTAGATGGTACTTATCGTTTCTCAATATGTGGCCTAGATATTCAAGCTTTCTTTGTTTAATTGTATTCACGATTTCTTTCTTCTTTCCGATTCTTTGGATTACCGCTATGTCGGTGACATGTTCGGTCCAGGATATACGAAGAATGCGTCGGTACACCCACATTTCGAATGCTTCTAGTTTTCTCGTGAGCGTCTCCGTCAGCGTCCAGGCCTCCACACCATACACCATGCTTTGTATATGAAATAAATATTAATTTTCTAATATAATACTATTAATTAAATCTAATAACAAAATTATATTGTTGTGAAGTGTATTTTTATGTTTGTATCACACAAAAAATTATTAAAAAAATATAATTTGTTTAAATAAAAATTGTTTAAATATTTATAAAGATTTCAAATGGGAATATTTATTTTGTATTTAAACTTTAAAAGGTACACGTTTGGTAAATTTAAAAAAAAAAAGTCTACAACATACAAAAAAGAATGTAGTTTTATTTTACTATAAATAAATTAATTTATTTATAACAAAACTAAAGATTCTTTGGGATTTGGTAATACGTTATTTAGGTGTCTCTATTCGAGTTAAATCGGAATAAAAAGAAAAAAGAAAATTGCTTCATTGAAAGCCGAGAAAATACGTTTTGTACGTATACCGATTTTGAACTTTTAAATTTAATTTTCTTCAAACTAGTTTTTTTGGTATTTTTCAAGCGTAATACCGATTGTTTTTATTATTATAATATATAATATGTTATAAATATCATGAAGATATGAAAATGTTTACTGAGAAAGTGCTCCAAAAGAAAAACGGTAATGGTACAAAGGCTATTGTTTATAACGTTGTCTCAAATGCTGGTCAACTTTAACCGGTTGTATCTCACGAACCACTGCTCATAATAACTTCTTTTTATAAGAGGCTTTTGCCGATTATTTTCCAACGCCGTTTATTGAATTAAATTTAACTTATAATTACCGAGATATTTTATTTGTTTATAAGCCAAAAAATTGTTTACAATTATTGTAAAACATTCCTGAGGCCGCCCTAAATTAATCCGATTTTAATTCTATAAAGTACGTTAGGTAGGTGAATTGCTTTTTTATATTTAAAAAACAAGCGAAATTTTATATGGTCTGGTTGTTGTTGTGAAAGATTTTAAAGAATTTCAATTAAAAATAAAAATTTTAAATACACAATTATTACGCGAAATCTATTAAATCGAGTTTAATAAAATTTTCTGGACTATTTTAATAATATTATATTATATAAAAAAAGGCTTGGTTCTCCAACTTTTTTGTATTTATTGGTAATTCTAAACATGGGTAATAAATTAAAACATTTTTAATCAGTCGTATCTTATAGAAAATTTAATTATAGCTATTTTACTTTAGTACAAATTTGTTCCAAAATGAATCGTTTTAAAGTTATAAGCAGTTATAAGCAAGGAATTTAAAAAAAAATCGATGAATCACCTTTGTTTTCGCCGACATAATCGGGATCATTGTCTGAGTCATCGGTACCGCGAAACTCACTCTCTTCCGCTTCTCCAAAACTTTGAGCCCATTGTTCAAACCTAGGATTACTCGGATCCACCCTTTTAATAAGTGACAAGTCCATTTTCTATAAAAAAGCGAAAAAAAGTATCAGTAAGGTGGGATCAGACAGACCACACGACGAATGTATTTCAGTATAACTTGTAAACACTAACCTATTTCCTTACGACTATTTCTTTGGTCGTCACATAAAACAGTCACGGAAAGGTACAGAATCGGTAGAATGGTACGCAAAATAAGTTATGAAGTATCTTATTTTAAAAATCATATGGGGTCCCCATAACCCCGCATCACCAATTAAGAGTAAACAAGATAATAAACACCCAACTTCTACATTAAAAAAAAAAACAGATATCCAACTATGGGTTAGGAAAAGAAATATTATACCATAGAAATATTATACCGTAGTATACGACATTTCATCATATAGTATTGATGAAATGCTTCGTCCAAAGTTATTTAACCCTCTAACCGTAAAATCTGAAATAGTGCATATTTTCATGTATAAATTTTTGTTTCTAGTTAATCTTGCTACGACAATGACGAATATGAACTTCCCATAAAGATTTTTTTATTGACTCATTCGCCAGGTAAAAAAAACGTAAGTCGTCCTCAAGGACGACAAAACGGTTTAAGTGAAATAAAACAACATATTTCGTTAAATGTATTTTTATTCGAACAAAATAAAAGACAAGGAAATTACATTATTTATGATGATAATCGTAGAAACAATTTTTTGAGTTAGAGCAACACAAATGTAGGTCGCACTTTTGGCACACACACTGGGTTACAGAGTCTTTACAATATTTACATTTCTTTCGCCCTCCTGATTTACCTAGCCATATCGGAAAATGGTCGTAGTTGTCGTATCTGATATCGGCTACAGGATGTTTAGCTTTCTGACCAACACTACTAGTACCGGGATGTACCGACTGAGAAGATGGTCGACCAACAGAACGCCTTTGTGTATACGCCACAAGGCCAGCAGCTATCTGTTCACGAAATTGAGGTAATTGGTAGAATTTCTCCTTTGGTTCATCACTATTAGTAGATTTATTAGCATGGACTCGACGGTATAGAATGTATGCGTTTGTTGCGGCCATGTCTATTAGATGATAGAACGTCCGAATAATTGGATTCCTAGTCTTGAGTCTAATGTGATAACGACCCATCAGTCCATCCATCAAGTCTACGCCACCCATGTGACTGATATACTCTCGTATTATTTGTGGACATTCTACTTCCATGTACTTTTTTTCTTTACGATCATATCGTGATATTTTAGCTGGCTGAGTCTCTACCAGATGGTTTCTAGCAAATGGTTCAATCCCAACGTATGTTGAAGCTAGTCTTACGTTTTTGTTATCTTTCCATTGTACCGTATTCACATCGACACCATATGCAGTGCCAACATATTCCATGGAATCTCCTCTTTCTGCATTCTTTGTTTCTTTATCACTTGGCAGTTTACAATTTGGAATTCGATTGATCCTTATAGTACCAAGTGCATAAATACCTCTTGCACGAAGATACACTAATAAAGGTAATGAGGTGTAAAAATTGTCAAAGTATATTATATGATGGACGAAATTAGGCACTGTTTGAGACAATCGTACAACTACATTACCTGTAGCACCAAGATCTGGAAAACCAGGTAAAATGATATTGTCACCTGCACCATTGTATATCTCAAATCGGTAAGCATAACCATGTGAATCGCATAATACAAAAAGTTTTATTCCCCATTTATGTGGTTTATTCGGAAGGTATTGTCTCAGATGATGCTTGATCTTGGTACTACACATTTGCTCGTCTACGCATAAACGAGCTGTTTTCGGAATGGAATCAAATCTTTCATTTATTATATCAGCCAGTTTTCTGATACGAAAAAGCTTGTCATATCCAGGCTCACCTTTTCTAGTACGTCGACTCTCATCCTCAAAACATAAATATCTTTTGATCAGTTCAAATTTCCGTAGCTTCATAGTGGACTGGATTGGTTGAAATGCGATTTTCCCCAATAACTTTCCAGGTTTGGATACTTATAGATCGACATATACAGCAAAATACCGATGTAATGATACATGTCCTCAAAATTAATTTGTTTTGAAATTTGAGTTGGCAATAAAAGCAGCTCGATTTGTTTCTTCGACAATCAAAGTCATAACTTCTTCATTGAAGTAATAATTGAAATACTGCATTGGTGATGACAGATGGGTCACATTGTCGGGCAAATTGTTGTTGCCTCTGAATGCTATTTCATTTATATGCAATTTCATGTTTTTTTTTCTCCATCGTATATTCGAAAACTCGGTTGAATCCTTCTTTTTTGCATCTAAACCTGGAAAAAGAGAAAAAAATGAGGTGTCTACATAATTTCTTGATATATTTTTGACAATACCTGAACCGGTAAATCCACCTGCAGATGGCACAATTTGAGGCCCAGAAGACTGTATAACTGGCAATGGAGATCTTGTTCTCTTTGGAGCTTTCACTGTTTCTACTGCTGTACTTGGCGCTAAAATCTCTGCTTCATGTGGTGTTGGTTCCGGTATTGAAACTTCTGAACTTTCTTCAATATTACTAAAATTTACAGCTTCCATGAAAGTTTCACTGGACTCAGCGGTATTCATTTCTTCGATGCATTCGGAAATACTCATCTACCGGAGTTATATCAGTTGGTACATAATTTGGATCTGCAATGTCATCATCATCGTCGAAATCACCCTCCTCTTCTTCTTCAGAGCTTTCAATACAGTTCATGAACTCCTGTTGTTCTTCTTCAGACATATCTGACAAATTATACTTCTTTTGTCTTTCAAATTCATTGTACTCCGACAATTTTTTTTTAATGAAAAAACGTTGTGGTAGCTGTCCGTCCATTGTTTCTTCTTTTTGTCTTTCTACAAACCAACAAACATAAATTTAGGTGATAAAAACAACTCAAAATTCACAAAAAGTTTTATCAAGAACAATAGTGAATTAAAAAAAAAATTTCACGTAAACCGTTTTGTCATCCCTGAGGATGACAATACAATATAACAAATACATAGAACAAACTACATATTGCACAATATTGAACAATAAATTAGGAAAATATATGTATTTATATAGAGTAGAACCTCGATTATCCGTCTCTCTATTAACCGTCACCTCTGTTAACCGTCAGGGTCCATACAGCCAACATACATGTGCAATTATGCCACCACCGCATTTTTTTTATGAAAATAATTTTTGTTTTTATTCAGGGCTCTGGATTAAATTTCAATTTAAATAGGTAATGATAAATGATACCGTGCTTTTAGAGTTCTGTTGTAAAGGTGGGTACACATATGCTCCGAATACCGTCTCGAACCCCGTCGCGTACAGCGACGCGATCAACAGAAGTTCGCGACGTTGTTACAGGGGGCATTGAAATAAGTAACGAACCGAACACCGCTCCGTACTTTGTACCAAACATTTTAGCGTTCCAGCAGTAATTGAGTTGAGTTTGCATGTGCAAGATGCAAGATTTTCTCTCCGTAATCCAGATAGAAGATTGGTCATTTTTTTTACACTCATCCACTGTAATTTGCATTTTAGAAGCAATCTCTTCCCATGCATCGTTTTTTTTATTTTATTGTAGTATCTGGGATTATTTGTATCCCATAATATCTCTTTTTCCCGATAATTTTCGATTAAGAGTAAACTATTCTCTTCCGTCCATTCCATCTTGATGCACGCAACTTTAAAAACACCTTTAACCTTCAAAATAACAGACTGACTATTTTGAATGACTGGAGATTCTATAAAAGATTCGCAAGCTAGTCCAAACATGAATTCGCGGTGTACGTTGTCGCGCTCAAATTTCTTTTGATGCGAAGGCATTTTACCGACAACCGATGGATCGCTTCGATGTACGTTGTTGACGCGTCAAAGTACGGTACGCGGTTGCATGACTCCGTCCACACTAGAGAACGCGACGGGGTTCGAGACGGCATTCGGAGCATATGTGTACCCACCTTTAGAATCGCAAGCCGAAAATAAAAAGGCTTAGCACAATAATTATTACAGTCAATATCTGTGTGTCACCATAATTCAGTTTGATTCAAATTCGAACATTGATTGTGTCACTTAGTCGTTTGATCAATTAAGTTTTGAAAAATGGAGCCTTCCAGATCTCGAACATCAAAAAGAAAACGTGTTGTGTCAATTGAAAAAAAAATGAAATTATTGCAGAACTAAAGAAAGGTGTTTCTGCTGTCGCATTGAGCAAAAAGTATGATGTTCCGAGAACAACAATCAATGATCGAAAGTGAAAAATTGAGAGCCGCAAGTATTGAAGTCGTTGACGAATATAAAAGAAAGTTTCGAGGTATGATCGATGAATATGGCTTGACACGCGATCAAGTGTTCAATGCGGATGAAACTTGTTTAAACTACAAAGCATTGTCAACGAAAACACTCGCTGCACTGTCTGAAAACTATGCACCCGGATTTAAAACACAAAAGCAACGAATCTCAGCAATGATGTGTTCAAATGCAAGTGGTGATCATCGCTTTTCTTTATTATTGATTGGTACAGCAAAAAAACCACGTTATTTCAGGGGGATAAATATGAACGCGCTTTTCGTTAACCACTACGCACAACATAATGCATGGATGTCCCAGGAAATATTTGCTGACTGGTTCAAAAAGGTATGTAATGCAAACCAAAATTTGTTTATCTATTTTTCTAACGTCTTGTTTTTTAGGGTTTTATACCGGGCGTTCGAAAATACTTGCAAGCAAAAAATTTACCACCAAAAGCGATTCTCATTTTGGACAATACACCTGCCCATCCTAAAGCCGGTATGCTGCGAAGTGACGATTGAAATATCACATGCTCTTTTTTGTCTGCGAATGCATCATTGATAGAGCCAATGGATCAATCGGTCATGGAAACATTCAAAAGAAGTTTTGAATGTTTGTATTTTGAGAACGATTTCCGAAGTGGAAATTGAAACGTCAATAAACGTACTTTTACCTTTAATTGTGGCTTATTCCCATTTAAATAGTAATTATTCAAAAGAAGATACAGAAAAAAAATTATTTAAAACCTAGTTAGGGAAGAGGAATATTCTTTGCCTGAATACTGGAATGGAAAGCATACAATTTAAAACACGCAGTCGACAATGTTGTGGATGCTTGGGCTGATGTTTCGGAAGTAACGCTGAAAATGCCCCCGTGGCAGCCGAGCGTAATGCGGTAACAAATGAAGTTATGGCTGAATCAACTGTTTTGTTTTCGTTGCCTAAAGATGACATAAACGAATGGTTAATTTGTGATGAGGACGCAAACGGCTATCGATTGCTGACAGATGATGAAATCGTTGAAATGGTAACAGAGGCGGACGAAACATATTCAGAAGCTGACACAGGCTTTGACGGTGGCGATGTTGATGATGCTATTGCAACTCACAAAGATTTGCGTAAAGAAGCTAAAGAAGCTGCATCGCACATACAACAATTCATCTAGCTAGTGGTATTCTCGGCAAGAAGAAGCAAATAAGGTAGATTTGATGATTTTACGTCGATTAAGAAATTCAGACATTGCAAAATGTTTGGTAACAGCAAAACAAACAAGGATTTCGAAATATTTTAAATCAAATTGATTCGACTGTACTAACATAAATCCCTCTTATATTGTCAAATACAATTTGAAAGTTACACTATGAATTTTTATTTTTTTTTAATGTTCTGTTAACCGTCTTTTCGATTATCCGTCATACCCTTGGTCCGGTGCACTGACGGATAATCGAGGTTCCACTGTACTCACCACAAAAATTCCTAGTGTAATCCGATACTTAGAAATATCTGTTACAATTTTTTATTTGTTCGTAATACGGAGCAATAATAAATACGTGTCTACTCACTTATTGTTCTTACTCGACTGGTAATAAATTTTGAATGACGCATCGTACAATTTTCAAACGGCCAACAATGAATTACTTTGAAACATACTAAAAGACGCCTAAACGGTTTGATCGACACAACATGTTACTTATTAAATTATTTGAATTAATGGAATGTCATCCTCAGGGACGACTTACCGGTTAGAGGGTTAAGTACCAGTTGATTAAAGCACATAATCCTTGATTTGTTAAGTATTCCATTGACCGTATTATTAGAAGTTTTTGACATGGTATACTACGACTGTCACCGTACCATCTGGACCTAACTCCGATTAAACTGGTTTGGGCTCTATCTAAAATTTTTCGTTGGCACAAGAAATATTAGCTTCAAATTAAATAACGGTATGGAATTATCTGTCGAGTTTTTAGGTACATTTCTGGTTGAAGAATGGCAAAAAATTGGGATGGAGTCATTTCAATCGAGGATATCTTTGTGTCAAAAGAACCTTTGCTTGATGCAGTTGTTGTTCAAATTATAAATGACATGGCTGACGGCCCAGCCAAAGATAATTCTCATAAATATAATTTAAAGCTCGGTTTGATTACGCAGCGAACAAGAATAACATTTTGTTGTTTGAACCTAAGGTTTAACTTTCTATTCGTTTTGTATTTTACAAGTTTAAATTTAAAATCAACCACAATCTTTGCGTAACTATTGGCTAAAATAATAATGTTTAGTATACATTGTTATCGTAAAATTCACATCACAACTAAAATTTTTCACGCGGCAACACCGCATTCGGAACAAGCATGACTATAGTCGGACAATTTTCAATTAAAGGTGACTAATCTACAAATTGAACTAAACGGTAGCGGCAACCATGTAAAATGTCAGCAGTAAATTCTTATCATGGTCATTTTTATTGTGTATTGTAAATAAGTGAAAAAGTAAGATAATTCCCATAAAATTTGCCCCCGTAACAATATAAATTGGTGCGATTCACTAGTGTATAGTGAGACTGTACTTATATTTATATTTAAGTTTATTGAATAGTTTGAAAAATCGGTAAACTTATGAATATTTTGCTGGTCTATATATATATATATATATATATATATATATATATATATATATATATATATATATATATATATATATATATATATATATATAATATATATATATAATATATATATATATATATATATATATATAATATATATATATATATATAATATATATATATATAAATATATATATATATATATATATATATATATATATATATATATATATATATATATATATATATATATATATATGTACATTCTTAGAAAGAATGGGAATGAGAGAAATTTGATATTTCAGTTTATTCGTTGGACGTTAAATACGTATTGTGCTCTATTTCTTAGGAATATATTTATTAAATAGATTTTATTATTAACTTTAAATAGTTTTGAGTTAAGTAAAGTAAATTTGAGGTAAGTTTATTATTTATATAGTATTTATCCATTAACGGCCGCTCAATATACAAATAAAAATTTGACAAATAATTTATTAGATTGGATTAAAAACACATAAATTATGACAAATATTTTCCAAAGCTTTCTGTTTTTTGAAGTTCTGTATTAGGTACTCTCTAATAAGAATAAAATTTATTTTACTTTAATTTGTTAGACAACTATAAGATACCTGTCAAAAAACACATGATAATTTAATAATTATATCGGTCTTAGATTTAGTTTTTACGTAATTACTTATTTGTTTAAATAAACAATAAAAATTATTTTTAGTACGCCTCTGCAAAATTGATAAAAGGAATATGATTTCGTTGAAAAGTTATCGTTAAGAGCTTCGTTAAGTGCGATGTTGCCAAGTAATCACCTTCAATTAAACATTGTTTTAGTACACAACACTATTCTATCTCTCTTATCAAACTTTTTTTGTATTTCGCCCTATACTATTATAAATTTATAAGTAAAAATCACTATTTAATTCCGGTTGATTCAAAGTGAACCGAGCCCAATATATTATCCCTTTACCATTATACTTAAAGGCTTAATGTATGATATCACATAAATTGTGACCTTATGCGCCTTCAACATTTACAAAAGAATAGTTTGGAAAAATAAAGAGTTTATTATCTTCGAAAATACGTTTCAAAGATTAAAAGGCTAAGCCTATGCGAATATTTACCATAATACTGTAAAGTTATTTATACAATAATGCCAGCGGTCTTATTTTTAGACCCTGTTAACACGTGGCCGAGATATTTCTTTTCGGTTACTAATGTAATGCAACTACACATAAAATTGTAAAGCGTGTATAATACTGCGTGTATAGCGTGTATTATACTGTGTACGTAAATATAAATATTAAGTTTGCTCTAATATATATATTTTTAACAGGGCTGGTCCAAATTAAAGACTACCTTAATAATTTAACTGGAAAGTAAATTGTCTATTAGGATTTGGTTATGAATTATAAGATAAAACACACATATTTTATCAACTTGACGATTTATCGACGAGGAAAAGGGCATATCATCTATAAGACAAGAAAAAAGCTGGAGTTCGTTCGGAAGCATAATCACTTTCCCGGAATACTCCAAAATAACGTTCAACAGGTCGCCCTGAAGAAAAGTTGTTTAAATTTTTTTTAAATAACTTTTTTTAACAAATTGTAATAATAAATTTTTTGGCGCGTATATTTTTTTTTAGGTTTTTTGGATTATAACAAAAAGGTCTGTTGTCAGACCTTATCATCATTAAGAGCTAAATTCAAGTTCAAGCCTTCTTCTATCAGCTTCCGATACAAATTCTGTTTTTTTTTTATTTTAAAACATTGTTTTTTAATTGTTAATAAAGCCCGTATGGAAATGCGGACGCCTTTTTCTACAATGAGAATTCATATTCCCAAAATATATAAATAAGCCTAATAAAAGCCTAATATAAAAAGTATTTATCAATAGATAAAAGAATAAAGTTTCATCTTGAATTTAGGTCCTTAAACTCAATAATATTTTTACTTGTGTTCTTATGCCTTGAAAATCATAATTTTGCCCTTTTTTTTAGTTTTAAATCGATTCCATTATTCCATTGTTCTAAAACCATCAAGTTTACAGAAAAATGTTTAAAACAATTTGAACAACTTATCGCATGGGCGATCTCTTGAATCTTTTTTTTTTATTTAAACATAGAGAACCCACATCAACCACCAAGGGTTATTAGTGGGAGGACATACATAGTAGTACAGTTTGATAAATTAAAGTTTATTATAAATATTTATGTCTTTTAGAAACTGCAATAAATCCGAGATATTTGTCGTAAGCGCACTTCTCAGGTTTCCACTAATTCCTCGGCATGTTCTCTGAGGTTGGAACTGCGGACAGTCGATTATCAGATGCTTCACGGTGAGTTGAGTAGAGCAGTAGGTACAAATCGGAGCTGGTTCTTTATTTAGAAGGTGTTGGTGTGTTAGTATTGTGTAGGCGATTCGAAGACGATTTACGATTACTTGATCTCTTCGTTTTCCTTGTTGTGGTAGGCTGGCGTCTACTCGAGGTTTTATTGTTTTCAATTTAGAGTCTGTTGCGTCCCAGGTTGCTTGCCATAAATTTATTATACGATTCATGGACTGTCGCTTATGGTCGGTGAGGGGGTATTTAGTAATTTCTGGAACATTTTCAATTCTTATGGATTGTAATGCCAATTGATCAACTTCCTCGTTGCCTCTAATGCAAATGTGTGAAGGTATCCAGATAAATGTAACCTTTTTATTTATATAGTGTAGTGCAGTAAGTTCATTTCTTATATTTTGTGCAATAGGATGGCTAGGGAAAAGTTGATTAATTCCATGAATTGCCCTGAATAAATCTGTGATGAGTAAAATATTATTTTCAGTCATTGAAGAGGAGTTTTTGATAGCTACTAATATCGCTGTGGTTTCCCCGGTGGTGTAAATGCTGCAGTGCTGTGGAATTCTAATGGCATATTTGTAATTTTTATTTGTGAAGACTGCGGCATGGCCATTTTCAGTTTTTGATGCATCTGTGTATATTATGTGGTGATTTGGATACTTCTCCATAATTTCTTTGAATGCATTAATGATAAAGTTAGGATTTGTGGTATTTTTTGGGTACTGTGTTAAAGAGTTATATCGGTAATAGGTAAGGGGGTAAGCCATGGAGGGAAGTCTAATTTTGTGGTTATGGATAATTTAAATTTATTACAATTGAATCCTTTTTGATTGATTCATTCCTTAAAGGGTTTGCTTTTATATTGTTTGTTTCTATACAAATTGGATGTAGGTGGGTTAATAATCTTAGAACATAATGGGTGCTTTTTATTGGAAGATATTCTTGTTGCAAAATTTAAACTAAGTAGATGTCGTCTTTGCTGTAGAGGCCGTTCTCTTAATATTACTTGTAAGCTGCTTAGAGGACTGGTTCTGAAAGCACCGACGGCTAATCTTGTTGAGCTGTTGTTTGAATTGTGTTAAGGTTTTTAGGAACGTATTATTTGCTGTATCGTAGCATATTGCACCGTAGTCCAGTTTACTGTGAATAATTGATTTGTAGAGGTTAAGCAGAATACTAGAATCAGCTCCCAATTCATTACTGGATAGAATTTTCAGCAAGTTTATTATATTTTGACAAGTTATTTGTAACTTTGTAATGTGGGTTTTCCAGTTTAATTTGTAATCAAACGTTAGGTCCAAAAAATGAGATTCCTCTAAATGAGATATATTTTGACCGTTAAATATTAACGAAACGGGAATGGTATTCTTACGTTTGCTGAATACTGTGTAATGTATCTTATTAGTTGAAAATAGAAAGCCTGTTTTGGAAGACCATTCTTCTATTTTGTATAGAAGTTTCTGTAGTATTTTAGCCCCAGATGTAATATTTTTGCATTTAATATAGACAACTAAATCATCAGCGTACAAGTTTGCTTTTATAAGAGGCTTAATTGTATTTATTACGTCGTTAAATGCAATTAAAAATAAAGTTGGGCGTAAAATAGAACCTTGTGAAACACCGTTGTCGAGTATTCTAGTAGTAGAGGTATATCCATTTACTCTTACTTGTATTTCCCTTTTATTCAGAAAATTTTTTAAAAACGCAAGCATATGTCCTTGAACTCTCCATTTTTCAAGTTTATTTAATATGAGGTATCTCCATGTTGTGTCGACAGTTTTATTCACATCAAAAAAGACTACTATAACTTTCTGATCTAGTAAGAATGCATCATGAATGCTTGACTCAAGTACCACTAAGTTGTCGCTTGCAGATCTTCCTTGTCGAAAACTACTTTGGACTGTGGCCAGGAGATTTTCATTTTCTAGATCATCATCAATCAGCCCTGAGTTGTCCATTGTTGAACACAAGCCTCCTCTAGACTTTTCCATCTGCTTCTGTTCTGCGCCTCTGCTATCCAATTGGTCACGATTCTTTTGAGGTCGTCGGTCCATCGCGTTGGGGGTCTTCCTCGGCTTCGCTTGTCAGCCCGTGGTCTCCACACAAGCAATTTTTTTGCCCAACTGTCGTCTTTTATTCTTGCAACATGTCCTGCCCATCTCCATTTTTGCCTTGTAATATGTTCGATAATGTCTTCCACTCCGGTTCATCTACGAACTTCCTCGTTTCTTATTCTATTTCTTAAGCATATTCCAAGCATTGATCTCTCCATCTTTCGTTGTGTCCCTAGCCGTTTAAATGCGTACTCCATAACTGTTATAAATAGTTTTGGCGACAAGGTTTCTCCCTGATGCACCCCTCTGTCAATTTTTATTTTCTCAGTCATGCAATGGAGGTTAACGGTTGTTGTCGCATTTTCGTATATATTTCGAATAATATTTGCATACCTGTGCTTTTAAGATAGCAACTGTTTCAACCGTGTCAAATGCTTTGTGGAAGTCGACAAAGATAAGAGCAAGGGGTCTGTTATATTCGATAGACTTTTCAACTAGAGTTTTAAGGCATTGCAAATGGTCGTTTGTTTCGTGTCCCGCTCTAAATCCTGCCTGTTCTTCTGATTGATAGAAATCGAGTTTTGCTTCTAATCTGTTTGTCAGTATTCGAGTAAAGAGCTTGTATAGGTGGTTAAGCAAACTAATTGGCCTATAGTTTTCGAGATCTGATTTATCCCCTTTTTTGTGAAGGAGGATTGTAACCGAATTCTTCCATTTACTTGGAATGTTTTCACTATGCAGACATAGATTAAAAAGTGTTTGGATTCGGGACATCAAAAGTGGACCTCCTAGTTTAATTGTCTCAATGACTACACCATCTTCCCCCGGAGCTCTATTATTTTTCATATTTTTGAGGGCATGTTGAATTTCCTCTCGTGATATATCTGGTATATCCTCCGATCCTACATTATGTACCTTTTGTATTGGTTGTTGGATGAGCTCTGGAATAACTTGACTTTTATATAATGTTTCATAGAAACTTTCCACTATATGTAATATGCTTGGTTTATCTGAGATAATATTTCCATTTTTGTCTTTAAGTTGGAAGTTTTGTCTTTAATTTTCTCGTTGTTGTATTTTCTAATATCCCGTCTGATGGCTTTAGAGATTTCTTTATTGATGCTGTTTATATCTTGCGAGTTAACATTTCCTTGACTTCTCAGCATTCTACGATCTTCCATTTTTTGTTTCGTTTCTTTACTAATTTTTTGTTCTTTTCCATGTTTAGGGCCAAATTTTTCCTGAGCTTGTGTTAATGTATGTACTATTTCTTTGGTTAGGTTATTTAAGTCTTCTCTTGTTGTATTTCTGAGTAAGTTACTGGTGATATATTTTTCAAAGTCAAGTTCATTCGTTGGGCGCATCCAAGGTTTGAATTTTTTACTTTTTATCATCTTCAGTCTTTCTTGCTTAATATTGATTTCTACAGTTGCTCGGACCATTCTATGATCTCTTGCAACCGAAAATTGATTTAAGACTGTAACATCTTTGACTATATGTTTTTTGTCAGTGATGATGAAGTCGATCTCATTTTTTGTCTTACGATCGGGGCTCTTCCAAGTACATCTTCTATGGATCTTCTTATAGAAGAAGCCTGGTGTGCCAAAATTTCCAAGGGGAATTTTCAGCTGGGTCAGTGCTTATTCCTATTTTGGCATTAAAGTCGCCACATATTACCGTAAAATGTTCTTGGTCTTCTGAAACAGCTGTGTACAAATCATCATAAAACTGTTCTATTTCTTCGTCAGCGTGACTCGATGTTGGTGCATAGACTTGAATGATCTTTATGGAGTAACGGGTGTTTAGTTGTAATTTTGCAAGTATAACTCTTGTGGAAACTGCTTTTACTGATATGATATTCTCAGCTAGTTTTTGATTAATAAAGAGCCGAATGCCTCCATTCCCATCGTTTTCTCCGACATGATAGAAAATATGACCGGATTTTAAAGTGGTTAGGCTTTCTCCTTTCCCTCTGACCTCAGCGACTCCAACAATGTCCCAATTGATTTTATCAAGTTCAGATTCCATTTCTATGAATTTTTCTTCTGATAGCAGGGTTCTTGCATTGAAAGTTGCAATTTTTAGAGATTTATTTTTGTTCGATGGTTTCTAAAATATGTCAAAATTTTGTCCCCCCCAGAATCCGTGGGACTGACTGATAGTCTATCAGTGTGAGATTCTGAATTTTTCTTTCTACTCACCTGGGGTAAATCCGTTTTTGTATTCGTATCTGACATAATAAAGGGGTAATAGCAATTAAAACGTCACGCTTGCTTTGCGCGTTGACGAGTTTTTAGTTCAGCCGCCCATTATGGGTACAGACGCTGTTGACAACCGCCCAATATGGATCAGACGCTATCGGTTTGATTTTATACCATCCCCAAAATCCAGGGATGCCACTTCCGCCATCCACGTCATACCGAAGATCTTCTTCTCCGCCGTGCCTACCGTTGTGGTCTTCACCTGTATCCCTAGGTAGGGGTCCGTGTTATACCCCACAGAACTGGGTCCCGATCTGGACTTGGCCATCTATTCACTCCGGCCTACTGAAATGATAGATGCCCACCCCCGCGACATGGACGCGCCAGATTGGAGTTACCCACGTGAGCGACAGAGAAGGTAGCTCTGTGCTCCGTGAGCCGGGTTAATGGACATGTATGATTCCATGACCAAAGGATACCACAATTTTCTAGATACCACGTAAGAATGTAATTTAAAATTTTCTCGAGAAGTTTACTCATGCTACAGGTGAGGGAAATAGGACGGTAATATGTGGGATAATCTTTTGGATTGTGTTGTTTATAAATTTTGATTATAATAGCTTTGATCCAATTATTAGGAAAGTAATGATTTAAAAAGATGTGATTAAAGATGTCTAAAAGTATCTGTTTGCCTTTTTAGGGTAGAGTTTTTAAAAATATTGATGGAATATAATCAGGACCTGGGAATGTGGTTTTTAAGTTTAAAGGAGAAAAATCTAATTCTTGCAAAGTTATGAGTGCATTTATGAAAGAGATCTGGTTGCGAATTTTGATGTCTACAGATTCTGTGGTGATCTTGTGTGTAGAAAAGATCGGATCTAGTACAGAGTCGCTAGAGTTTTTTTTTGAAATACGTCTACTAGAATTTCAGTAATTTCGTTTCTACAAGAGATGATTTGGTTGTTATATGAAAGTGAATTTATTGAGTAAGGTAAACTTGATCCTTTTATTTTCTTTATTTTGTTCCAGATTATATTTGCTGGGGTAGATGTGTTAATGCTTCTAACATATTTAATCCAGGTCTCCTTCTTACTCTTTTTTTATTAAGAATCGTGTACTAGCTCTCAATTTTTTAAATTTTATTAGGTTTTTCTCTTCTTTATGTCTCTTAAGAACGTTAAAGGCGTACTTGCTAGCAGACAAAGCCCGAGAGATTTCTTAATTCCACTAAGGCACCGGTTGCCTTTTACACGGTTTAGTTGTTCCTATAGATGTAGATGCACAATTTAAAATAATGTTGTTAAAGTCCGTGACGGTTTTGTGAATGTCATTTGTTGAATCTCGTAATTTTCAATCTCGTCTTCCATGTATTTTTGAAAAAGTTCCCAGTTTGCTGATTTATTTTTCATCTTTGATATGCATTCGGATTAAGAGGTTGGTTTGTCTAAATTGAGATAAGTAAGGGGAAGTGCTCACTGTCGTGCAGAGTTTTTGCTGTGTTCCATTAAAACATGTGTGCTAGTGATGGGCTACACAGGGTCAGGTCAACTGCAGAGAACGATCCGTTATATGAATTGAATCTTGTTGGCTTTCCAGTGTTTAATAAGATTAAATTTAATTTATTTTTTTATCGCCATATTTATCGATTTTTTGGCTACTCCATGCTGGGTAATGGCAGTTAAAATCGCCTAGAACAACTTTGGGATGAGGTAATTTTTCTATGAGTGCTGTTAGTTCATTTATGTCGTCTTGGTTAGGATGCGGTAAGTATATATTGCAAACATTGATGTTTTTACTGTAGGTAATTCAAACAGACACAGCTTCCAGGTTTGTAGTAAGTGGAATGATTGAATGATGATGAATGGCACATAATTTCTAAGTGTTACAGAATTGTTTTTAAAGTGAGATTCTTCCAGACAAATTACAATGGGGGAGAAATTGTTTATAAGAAGTTTTAATTGCTCAAGGTGGGTGTAGAATCCGTTTAGGTTCCATTGAATTAAAAATGTATCAGACATTATTTATCCTGACTAATTGTGTCGTTGTCAGATTCTTCTGTAGATGAATAATAATTTGAGGATAATTTTTTCTTAATAGTTGTAATTGTTCTTTTTAAAGAGGAATTTTGAATATTTGAGTAAGTAAAAGTGAGGATGTTATTAATTTCGGATATTTCAGTGGTGTAATCTTTTGCTATAAGTTCAGGGTTTTTAGAGTTAGTGGTATTTTCTAAAAATAGGCATATTTCTGAATAAGCTATAGGAAAGGGCGGATTTTTTTGTTCTATTAAGTTTTTAATAGAGTCGAGGATAGCAAATGTGTTTTCAGTCGACTTGGCTCTTTTTTTTGGTTTAGATATTTTGGGAACAGAGAAAACGTCTTGTGATGTGGGAATATCAGAAACATCTGGAGAATTTGATAATTGTCTTTTAGCCTTATCTTTATTTAAAAGTGGGTTATTGTTGCTAGTTATAGATAGGGTAGGAGCTGGAGGGTTATAGGGAATGTTTACTTCAGAAAGAGTTTTATTGGTGGTTTCAGTTAGCTGTATATTGGTTTGGTTATTTGAATTAGGATTTTCAGGTACTTCTGTTTCCATTTGTTCACTGGGCGAATCCGTTTTATGAATGCAATCAACTTCTCGGTGTCCTATTGTTCGACATTTAGAAAAATTAAATTCATCTATAAAAAGGTATATTCGATATGTTGTGGAATCAAAAGAAACGTTGAAAGAGTCTGTTATGGATAAGTTTTCTAACGGATTGATGTAGATTTGCCGCCGAAAACTCAGAATATGTTTATATTCTGTCTCAAACATACCCACTCGAAGAAATGTCATTTTTGATATGGCTATAATTCCCATTTTCTTGAGTTCGTCTTCTATAACTTCGTTTGGAATGGTTAAACAAACATTCGAGATGACTAATCTTAATGCTGGAGTTATTAATCTGCGGAGTTCTACTTGCACGTTGCTAATTTTAACGTGTTTATGTGAATCAATGAGTTGATCTACTATTCTTTTAGAAGATAAATAAATGCAAATGCGGTTGTTTGCAATTTTGAGGCAAAAACTATGTTCTTTGGAAGGACAAGTGATCCAATGGCAACTATATAATTATGAATTTTAATTCCTTCTATGGCAGATAGTACAATAGCTTGGTCTTTTGCCGGATATTTGAATGTAGTTAGTATGTTTGAGTATGTAGACGGTGTGGTGTTTTGCGAAGGATTATTTTCCTTTGGATTCATTTTTAGTTAATAATTTTTGTCTTTAAATTTATTTATCATAGTCAATTTTTTACCCGTGCCAATCCGGCTCTGTATTATCAGCAGACTTTTAAATAAAAGTCTCTCTGGGAACCAGTCGGAGCGGCCTTTGTAATAATTTTGTTGACTTTTAGAATGTGTTTTATTTTGTATTATTGAAAATATTAATTGTACTCACTGCAATTTCAGGCCAATCGATGAAAAGCACTGTAGATTTTCTAGTAAACACTTTTAACTATTTTTGTTCACTTTCATCTATTGGATTTAAACTATATTATCGGAGCTAACCTAAATGTGGTTTGTTAAACCAAGGTCAGAGCCAAATTCCCTCTTGAATCTTATTTTGTGATTTCTCTTGAAAGTGATTGTGCACAAAAATCTTATGGGAATGTTTTTTCGAACGAACCCGAGCTTTTCGTCTTGTCTATGTACTTAATATATTTCAAGCTTACACACACAAGAAAAAAAATATTTTTTTCTCCAGGTGATATGTGTTCTCATGTCCGAAGATCGAAGAGGTCACGCCTCGGGAAGATGGTAGCTCTTTGAAGCTCAAGCTTCAAGTAGTTGTACTTAACCTAGACGACGAGGCCTGAATTGCTTGGTGAATAGTGCTCTTAAATGCCTCCTGTATGTTTTTAAGATGTTTTTCTTAAACCTAACCAATCTATTTTATTGACTACCCTATTCTTACTAATTCACTTTCTAGATCCAGCTTTTAAGTCCCATTTTCTACTAACTACCTTTTCACGTTTCTGTCTTCACTCCTTGTGTTGATGTCCTACTAATTGACATGTATGTCTTTCGTACCTTACCGGCTGTTTTTATCGTAGTTTTTAAAGTTCATTGGTTTTTCATTCAGATGGTTTCTTAGGTCGTTGAAAATTCCGTGCGATTTTTCGTTGATTTTACCTACAATCCTTATCTACATACTTAGTTTCTCTATATACAAATCTTCCTGATATGTAGGTGGGAATGTTTACATCCTCCTTTATATGGTTTTACAGGTTTGGAATCAAGTAGCTTATACATATATTATGACTGGTATAATGATGGTGTTTACTATTCTTCACTTTGTTTTTAGGCGTTGTTGCTTAACTTGCTATTTCTTCCAATAAGAGGTCTTAGCGTGCTCTGTTGACATGTGGGGTGTATGTCATTTTGTTCATTAGCGCTCCGAAGTAGTTTGCCTAGTTGGACCATTCCATCTGTGTGTTGAGTATTCTTACTTGACGATGTGGACTTTGGAAACGATTTTTTGAAACATGACTGCCTGTCACGTGTGGGTTTACTGCGATTTTCCATTGAATTCACCAATCTTTCAGGCGATTTAGCTTCTCGCTAGGTTTGGATAGAAACTTCTCGCTATACTCATACTATCAAATGCCTTATTAACTTCTTATTAGGAATAGAAAGTTTATTTCTTTTGGTTGAATCCCTCTATAATGTATTTGGTCAACTTTATAAAACCAAATTTTTTATGATATATTATCTAATGTTTCAGACTCTTTTTTAACCTAGCTGATATTAGCGTCTCTGCAACCTTACTTGGTGATGATAGTAGTCTGATTATTATGTAGTTTTAAGGGAGTGGTCAATTTTTTCCTACTTTCTACCTACCTAAAGCGTTATCACTTGTGCTTAATTTATTTCTCAGGATATCTTCTTTGTCTGAGGATCACATTAATGATTTATGTGATATATGCTTATGATATGATCACTCATATGAACATGCTGCTTTTACAAAATACTTGTTTTCATAGTCCAGGTCGAACGAGGAAATTGTTACTTTAATATTTTTATATTTCAAACTATATAGTTAGTCGATAATTTGTAGCTCTAACGATTAGATGTACTGTTAGTTAATATTTGTTAAGAGTATTTTTTGTGTGTCGGAATATAAGTGGCGTAGTCAGTAGGATTGTCAAACGGAAATTAGAGTACATGATTAGCGGCATTTGCTACGTTTTATTTACAACCAGAACAATTTTCTCCGCGAAAAGTTCCAGTTATGTGAATTGAGTAACTTAACAAGAATATACACGAAATACGTTTCAAATGCACATTGGAAAAGTTTAAGCGACTATTCTTCCCATTACATGTAAATATGTATGTTTCGCCGTTGATTGAATATCCAAAGTCGGATATTCAATTAATGGTTTTACAGAGAGAATATTCATATTTTTTTAATTCTGATTTTTCAAAAGACAAAAGACAAAGAAAATCTGATTCAGCTGTAGATTCTGATTCGCAGTTTGATTAGATTTTAATAGAAATCATGCATTATTTCCTAGATTAATAGAAGTTTGACGAAAACTCGTAAATAAATTTTAAAATATTACAGATGGCATAACATAAAAAATAGATATCTACAAAAACTGAACATACTGTATCCATTAATATTCTCGGGAGCTATTTCCGAAATTTAGCCTTAAAAATATTGTACTTAATTTAAAAAAAAAACTTACAATGAAGTTTAAACTTCATTTTGCAAAATGGTATAAAATTTTGTTGTTAAAATTTTTAAAACTTATTCAAACTGGATTTTTAAATTTTCAGAACGTTTGCGATCCTATTAGATCATTATCAGTGAAAAAGGTCTATATAGTAGTTGGAACTAGCCACATGATGAGATTAGATGACCATTAAATTACATTATTTGAGTAGCATTATAATTAATTGTTATTTGGTTTAAATGGATCTTTGGGAACTGTAATATTTACGAAGAACCATCCAGACTTAAATTCTGGGATGGATATCCTAATAAATGATTTCTAAATATATCTTGATGAAAATAATCTTTTTCATAGCATAAATTTTAGACTGTATCAAAATATTAACTATTCAATCAAGCCAAAATGCACTTTCCGAAAAAATCAATAAAATTTATTGGTTATATTAGCCTCAATATACACTAAGAAATAAATTTTTACCTCGTACAAATACTATCCCAAAATTCTCAATTTATGACACAATCTTCATTTCACACGTTTTAATGGAATTACTAATGTTTTCAAGCCGCATCTGAACAGAAAGTGACGAGACACCTAGTCAAATGACAATAATATCTTCAACATAAAATCTTCTGTAATGCTAGAAATTTACGAAAATAATTCAAAAAATTAATTTTTTATAGAACCTTTTAAATTTTTATTCTACAGTTATTCGCTTTCCAAGACTATTTTTATATAAAAGACCAATAAACTTAAATTATAATATTTTTAAAGTTCATGATTATTTTGATAATGCATATTGTCCATATATTGTTGGATAGCCTAATTTTGACAAAATGCTCTGAAGATGCTCTAGGAACGCAAGTACTTGGGCAAGATTTAATAAAACCTGTGCTTTGTTTCATTAAAATTCATTTATTTGAGCATTTACCTTATAACATTATATATATATATATATATATATATATATATATATATATATAAATATATATATATATATATATATATATATAAATATATATATATATATATATATATATATATATATATATAAATATATATATATATATATATATATATATATATATATATATATATATATATATATATATATATATATATATAAAGGGGGTTGAGGTTAAACAGCTTATATAATATTGTATACCCAATTAATCTCAACCCCCTTTTCATTTACCAGATCAGCTGTTATTTTAGAGGATATATATATATATATATTGTTATGATGTGTTTTTTGTTTGAATGATGAGCAATGAGTATTTTTAATAATATAATATATAGGGTTTTTATCGCGGTTCTCAAAGAATTAGCTTGTAAGTATTTTTTTAAATTATCTTTATTATAACTATTATGAAACACACATATATATATCTAACCTAGCCAATGTAAATTTAAAATAAACTATCTTTAAATTGATATTCTTATAAAACTAATTAAATTCTATAGACAATCTAAAATTTAAACAAAACTATCTTCAAAATTGAAATTGTTATGACACTAACTAAATTATATTAACAAAATTTTGTACCTTTCTTTCACTGAATGCCTAAATGAACTGTTTTCTACTATATAGATTCTAATCACCACTGAATGTCTTCGTACTTCAGTTATCCTTGTTTTTTGTGAAATTACTTTTTCCAATTATCAGCTTCTACCAATTTAAGATATAGTTTTCTTCACCAGCATTTATACACCACCAACCAAACCAGCAAACAGCATTTATATTTATTCTTCTTTTCAATATACCAATATCCAATTATTATAAGTTGATTTATACTAATCTCCAATCATAATATAATTTTAATTCCTTCCAATGTCCATCCAATATTCTTCTAATATACTTTTATAATCTTCAATAATTATTTGTGTATAATTATAAATGTGCATTAAATATATGCATAATTTTTAATCTTTATTTAACTCACTATATTAAACAATTGGACTATCTCCAACTAACTTTCATATTTCTTATTAAACTGCTTGACTGACTTACTAAAACTGTGAACAATTGACTTCACTAACTAATCTACTAACTTTCATAATAAACTGCTTGACTTCTGACTAAAAACTGCCATCTTGAATCCAAATCACGGGTATTTATATCTTTTGGATATTCTAGAACCATCTCGTAAGATATCATGTTCTATTTAGTTCTATTTAATACATGTCTGAATTTTCTGGAACAAACCATTTTGCAAACATGGCCATCTCCGGTGATCCAGAGAATTCCATTCTTTTCTATTAATAATTTTGTTGACATTTAGGCTTTTCAGATCAGAATAAACATTCAAATTAGTAACTAACACTCTAATTTAATAAAATACACATTTCAAACAATATAACCCCACTTATATTCGTAAAATTCTTAAAATGACACTTAGGAATGGAGAGTATAGTGTGTTGCCTAGTCACATGGCTCACTTAAAAATATCTACAAAATCATAACTACTAAAATACAACTTTTTACAATTATTATATGCTAATTTCTTAAAATGCCCTCACATAAATAATTTTTATAAAATTCTCTAGTATATAACTTATTTAAAACAACCAAATATCTAATATTATGTAGTATATAACTTATAAATTATTTTCTATAAACCCTAATCGTATCAATACCCCAAAATAATATTTAAAATAAATAATTTACTTATTATTTTTTTAAATATTAATTTTCTCATACCTTATTAAATTTAATAAATAAATTTTTTTTTATTTAAAATGTGTTAAATACATCCCTGTTCGCTGTCTATGTCAAAACAGAGAACAACGGAGCACAGTTCGGCTATTCTATGGTCAAACTGTCATGTCAAATGGAGCAATGGATGCGATATCAGAGAATAAAATATAACCTTAATTAAAAATATAATAGATATGGTGTTCTGTTTATTTATAGACAAAATCTAGGAATTATTTCCATTCAAAATAACTTCATCAATATAAATTGGTAAGTTTTTTTTTACTTTATTATATTAGAAAGACATTTTTATAGCAATTATAGTATCAATTTTGTGTCTAACCCCAAATTATGATTTTTAGGGTACAAATTAATTTCCATATATACAAAATTCAACAAGTATGATGTCAAATTGATTCAAAATAATGAAATCTACCATCTACCATTTAACAAATCAAGTCTATTGAATAAAATGGATATATCAGTAAGTTATTAGTGTTATTATATTTGTGTTAAAGGTATAGAAATCATTATTCAATCTCTTCATGATATTGAAAAATGTCGTTGATATGAAATATGCCTCTTAGTCTGTTCTCTGCATCTATTAACACATAACTATTTAGTCCATTCTGATTTTCAATTGTATATGGACCTTCAAACATTGGTTGTAATTTCTTACAACGGTTTTCTTTAACATTACTTTTTCTAAGTGAACGAATTAACACTAGGTCTCCTTTTTGAAATGTGATTGGTTTTTTTATATTTCGATTTTGTCTTCTGATATATTTTTCAGCTTTCCTCCTAATTCGGTTATTCACTTTCTGCATTACTTGTTCTAACATATCCTGATTATATTCACTAATCCACTTTCTGTTTCCTATATGGCCAAACATTAAATATTCTGGTACTTCCTCTGTATTCAAATTATGTGTATTATTTAAAAAAATACTCTACTTGTGGTATATGTTGCTGCCAAGTTTCGTGTTGACTTTGGCACAGTATCCTTAAATATTTTATAACTTCTTTAATATATCTTTCTGCAGGATTTGCCTGAGGATGTCTGATACTTGTAAAATGAATGTTGATTCCCTTTTTCTCACAAAATGCCCGAAATTTTTGGTTGTTAAAATATGTAGCATTATCTATTATGCAATTTCTAAATGGTCCTATTTCTTCGAAAAATTGATTAATATATAATTTTAATGTTTTAACATTTGTTCTGGAGCAGGGATATAGTTTAATAAATTTTGTATATAAATCAACTATCACTAGTATATGCTTTTTTCCTGTTGGACTGAGAACTAAATTTGAAATAAAATCCATGGAAACTGTATTTAGTTTTTCATATACAACATTAGATTTATATGTGTTCTGGTTTTTGAAATTCTTTTCTTTGTTTAGTTGACATATTGGGCATTGGGTAGTAATTTCCTTTGCTATACTTATGTCATTATTTGCAAAATAATTGTCCCTAAATAGCATCCATAGCTTTCTTGAACCAATATGCATATAATTGTTATGTAAATTTTTCAATATTTTCTTTGCTAAAGTTCTAGTTATTACATATACTTCTATGCCATTTATTATTTTATAATATACCCCATCTTTCCTAAGGACTTTTTGTTTTTCACTCAAATTGATCTGATCTCTTATAATTTCTTCTTTAGAATATAATCCAGTACTTTCTACTAATTGATTTAATCCAATTTTTATTGTTCGCTGCCCTTTTTGTGGTGTATTTTCTAACCTTGATAAAGCATCTGCCACTATATTGGATTTTCCAGAAATGTATTTGATTTCAAAGCAGTATTCACTAAGTATTAGACTCCACCGATGTATTCTACTGTTTCCATATTTGTTATTTAATATAGACGTTAAAGCTTGGTGATCTGTTTCTATTGTAAATTCATTACCCAACAAATAAAATCTTAATTTTGTGACACAGTGTATTATACTTGCTAGTTCTAATTCTGAAACTGAGTAACCCTTTTCATGTGGCTTTGTAATTCTTGAAATGAATTGTATTGGGTATTCGACCCCATCATGTATTTGTAATAATACCCCTGATAATCTCTCTATTGATGCCTCTGTTCTTAATATGAATGGCTGTGTGTAGTCAGGATAGTATATTTTCAAATTTGACAGAAAAATGTTTTTAATTTCTTGGAATGCTAGTTCTCTTCTCTGATCCCATCTCCATTTTACACCTTTTCTCAGTAGTTCAAGTAATGGAATTTCTTTTATACTTAGATCTGGTATCATCCTTTTATAATAATTAATTATTCCAATAAATCCTCTTAAAGTTCTTAAATTGTGTGGTGTTTTATATTCCTGAATGACTTGTGTCCGTTCTGGATCCATTTCGATTCCCTTAGTGTTAAGTTTATAACCTAGATATATGACTTCTTTTTGAAAAAATGTACATTTTTCTTGATTTATTTTTAGTCCAACTTTGTCTAATCTATTTATTATAATTTTTAGGTGTTTCTCATGATCTTCAGCCGTTTTAGAAAAAATTAATATATCATCAATGTAGTGAATTACAAAATGTTCATATCGATCCAAAATATCATGAAGACATCTACATAGAGCACTGCAAGATGATTGAAGTCCAAATGGTACTACTTTGAATTGATATACTACTCCATCTATCTGAAATCCTGTATACTGTCTACTTTTTCTTTCTAGAGGTATTAACCAGAAACTATGCTGTAAATCGATTTTAGTGAAAAATGACATTCCTGTAATTCTTCCTAGTATTCCATCTATACTCATTGGTGCTTCAAATTGCTTTTCAGTAATCTTGTTAATATTCCTTGCATCCAAACATAACCTGATTTCACCTGATCTTTTTCGTACTACTACTATGGGGTTAATAAAACGTGTGTCTGCCTTCTCAATGATCCCATCTTCTAACATATTATTAATTGTTTTGTTTACTTCTTCTCTGTATTTATATGGTATTGGGTATGATTTTGTTTTAAAATCTTTTTCTTCTTTAACTTTTATACTATGGATATAATTTTGTGCAATTCTATTTTCTTTATTGACAAGTCCCTTATGTTGCTGCAATATGGAAATGACTATTGATTTATATTCTTCAGGGCAATTTAAAACTTTCATCATATCTTCTTCTTTACAAATCACATTATTCTTCAATATGTACTCATTATTCCTTGCTTCCAATTTTACGCACTCCGCCTCGTAGGCATCCATCTGCTTAAAATTTCCATTCCTTAAATATTCACTACCATTATTCTTTACATTCTTTTGGGACATTTCCCTATCATCAAAATATATTTCTTCTTCATAAACATCATTATTTTCTTTTAATAATATCCTATCAACTCTTATTCCTTCTTCTACCTCATCTTTCTGCATAAATTTAATTATTTGCCCTTCCAAAGTTACCATTTTTTCTTCAAAATCTATCTTTACTTTCTTCTTTTCCAATTCATCATTTCCCATTAATATATCAACACATAAATCCTTGACAATAAATCCTTGCATATTAATTTCTTTATTAAGAATATTAATTTTAAAATTGGCTAGTTTATCAATTTCACCCAACTTCTTATTATTTGCACCAACAATTTTAATTTTTGGAATCTTTATTATATCTGATAATTTTAATGTATTAAAAATAAAATTCTCCGAGACTAAAGTACTTTCTGAACCAGTATCTATCATAATCTTAATCATTTTATTTTTGGCCAAAGCATTTATATAAATTAAATTAATAGATTCAATAATTTTATCTTCATCTAAAGAAATAAATTCAGAAGGTTTTTCATAATAGCAATGGCCTAACTTGTAATTAAGAAAGTTTACTGCACAAATTTTTGATTATTAGAATTGTCAGATTGTATCTGACCACTTGGATCTGATGTACTATGTCTTTCCCTACTATGACTTCTACTCACATTTTCTTGCCTTGTACTATTTCGTTCCCTGTCTTCGCAGCTTCTATTCCTTCGAACACAATTTACCTGTCTGTTATAGTTAGGTCGCTCTGTATTTCTTCTATTGTTAAAATCTTGTCTATTATTATTAGTATTGTTATTAAAATGTTGTCTATTATAATTAGTATTATTATTAAAATTTTGTCTATTATAACTAGTATTATTATTAAAGTTCTGTCTATTTGGATTACTGTTATTATTATTAAAATTTTGTAAACTATCACCATACCTAGTATTATTGTTATATGATTGTCTATATTGTTGATTATCATTTTTATTATATTGAAAGTTATTATTGTTTTTTCTGTTGTTATTATTACTTGTCATATTGCCTCTTTGTATTCTTTGAATAAAGTTAATAAAACTATCTATTGTTTGAATATTTTGTACAGTTACGGTTTGCACAACATCAGCATCAAAATGTCTAGATACATTTAAGACTGTTTCATCCTCTCTAAGTGGTGGTTCTAAATATTTTGCAACTGTTATCAGTTTTAATGCATAATCTACCATATTTGATTTTAAATTTTGATTATACTTTCCAAAATATAGAATTTCTCTAAACTTGGCTTGCTCTAATTCACCCCAATAATAATTTAAAAATTTATTTTCAAATGTTTGAAAGTTATCTAAATCATTTTCAATACTAGCAAACCAAGTTGCTGCATTGTCATTTAATGTCATTCTAATATAATCTTTAATATCATTAATATTATTCACAAATCTTAATTTATGTTTTAAACTATTTATGTATACTCTAGAATGCAAATTTTTTATATTACCAGAGAATTTAATCCCAGTCTCATTTGTTAAATTTAAGTAAGGTCTCCCTATGTCTCTCATTTGTGAAATATCATCTATTCTCTGTTCCACATTTCTTATTTGATTACAATTTATTTGGATATTTTGTTGTATATCGTCTAATTTTTCTTCTGTGTTTCTCGTGTCTTCGTTAATTTTTACTTCTAAGTTACATTTCTGTAACTCTATTTTCTGTTCTATATCTATCTTATTATCTTGAATAATCCTCTTTACTTCTATCCTCTCATTGTCTATCCGTTTCTTGTAGTCATTCCGTATACTTTTTATTCATTTGCTACCTTTTTCTCTGCAGCTTCAAGTTTTTTATCCATTTGTTTTACAATTTTATTATTATTATCTTCTATTTTCTTTTCTAATTTTCTATAATTCTCTTCCAATTTCTGTTCCATTTTTTTCATGTCTTCTTTGACTTCTTTTGAATTCTCTTCCAATTTTTTTATGTCTTCTTTGATTTCTTTTGAATTCTCTTCCATTTTCTGTTCCATTTTTTTCATGTCTTCTTTGATTTCTTTTGAATTCTCTTCCATTGTCTTGTTCATCTGCATCATTAATGACATCAAAGCTGCCATATTGACATTTTCCTCTCTTTCTGGATTCATTTCTGCAGTATCTTGTGGAACTTGAACTAAACTCTCCTCTTGTATAGGTTGTGTTTCTACTTCCACATCTTCTTCATTCTTTTTGCTTCTTGTACCTTTCTTTCCTTGAGACATTTTGAGACTTTACTTGTTCAAATATAATTAAAAATAAAATCTATAATTTTTCCTTTCTACTGATAATTAATTTAATTATATGAGAGCACTTATCTTCCCAAACTAATTCTTTTAAATAGAGAGCCACCGCGTTGGGTGCCAAATTGTTATGATGTGTTTTTTGTTTGAATGATGAGCAATGAGTATTTTTAATAATATAATATATAGGGTTTTTATCGCGGTTCTCAAAGAATTAGCTTGTAAGTATTTTTTTAAATTATCTTTATTATAACTATTATGAAACACACATATATATATCTAACCTAGCCAATGTAAATTTAAAATAAACTATCTTTAAATTGATATTCTTATAAAACTAATTAAATTCTATAGACAATCTAAAATTTAAACAAAACTATCTTCAAAATTGAAATTGTTATGACACTAACTAAATTATATTAACAAAATTTTGTACCTTTCTTTCACTGAATGCCTAAATGAACTGTTTTCTACTATATAGATTCTAATCACCACTGAATGTCTTCGTACTTCAGTTATCCTTGTTTTTTGTGAAATTACTTTTTCCAATTATCAGCTTCTACCAATTTAAGATATAGTTTTCTTCACCAGCATTTATACACCACCAACCAAACCAGCAAACAGCATTTATATTTATTCTTCTTTTCAATATACCAATATCCAATTATTATAAGTTGATTTATACTAATCTCCAATCATAATATAATTTTAATTCCTTCCAATGTCCATCCAATATTCTTCTAATATACTTTTATAATCTTCAATAATTATTTGTGTATAATTATAAATGTGCATTAAATATATGCATAATTTTTAATCTTCATTTAACTCACTATATTAAACAATTGGACTATCTCCAACTAACTTTCATATTTCTTATTAAACTGCTTGACTGACTTACTAAAACTGTGAACAATTGACTTCACTAACTAATCTACTAACTTTCATAATAAACTGCTTGACTTCTGACTAAAAACTGCCATCTTGAATCCAAATCACGGGTATTTATATCTTTTGGATATTCTAGAACCATCTCGTAAGATATCATGTTCTATTTAGTTCTATTTAATACATGTCTGAATTTTCTGGAACAAACCATTTCGCAAACATGGCCATCTCCGGTGATCCAGAGAATTCCATTCTTTTCTATTAATAATTTTGTTGACATTTAGGCTTTTCAGATCAGAATAAACATTCAAATTAGTAACTAACACTCTAATTTAATAAAATACACATTTCAAACAATATAACCCCACTTATATTCGTAAAATTCTTAAAATGACACTTAGGAATGGAGGGTATAGTGTGTTGCCTAGTCACATGGCTCACTTAAAAATATCTACAAAATCATAACTACTAAAATACAACTTTTTACAATTATTATATGCTAATTTCTTAAAATGCCCTCACATAAATAATTTTTATAAAATTCTCTAGTATATAACTTATTTAAAACAACCAAATATCTAATATTATGTAGTATATAACTTATAAATTATTTTCTATAAACCCTAATCGTATCAATATATATATATATATATATATATATATATATATATATATATATATATATATATATATATATATATATATATATATATATATACATGTGCTTGTGTGTGTATGTTTATAATGTATCGTTTTTTACCATTTTCATTTTTTACAGGTGACAGAATTGTATAAGCAAATGAAGGAACAGACACAAACACCTACGAGATCGGTAAGCAGCGCAGCAAACTTAACATCGTTGTGTGTAGATATATCTCCAAGTTCCAGTAACTTTTTCGAGGTAAGTAGGTAAATAATCAACAATATAAAATAATCAACAATATGCAATGTATGTATTATATATATATACATATATATATATATATATATATATATATATATATATATATATATATATATATATATATATATATATATATATATATATATATATATATATATATATTATTGTGATATTTAAAGTCTTGGTGCGCCAAGCAATAATTAGCTAATTAATTTTTTTGATTAATTAAAATTATTTAAATGATATGATTATGACTCTATCACAATTTTTAATTCTTTTATCTCAGGGTTAAATTCGTGCTTCAATATCTATGCTATTACATGTGAAAGGTAAGGTCCAGAGAATACCGGAATAATAAAAAATACATATGATCTAACACTATATATTGAAATAAAAATAATGAAATAATTCACACTCAAAAGTTTTCAATAAACAAATCTCATATAAGGATTCTCAAAATTTTGTTCTCCGTACGTGAACAATCAAAATTTATGGTACAAACAATATTAATTGAAATCTCAAAATTCCGAACTATTCTAACTCTCCTAATCAAAATATTTATATCCTTTCTAAATTAAGTGTAAAAATTGTGTTATCAATAAAAGAAAAAAAATTGCAGAAAACAAAATATCTCTCTCTGATGATGAGTGGTCCAAATCCTTGTTCCTTGTAGACTATATTATCTCCTCTCAACCGCTCCCTATGTAATCAGCAATCTTACACAGATTGTTGCAAGTATATCGTCCTTAATGATCTCCTTCAAAAGCACAAATCATTCAAATTATGATAGCCTTTCTCCTCTCGATAAACTGAATCTCTCGTTGGCCCGAGTGAAAAATGACTCTTGGAATATCTTCTCTTTACGATAAACTGAATCTCTCGTTGGCCTGAACAGTGACTCTTGGAATATAAGTAGAGAAATATGACTTACAATATTTTGCTTCTTCAGCTTCTGCCAGATACACTAACTCCACAAAAACTCACTAACATTCAACACTACTGCTTGCTACATTTCAGGAACCGCCAGATAACAATCACTGTTCCTCTCACAGACTTGGAAACCAACTAACTATATCTTTTCTCTCTCCTCAATCTCGCTAAACTTTTTCCTACATACTTATCCCGCCTCTTTCAATCTCCGCCAATCACAACTCGTCACAATTCCCCCATTTTTTCATTTCGATAACAAACAAATTTTTACCTATACTTATAAATTTCCTAAAACTTATTTACAAATAATATTTTTCTATAATTCTTAAAAACTAACAAAAACCACTTTCTATAATCCCTTCTATTGTCTTTAATCACTGCATTAATGTATTTTGAAAAACCCCGTTCAATTGTCTGTGGCTTTCACTTAAACTTATGCGGGTCACTCAAGTATAACAAAGAAATAAATGCAAAGCTTACACTTTGTTTAGTACAGGAAATCCAAGGATTTAATAACTTTCCTTCTCCGAAATGTTTGTTGGATATTATCCTACTTATCTGAATTATTTTAATGTTATTGAATTTTGAAATACTTTTAAACAAACCAATATTTTTCTCGATTTTACATATCATAACAAATCCCCGCCATTTGATCTGCCGAAAACTCTTTGTTAAATTTTAAAAATGACAAAAGTTTTCTAGGATCAAATTATTTCACTATGTTATTAAAATCTACTTATGATACTGACAAATGTCGTGAAAGTTAAAATACCCCGTATATTGCCTGTCTTTATACGGGATTGGATATATTTTCGTTTTAAATTTTTCCAAGTATTTTCCCTTAAAAGAAAGTTCATAATTTTTAACCACTTGATTTACTTTATTAACAAAATCTCCATGGTTTCCTAAAATCTTCTCTATTTCCTTCTCCATGTTTTTTCCACAATTTAATTTTCTTTCATCCACCTTTTGTTCACATGTGTTCACTGTCCATAATACTTCTTCACAAAATTCTGGATTCTCGTCCACCAGTGCCATTTTTTCTTCTGTTTTCTTTTTATCCTCTAATTCCCTTTGGTATTCCGAGCACCATGTTTCTATTCCTTTCATTTCTCTGATGCTTCTTTTTCTTCCTGCTTCCATTCTGTTTTATCGTCGGTTGCCAACAATTCTTCTGTACCTTCTATTTCCTGTTTTTCTCTGGTCTCCATCTTATTTTCCTGCTTTCTTTTCGAACTCTTCTTCTTTTTCTTCCTTCTCTTTTTCTTTTCTGTTAGATCTTGTTCTTGTACTTTCGGTTTATCCTCTACAGTCATATCGATTTCTTTGCGTTTTTCCTGTGCATTGATCCTTCCAGAATTTGTTTTCCTATCTGTTTGCTTTTCTTCTCCTGTGTTGTCTGGTTCTGCTCTGATTTCCAGTTTATTTTCCGAAAAATTTATGGTGATATCTTTTTTCCTCAATTCATCAATTCCCGCTATCATATCATGATTTAAATCTTCAATCACCACACATTTCATAATATGGAATTTGTTTCCCACTCTTATCTGTACTCCCAAGCCTTCGTTTACTGTCGTCAAATTTTTATTGTTTGCACCCACTAAATCAACCCTAGGAATCTTATACACAAATCTGTCCAAATTTAATTCTTTTACTAGTTTTTTATTGATTAGCGATATCTCCGATCCAGAATCAATCACAATTTTAATCGCTTTATGTTTTATAAATGCATCTAAAAATATTAGATTAGAATTAGAAATTTGTCTGTCGTTTCCTATTGCTACATGATTCATCTCCCTTCTATTTTGTTGTTGGAAGCTCTGGTTATTTCTATCGTCCCTTTGTTCGTTAGTATTCCTATTCGGAGGATTTTGTGCATCTCTATTCCTGTTGTGATTTTCATATGTTCTCTGTTGTGTGTCATTCCTGTTATCGTAATTTTGTTGTCTATTGTAATTATTGTAATTTCTCGGCCTATATTCGTTTGTTGATCTGGGATGTCGGTTTCTCTGGTCATAATTTGATGAATACCTTCTTTCCGGTCCATTATATTGGTCATGTTGTCTTCTATTTCTCATTTCTTTTCTTTTCGCTTCTTTTAATTGAAGGAATTGGCACAAACTATCAATATCTTGATAGTTTCTCAAAATCACGTGATCTTCCAACGTTTCCTCAAAATGTCTGCTGATCATTTCTACCAGCTGTTCGGTAGAATATTTGTATTCTAGATATTTTGAATTGTTATATATCTGCAAAGCATATCTTTCTTCAGATATTCCCATTTTTTCGTGATATTTTCTATTCTGTAGCTCTTGGTTGATTTCTCTCTGTTTATTTTTCCCCCAGAAATAATTGAGAAATTTATTTTCAAAATCTGTCCAATTTTCAAACTCATCTTCCTTGCTTTCATACCATAACGCTGCTCCTTCTTTCAAATGGTTTCTAATTGTTTCTTTGCAATCGTCAAAATATCTAATATGTTGTAATTTGGTTTTCAAATTTTTAACAAACGGTACTGGGTGTGTTTTCCGAATATCCCCGCCAAATTGTATTTTCGACTCGCTTGTTCCATGGATGATAACTTCTTTCCTGTCTCCCGTCTCTCGTTGTTTTCTGATATCCTCAATTTGTTTTTCTATTTCTTTCTTGTCTTCTTTCATTACATTTTCAAGTTTGCTTTCTAATTCCTCCAAATTATCTTTAATTCTCATTTCTTGTTCTTTCATATCATTTTTAATTCATTAATCTCTTCTATTTGTTGTATCAGTTCTTTCTTTATCCCCTCAACACATCCTCTAATTTCCTGTTCATAGTTTTCCAGACGCTGCTCTATATTGCTCATTGTTTGTTTTGTTTCCCGTTGGTTTTCTTCCATTGTCTGTTTTGTTTCAATTTGGTTTTTTTCCATTTTTAGTGATGTTTCTTGTTGATTTCTATCCATTTTATCCATTTTCTTTGATGTTTCATTTTGGTTTTTCTCTATTGTTTGTGTCTGTATTTGCATTAGTTGTAATATTTTCTCTATTCCTGATAATTCTTTTTTCTCCTCAACTATTGTAACATTTCCTTCATTATCCGATCCCTCTTCAACAATTGTTTCCTCTTCTCTGTTATCTTCCTTCCTTTCTTGCATTTTGCTTTGACTCCTTGTGGTCGACATGTTTCTTTTCGTTAATGTTTTTGTCCCCGCCAAATGTGAAATTTTACAACACTCTATATGTTTCAGAACACGACAATATTTCTCCCCAAATGTATTAAATTTTCACGACAAATATCAAATATGCAATCAGTAAAATTCAAATAATTCAAAATAAATATCAAATGTACGATTGGTAAAGAAAATAAAATCAAATAATTCAATAGCAGTAAATATCCACTAACTACGATCAATCAATAAATCAAATTTATATTCCCTGGAAAAATTGTCAAAATACTTTCAAATTCAAATTCCCTCAATGTTATATGTCTTTATCTCTGGATTACCTGTACTTATTCCAGATCTCTTTCCCTTCCTTCAAATGTAAAGCTGCGATATTTTCAAGCCCCACGTTTTGGAAGCCAGTTATTGTGATATTTAAAGTCTTGGTGCGCCAAGCAATAATTAGCTAATTAATTTTTTTGATTAATTAAAATTATTTAAATGATATGATTATGACTCTATCACAATTTTTAATTCTTTTATCTCAGGGTTAAATTCGTGCTTCAATATCTATGCTATTACATGTGAAAGGTAAGGTCCAGAGAATACCGGAATAATAAAAAACACATATGATCTAACACTATATATTGAAATAAAAATAATGAAATAATTCACACTCAAAAGTTTTCAATAAACAAATCTCATATAAGGATTCTCAAAATTGTGTTCTCCGTACGTGAACAATCAAAATTTATGGTACAAACAATATTAATTGAAATCTCAAAATTCCGAACTATTCTAACTCTCCTAATCAAAATATTTATATCCTTTCTAAATTAAGTGTAAAAATTGTGTTATCAATAAAAGAAAAAAAATTGCAGAAAACAAAATATCTCTCTCTGATGATGAGTGGTCCAAATCCTTGTTCCTTGTAGACTATATTATCTCCTCTCAACCGCTCCCTATGTAATCAGCAATCTTACACAGATTGTTGCAAGTATATCGTCCTTAATGATCTCCTTCAAAAGCACAAATCATTCAAATTATGATAGCCTTTCTCCTCTCAATAAACTGAATCTCTCGTTGGCCCGAGTGAAAAATGACTCTTGGAATATCTTCTCTTTACGATAAACTGAATCTCTCGTTGGCCTGAACAGTGACTCTTGGAATATAAGTAGAGAAATATGACTTACAATATTTTGCTTCTTCAGCTTCTGCCAGATACACTAACTCCACAAAAACTCACTAACATTCAACACTACTGCTTGCTACATTTCAGGAACCGCCAGAGAACAATCACTGTTCCTCTCACAGACTTGGAAACCAACTAACTATATCTTTTCTCTCTCCTCAATCTCGCTAAACTTTTTCCTACATACTTATCCCGCCTCTTTCAATCTCCGCCAATCACAACTCGTCACAATTCCCCCATTTTTTCATTTCGATAACAAACAAATTTTTACCTATACTTATAAATTTCCTAAAACTTATTTACAAATAATATTTTTCTATAATTCTTAAAAACTAACAAAAACCACTTTCTATAATCCCTTCTATTGTCTTTAATCACTGCATTAATGTATTTTGAAAAACCCCGTTCAATTGTCTGTGGCTTTCACTTAAACTTATGCGGGTCACTCAAGTATAACAAAGAAATAAATGCAAAGCTTACACTTTGTTTAGTACAGGAAATCCAAGGATTTAATAACTTTCCTTCTCCGAAATGTTTGTTGGATATTATCCTACTTATCTGAATTATTTTAATGTTATTGAATTTTGAAATACTTTTAAACAAACCAATATTTTTCTCGATTTTACATATCATAACAATATATATATATATATATATATATATATATATATATATATATATATATATATAATTCAAACGTCAACAATATTACAATACTTGTTTAAAACTTTTATTCAATGATAACTATTCAAAATACTATTGTTATTTAAACTGTTAACTTCATGTGTTTATGTACATTTTCTGACATTCTAGACTTTACTAGATATTTCGAGATTTTTTGATGACATCTCAAATATATCCATACCTTTTATTACTTTTTCTTTTTCGTCAATGGTCTTTTTTATTTATAGAACAAATCTTATGGAACTGTCGTAACATTGATCCTATTTTTATATTTATTAGTCTCGAATAACTGGTCTATCAGGAATCAATTGAAGTCATCAGTTCCATGGTATGGAGCTAATCTCTCGATATAAACGACCACGGGTTTACTTCTAGCTAATAACTGGATTTGTTAGATCAGATCGTTTATTTTCTGCAGGACGATGTACGGGCCTTCCCACTTTCGTTGATGTTTCGGACAAAGTCCTTTCATACGTTTGGGATTATATAACCATACTGGATCACCTCTTTTGAAAGTTGCCCCGGTAGCATGCATGTCCTAACCTTGGCTTGATCCTTTTGAAGCTTCAAACTTACACAAGCAAATTCGTACGGACTTTCTCCGTACACATATATATTTATATTTATATTTATATATATATATATATATATATATATATATAATATATATATATATATATATATATATATATAATATATATATATATATATATATATATATATATATATATATATATATATATATATATATATATATATATATATATATATTGTTATGATTCATTTTATCCGCCAAAGATAAAATTAAAATTACTAAATAGACCGTCTAAATAGATTTTCAAGATATCCTGGAGAGATGTTATGCTATGTAAAAATTAAAAATAATATTGGTTTGCTCTTAATATATTTCAAATTGTAAAATATACTAAACTATAAATTAAACTATAAAAGATATTTCAAAGAAACGAAAGTCCATTATCTTTGGATTACCTGTAGTAAACAAAATTTAAGATATGCATAAATAATTTTCTTTGTAAAATATATTTGAGTGAACATAGTGAATTGAACAATACGACCGGGTTTTCCAAATGGACTTGTACAGTGAATAAAGACAATAGGGTAGAATTTAGAAATTAAAGAAATTAATTCTTAAGAACTCCGTTAGTTCTTAAGAATTTGTAGAAACCGATTAGCATGTTAATAGTTTGTAGGAAATTTATAATTGTAGGAAAAATTGTGGTTTGTCATCTAAATGGTAGATGGTGGGAAGTATGAGGAACTCTGATTGGAGGACATTGAAAAAGAGGTAGATAGCTATGTAGGAATGAGAGTTTAGCTGGATTTTTGAGGGAGAAAATCGAATCAGTTGTTTTCCAAGGGTGCAAGGCGAACAGTCGTAGTTCTTTGGCGGTTCCCAAATGATAGTAAGCATTAGAAGTGAATGTTTGTGAGTTTTCGTGGACTAAGTGTATCCTGACGGAAGCTGATCCAGTAAAATATTGTAATTCATACTTTTCTACTTATATATTCCAAGAGTCACTGTTCAGGCCGGAACGAGAGATTCAGTTTATCGAGAGGAGAGGAGGCTAGCGTTTTTTTTTTGAACGATACGTGCATCTGAAGGAGATCATTGAAGACGAGAGGCTCGCAATAATTTGTTGTAGGATTGCTGATTACCTAGGGAACTGCTAAGAATAGATAGTGTAGGCTACAAGGAACAAGGATTTGGACAACTCATCATCAGAGAGATAGTTTTTTTTAACATTCGTCAGTTTTTCTTTATCAATAAAGTTTTTTTTAATTGCTTCAGAAAAGATAGAAATATTTATCAGGAGATATAGAACAACAATTTTGATTTGAAATTTTAATTTATATAGTGTATAACATTAAATTTTGAAGGTTCACGTACGTAGAACAAAATTTTGATAATCCTTATATCAGATATTTTTTGTTTAAGATATTTTAGTGTGAATTTTATTTCAATATATAATTTTGTATCATATATGACTATTATTCCGATATTCCTTAGACCTTACCTATCATATGTAAAGCATAGATATTGAAGCACGAATATAACCCTGAGATAAGAGAATTAAATAGTGTGATAAAATCATAATTGCATCATTTAAATAAGTTTAATTAATTAATTAATTAGCTAATTAATTGCTTGGCGCACCTCTGACTTTTATTATCACATTAGTATATATATATATATATTTAAATATATATATATATACATTATATATATATATACATTTTATATATATATGTATATATAATATATATATATATATATATATATATATATATATATATATATATATATATATATTGTGACGATTAGGGTTTATAGAAAATAATTTATAAGTTATATACTACATAATATTAGATATTTGGTTGTTTTAAATAAGTTATATACTAGAGAATGTAATAAAAATATATTTATGTGAGGGCATTTTTAATAAATTAGCATATAATAATTGTAAAAAGTTGTATTTTAATATTGTAAATATATATAAGTGAGCCATGTGCTTAGGCAACCAAAAATACTCTCGGAGATTGACAGATATTTATACTCTGAAGTGACGTTTAAGAATATTTACGAATATAAAGTGGGTTATAATAATATATTGTTTGAAATGTGTATTTTATTAAATTAGAATGTTAAGTTACTAATTTAATTATATATTCTGATCTGAAAAGCCTAAATGTAAACAAAATTATTAATAGAAAAGAATGGAATTCTCTGGATCTCCGGAGATGGCCATGTTTGCGAAATGGTTTGTTCCAGAAAATTCAGACAAGTATTTGATAGAACAAATTAGAACATGATATCTTACGAGATGGTTCTAGAAATCCAAAAACATATAAATACCCGTGATTTGGATTCAAGATGGCAGTTTTTGAAAGTTTTTAGTCAGAAAAGTTTTAGATAGTGCAGTCAGAAGAGTTTTAAGCAGTTTATGGCAGTTTATAGTCTGAAGTCAAGTTTTTAAGTTTTTTAGTCAGAAGTCAAGCAGTTTATTATGAAAGTTAGTTAGAGTCAGTGAATCAAGTACAAATAGTCCAATAGTTTAATATAGTGAGTTAAATGAAGATTAAAAATTATGCATATAATTTAATGCACATTTATAATTATACACAAATAATTATTGAAGATAAAAAAAGGTATATTGGAAGAAATTAAATTATATTATGGTTGGAGATTAGTATAAATCAACTTATAATAATTGGATATTGGTATATTGAAAAGAAGAATAAATATAAATGCTGTTTGCTGGTTTGGTTGGTGGTGTACAAATGCTGGTGAAGAAAACTATATCTTAAATTGGTAGAAGCTGATAATTGAAAAAAGTAATTTCACAAAAAACAAGGATAACCAAAGTACGAAGACTTTCAGTGGTGATTAGAATATATATAGTGGAAAACAGTTCATTTAGGCATTCAGTGAAAGAAAGGTACAAAATTTTGTTAATATAATTTAGTTAGTGTCATAACAATTTCAATTTTGAAGATAGTTTGTTTAAATTTTAGATTGTCTATAGAATTTAATTAGTTTTATAAGAATATCAGTTTAAAGATAGTTTATTTTAAATTTACATTGACTAGGTTAGATATATATGTGTGTTTCATAATAGTTATAATAAAGATAATTTAAAAAAGTACTTACAAGCTAATTCTTTGAGAACCGCGATAAAAACCCTATATATTATATTATTAAAAATACTCATTGCTCATCATTCAAACAAAAAACACATCATAACAAATTTGGCGCCCAACGTGGGGCTCTCTATTTAAAGAATTAGTTTGGGAAGATAAGTGCTCTCATATAATTAAATTAATTTTCATTAGAAAGCAAAAATTATAGATTTTATTTTTAATTATATTTGAACAAGTAAAGTCTCAAAATGTCTCAAGGAAAGAAAGGTACAAGAAGCAAAAATAATGAAGAAGATGTGGAAGTAGAAACACAACCTATACAAGAGGAGAGTTTAGTTCAAGTTCCACAAGATACTGCAGAAATGAATCCAGAAAGAGAGGAAAATGTCAATATGGCAACTTTGATGTCATTAATAATGCAGATGAACAAGACAATGGAAGATAATTCAAAACAAATCAAAGAAGCCATGAAAAAAATGGAAGAGAATTCAAAAGAAATCAAAGAAGACATGAAAAAAATGGAACAGAAATTAGAAGAGAATTATAGAAAATTAGAAAAGAAAATAGAAGATAATAATAATAAAATTGTAAAACAAATGGAAAAACAAATGGATAAAAAACTTGAAGCTGCAGAGAAAAAAGTTGCAAATGAAATAAAAAGTATACGGAATGACTACAAGAAAAGGATAGAAAATGAGAGGACAGAAGTAAAGAGGATTATTCAAGATAATAAAATAGATATAGAACAGAAAATAGAGTTACAGAAATGTAACTTAGAAGTAAAAATTAACGAAGACAGGAGAAACACAGAAGAAAAATTAGACGATATACAACAAAATATCCAAATAAATTGTAATCAAATAAGAAATGTGGAACAGAGAATAGATGATATTTCACAAATGAGAGACATAGGGAGACCTTACTTAAATTTAACAAATGAGACTGGGATTAAATTCTCTGGTAATATAAAAAATTTGCATCCTAGAGTATACATAAATAGTTTAAAACATAAATTAAGATTTGTGAATAATATTAATGATATTAAAGATTATATTAGAGTGACATTAAATGACAATGCAGCAACTTGGTTTGCTAGTATTGAGAATGATTTAGATAATTTTCAAACATTTGAAAATAAATTTTTAAATTATTATTGGGGTGAATTAGAGCAAGCCAAGTTTAGAGAAATTCTATATTTTGGAAAGTATAATCAAAATTTAAAATCAAATATGGTAGATTATGCATTGAAATTGATAACAGTTGCAAAATATTTAGAACCACCACTTAGAGAGGATGAAACAGTCTTAAATGTATCTAGACATTTTGATGCTGATGTTGTGCAAACCGTAACTGTACAAAATATTCAAACAATAGATAGTTTTATTAATTTTATTCAAAGAATACAAAGAGGCAATATGACAAGTAATAATAACAACAGAAAAAACAATAATAACTTTCAATATAATAATGATAATCAACAATATAGACAATCATATAATAGATATGGTGATAGTTTACAAAATTTTAATAATAATAACAGTAATCCAAATAGACAGAACTTTAATAATAATACTAGTTATAATAGACAAAATTTTAATAATAATACTAATTATAATAGACAACATTTTAATAACAGTACTAATAATAATAGACAAGATTTTAACAATAGAAGAAATACAGAGCGACCTAACTATAACAGACAGGTAAATTGTGTTCGAAGGAATAGAAGCTGCGAAGACAGGGAACGAAATAGTACAAGGCAAGAAAATGTGAGTAGAAGTCATAGTAGGGAAGGACATAGGACATCAGATTCAAGTGGTCAGATACAATCTGACAATTCTAATAATCAAAATTTTGTGCAGTAAACTTTCTGAATTACAAGTTAGGCCATTGCTATTATGAAAAACCTTCTGAATTTATTTCTTTAGATGAGGATAAAATTATTGACTCTATTAATTTAATTTATATAAATGCTTTGGCCAAAAATAAAATGATTAAGATTATGATAGATACTGGTTCAGAAAGTACATTAGTCTCGGAGAATTTTATTTTTAATACATTAAAACTATCAGATATAATAAAGATTCCAAAAATTAAAATTATTGGTGCAAATAATAAGAAGTTGGGTGAAATTGATAAACTAGCCAATTTTAAAATTAATATTCTTAATAAAGAAATTAATATGCAAGGATTTATTGTCAAGGATTTGTGTTGATATATTAATGGGAAATGATGAATTGGAAAAGAAGAAAGTAAAGATAGATTTTGAAAAAAAAATGGTAACTTTGGAAGGGCAAATAATTAAATGTATGCAGAAAGATGAGGTAGAAGAAGGAATAAGAGTTGATAGGATATTATTAAAAGAAAATAATGATGTTTATGAAGAAGAAATGTATTTTGATGATAGGGAAATGTCCCAGAAGAATGTAAAGAATAATTATTGTAGTGAATATTTAAGGAATGGAAATTTTAAGCAGATGGATGCCTACGAGGCGGAGTGCGTAAAATTGGAAGCAAGGAATAATGAGTACATATTGAAGAATAATGTTATTTGTAGAGAAGAAGATATGATGAAAGTTTTAAATTGCCCTGAAGAATATAAATCAATAGTCATTTCCATATTGCAGCAACACAAGGGACTTGTCAATAAAGAAAATAGAATTGCACAAAATTATATCCATAGTATAAAAGTTAAAGAAGAAAAAGATTTTAAAACAAAATCATACCCAATACCATATAAATACAGAGAAGAAGTAAACAAAACAATTAATAATATGTTAGAAGATGGGATCATTGAGAAGGCAGACACACGTTTTATTAACCCCATAGTAGTAGTACGAAAAAGATCAGGTGAAATCAGGTTATGTTTGGATGCAAGGAATATTAACAAGATTACTGAAAAGCAATTTGAAGCACCAATGAGTATAGATGGAATATTAGGAAGAATTACAGGAATGTCATTTTTCACTAAAATTGATTTACAGCATAGCTTTTGGTTAATACCTCTAGAAAGAAAAAGTAGACAGTATACAGGATTTCAGATAGATGGAGTAGTATATCAATTCAAAGTAGTACCATTTGGACTTCAATCATCTTGCAGTGCTCTATGTAGATGTCTTCATGATATTTTGGATCAATATGAACATTTTGTAATTCACTACATTGATGATATAATAATTTTTTCTAAAACGGCTGAAGATCATGAGAAACACCTAAAAATTATAATAAATAGATTAGACAAAGTTGGACTAAAAATAAATCAAGAAAAATGTACATTTTTTCAAAAAGAAGTCATATATCTAGGTTATAAACTTAACACTAAGGGAATCGAAATGGATCCAGAACGGACACAAGTCATTCAGGAATATAAAACACCACACAATTTAAGAACTTTAAGAGGATTTATTGGAATAATTAATTATTATAAAAGGATGATACCAGATCTAAGTATAAAAGAAATTCCATTACTTGAACTACTGAGAAAAGGTGTAAAATGGAGATGGGATCAGAGAAGAGAACTAGCATTCCAAGAAATTAAAAACATTTTTCTGTCAAATTTGAAAATATACTATCCTGACTACACACAGCCATTCATATTAAGAACAGATGCATCCATAGAGAGATTATCAGGGGTATTATTACAAATACATGATGGGGTCGAATACCCAATACAATTCATTTCAAGAATTACAAAGCCACATGAAAAGGGTTACTCAGTTTCAGAATTAGAACTAGCAAGTATAATACACTGTGTCACGAAATTAAGATTTTATTTGTTGGGTAATGAATTTACTATAGAAACAGATCACCAAGCTTTAACGTCAATATTAAATAACAAATATGGAAACAGTAGAATACATCGGTGGAGTCTAATACTTAGTGAATACTGCTTTGAAATCAAATACATTTCTGGAAAATCCAATATAGTGGCAGATGCTTTATCAAGGTTAGAAAATACACCACAAAAAGGGCAGCGAACAATAAAAATTGGATTAAATCAATTAGTAGAAAGTACTGGATTATATTCTAAAGAAGAAATTATAAGAGATCAGATCAATTTGAGTGAAAAACAAAAAGTCCTTAGGAAAGATGGAGTATATTATAAAATAATAAATGGCATAGAAGTATATGTAATAACTAGAACTTTAGCAAAGAAAATATTGAAAAATTTACATAACAATTATATGCATATTGGTTCAAGAAAGCTATGGATGCTATTTAGGGACAATTATTTTGCAAAGAATGACATAAGTATAGCAAAAGAAATTACTACCCAATGCCCAATATGTCAACTAAACAAAGAAAAGAATTTCAAAAACCAGAACACATATAAATCTAATGTTGTATATGAAAAACTAAATACAGTTTCCATGGATTTTATTTCAAATTTAGTTCTCAGTCCAACAGGAAAAAAGCATATACTAGTGATAGTTGATTTATATACAAAATTTATTAAACTATATCCCTGCTCCAGAACAAATGTTAAAACATTAAAATTATATATTAATCAATTTTTCGAAGAAATAGGACCATTTAGAAATTGCATAATAGATAATGCTACATATTTTAACAACCAAAAATTTCGGACATTTTGTGAGAAAAAGGGAATCAACATTCATTTTACAAGTATCAGACATCCTCAGGCAAATCCTGCAGAAATATATATTAAAGAAGTTATAAAATATTTAAGGATACTGTGTCAAAATCAACACGAAACTTGGCAGCAACATATACCACAAGTAGAATATTTTTTAAATAATACACATAATTTGAATACAGAGGAAGTACCAGAATATTTAATGTTTGGCCATATAGGAAACAGAAAGTGGATTAGTGAATATAATCAGGATATGTTAGAACAAGTAATGCAGAAAGTGAATAACCGAATTAGGAGGAAAGCTGAAAAATATATCAGAAGACAAAATCGAAATATAAAAAAACCAATCACATTTCAAAAAGGAGACCTAGTGTTAATTCGTTCACTTAGAAAAAGTAATGTTAAAGAAAACCGTTGTAAGAAATTACAACCAATGTTTGAAGGTCCATATACAATTGAAAATCAGAATGGACTAAATAGTTATGTGTTAATAGATGCAGAGAACAGACTAAGAGGCATATTTCATATCAACGACATTTTTCAATATCATGAAGAGATTGAATAATGATTTCTATACCTTTAACACAAATATAATAACACTAATAACTTACTGATAGATCCATTTCATAGATAGATGGTAGATTTCTTTGTTGTGAATAAATTTGACATCATACTTGTTGAATTTTGTACATATGGAAATTGTTTGATACCCTAAAAATCATAATTTGGGGTTCGATACTATAATTGCTATAAAAATGTCTTTCTAATATAATAAAGTGGAAAAACTTACCAATTTATATTGATGAAAGTTATTTTGAATGGAAATAATTCCTAGATTTTGTCTATAAATAAACAGAACACAATATCCATTATATTTTTAATTAAGGTTATATTTTATTCTCTCCATTTGACATGACAGTTTGACCATAGAATAGCCGAACTGTGCTCCGTTGTTCTCTGCTTTGACATAGACAGCGAACAGGGATGTATTTAACACACTTTAAATAATAAAAAAAAATTGAATTATTAATTTATTAAATTTAATAAGGTATGAGAAAATTAATATTTAAAAAAATAATAAGTAAATTATTTATTTTAAATATTATTTTTGGGGTATTGTGACGATTAGGGTTTATAGAAAATAATTTATAAGTTATATACTACATAATATTAGATATTTGGTTGTTTTAAATAAGTTATATACTAGAGAATGTAATAAAAATATATTTATGTGAGGGCATTTTTAATAAATTAGCATATAATAATTGTAAAAAGTTGTATTTTAATATTGTAAATATATATAAGTGAGCCATGTGCTTAGGCAACCAAAAATACTCTCGGAGATTGACAGATATTTATACTCTGAAGTGACGTTTAAGAATATTTACGAATATAAAGTGGGTTATAATAATATATTGTTTGAAATGTGTATTTTATTAAATTAGAATGTTAAGTTACTAATTTAATTATATATTCTGATCTGAAAAGCCTAAATGTAAACAAAATTATTAATAGAAAAGAATGGAATTCTCTGGATCTCCGGAGATGGCCATGTTTGCGAAATGGTTTGTTCCAGAAAATTCAGACAAGTATTTGATAGAACAAATTAGAACATGATATCTTACGAGATGGTTCTAGAAATCCAAAAACATATAAATACCCGTGATTTGGATTCAAGATGGCAGTTTTTGAAAGTTTTTAGTCAGAAAAGTTTTAGATAGTGCAGTCAGAAGAGTTTTAAGCAGTTTATGGCAGTTTATAGTCTGAAGTCAAGTTTTTAAGTTTTTTAGTCAGAAGTCAAGCAGTTTATTATGAAAGTTAGTTAGAGTCAGTGAATCAAGTACAAATAGTCCAATAGTTTAATATAGTGAGTTAAATGAAGATTAAAAATTATGCATATAATTTAATGCACATTTATAATTATACACAAATAATTATTGAAGATAAAAAAAGGTATATTGGAAGAAATTAAATTATATTATGGTTGGAGATTAGTATAAATCAACTTATAATAATTGGATATTGGTATATTGAAAAGAAGAATAAATATAAATGCTGTTTGCTGGTTTGGTTGGTGGTGTACAAATGCTGGTGAAGAAAACTATATCTTAAATTGGTAGAAGCTGATAATTGAAAAAAGTAATTTCACAAAAAACAAGGATAACCAAAGTACGAAGACTTTCAGTGGTGATTAGAATATATATAGTGGAAAACAGTTCATTTAGGCATTCAGTGAAAGAAAGGTACAAAATTTTGTTAATATAATTTAGTTAGTGTCATAACAATTTCAATTTTGAAGATAGTTTGTTTAAATTTTAGATTGTCTATAGAATTTAATTAGTTTTATAAGAATATCAGTTTAAAGATAGTTTATTTTAAATTTACATTGACTAGGTTAGATATATATGTGTGTTTCATAATAGTTATAATAAAGATAATTTAAAAAAGTACTTACAAGCTAATTCTTTGAGAACCGCGATAAAAACCCTATATATTATATTATTAAAAATACTCATTGCTCATCATTCAAACAAAAAACACATCATAACAATATATATATATATATATATATATATATATATATATATATATATATATATATTTATGGCCGCAAATGTCAAATATGGAACAAAAAATTTTGGTTTAGCAGTGTTGGCATGATTTTATATTGTATATGTTGTATGCTTCAAATATAAAGAGATAAAGCTTTAGAAAAGTACATTTTGATTATATTATGTTATGAATTCTGCAATTTTTGATTTATATGAAACAAAAATGAGTAATTATTTGTTTCTTCGGAGATTTGGTTAATTGCAGTTAACTATTTTTTTTGGGACTGGTTTCTTTCCGCCCACGACTAGTGCTTCCTTTAACTGCGGACCACTGTCATCAACGTTTGAATTTGTGCAGAGAACGGCAGAATTGGGTAGCAGAATGGCGTAATTTAGCATTCAGCAATGAATCACAATTCTATTTAAAAATGTATGATGATCGTAGCATGTGAAGACGCCGCCGTGGAGTGCGACGAGATATCGGGTTTGCTGTTGAGAGACATGTACACAGGATATTTATAGTAATGGTTTGGGGGGCTATTTATTCCCTATAATAGCCGATCACAACTTGTGTTTATTCGAGGCAATATGACAGCTGCACGTCATGTTGATGACATCTTATATAAACCACTTTACTGCCTTATCTCGATGACCGTCGAGACATCTTTTTTCAGCAAGACAACGCGCGTCCCCATATGGCTCTTTTTGAAGAATCTGGCGTTATTGTTTTGCCGTGGCTGCCCCGTGCTCCGGATTTTAAATCATATCGAACATGTATGGGATATGATGGACAGACTCTGCCACAGTTAATACATAAAGTTCAAGTTATTTAAAACTAGGTGCCACAAGCAGACATCGATCATCTTATTTTATCTGTGCCTAGACGTATACAGAAGTGCATACGGGGTCGCCAAACACATTAATAATGTTTTTTTATTACTTGTTAATAAAAACTCTTGACAACGTTATCGTTTCATTCTTGATGTAAATTTACCATGTTACCAAAAAATTAAGTTCCAGAAATGATTCCTTCTGGGTGTAACACTTCTAATGTCTCTGAATATATATATATATATATATATATATATATATATATATATATATATATATATATATATATATATATATATATATATATATATACATCCCGCTATCCTTTTAAACTCTTTTCACGTTGCAGTAATTTAGCATCACCAAGAATTGCTATCATTTTCTATTTATAAATTGTGTATGTTCGTTTAGTGCACCTTTGTAGGCTTGGCACTGTTGTCGGTTTTTCAATATTCCGATTTTTTTTATATATTTAATTTTTTACGTCATACCTACGTTTTAACATCGAGCGATAAAATTACTGTATTTGGCATCATTTTAGAGCCAATAGATGTTGCCGGTATTAATCCTTAAAAAAATATTTTAGATACCTAAATATCGATCGCTTTGGGTCAAGTTCGAATAACGACATTGAAACTACCTGTTCACATGTTGCAGTCTCAACGGGTTTTTTTCTTCGTTTAGATGTTATATTTATTCAACCTAGATATTTTTGCCCAGAGAATCGTGTAGGGGAATATTTTACATAAATTTCAACAACCTGTTTAGTCGAAGCTATCGATGAATAGTTTGAGATAAATATTATGGTTTTATGGGATTAAGGCCTTAATTATTGGTTGTGATCGTGTAAATGTTTGAAATTTTGATTTCCATTCCGGAAATCGTTCTCAAAAAACGTTTTTTTGTACAAAATGTGTATACACATGTTTACATAATTTGTACAATAAACAAAGTTATTGTAAAATAATAGTGGAAATCAAAACGTTAAATATTAGTTAATTAAAAATGTAATTTTCATCTCAATAACGACCAATAATTGTGGCTTAATCACATAAAAAAATAATATTTGACTTTGACCATGCCATAAGAAAGTAGTTCACGGAACCTCGCTAAATAGTTTAAAAAAATCTTATACAGAAATTTAAATTCTAAATAGTATGAGGGGTAGCTGACGAAAGATTCGTAAAGACGTACAGTTGATTTTGCTTTGTTTTTTTAAACAATCTTAAAAGGCAAAAAAAAATAATTTTTTGCTTATAAAACGTTTTGTATACATTCTAAAGAAAAATAATTCAAATAAAAGTTGTAGACCATAAAAAGTTTTTTATGTAGAGAAATACCAAATTTAAATACATAAATAATTGATATAATTTCAAAAAACCGTAAACTCTAAGATATTATATTTGTAGTAATTTATAAATGTTAATAACTTTGTTTTTTGCCTAACGACAGGTAATATAGCTACTTGAAATTATGGCAATTGATCAGTTATTAAAGTGTGCTAAATATCAAGCAGATCAAAAAATATTTTACAATTTATTCAATTTGTTTATGACAGAAAGCGATTATTTAAACAACCGTACTTGTCCAAACAGTATGACTACAAGTATTTTCTAACTTGCAATCGATTCTTTGCGCTTTCAGTTTTAGGGTATATTAAAAAAACTTTAACATATTATTAAATTTCTTAATAAAAACCAGTTTGAATATGGGACTTTTTAGTCTTTAGACCACTTCACGTTTTTTTCAGTTTCTTTGACAAGTGAGGATTGTCTATTCCCTTATTTCTTAATATGGGCTATGATCAATTATCTAGTCAACACTATTATAGAAGTTACCATACTTTTCCAGTAGTCATTCAGACGGCTCATCTTAATTGTCCCCATATGGAACATAAGTCCGAGAAAAGTCTTAAATTCTGTTTGTGTTGTCTCTTTCCAAAACGCAATCCTCGATTTTTCTGAACGACTTTGTGCAAATATTTTGTCAGAGTCAATCAGAGTCACTTCCGCCATTCATTTAATCTACTTCGTCCTCGCCAGATGCTTCTAACAATGATTGTAATTCAGCAGTGGTCAATCTACGTTTATGTTCACATCTAGCTTTTTTAGATGTCGAAGGCATATTATTTACATCCATCTTTTTATAAATACTATAACTCACTTTTACGGAGGTAATTAACAATAAAAACGTTCTACTAGAAACTATCAACTTACGACTTCCAATACTATAAGGCCACTTGAGGTACAATACGTTTTTACTCAATAATAGTTCCTGTATAAGTAAAATTGTTTTTTAATGTGCTTCATTGAAGCACACTAGACATATTCCAGTTTTGCCATCACATTCTTCAGAGTATGTCTTAACTTTTTTAACTTTTCTATCGTCCTTTCTACTAGTCATGCTTCTTCTTAAAATTTTGTTACATCTTGTACACTTTCTTCTCTTTGTATTATCTACATCGCTTTGCCTGAGATGGTATTTTTGGGTGTAACTGGTCGTGAGGGTTACAACATTTCTTTATTTGCAAATGCCGTTGCGAACTCCAGTCTGAACTCAAGGATAGGTTGTCGCTTTGTTTACGTTTTCTATTATTTAGCAACTAAGCATTGACTACTGCGGTATTAAATGCTGTATTAAATATTAATTCTACTCTCAACACTCTTTTTCACCAAGTTATAATCGAGATTAGTTTGTGGTTTTAGTACTTGTGTATAATTTTTCTTTTCATTTGATTAAACCAAGATACAACTATTATGTTTAAATGTTGTAAGGATTAAAACTGGTCTTTTGTCGACCCATTTTATCACTTGTAAAATCAATAATGGGGTTAAGTTTCATCGTGAGTAACTAGTTGCAACCTTTTTAATCAAGATTTTGGTTTTACATGTTTTTATAGTAAAACATCTGCACATGAATAATTCGTTTCTTGAACAATGATTTTAATTCATCGACCAATATTCTAAAATAAGGTTTTATTACGTCGTCCGGAATATTATAAACTGGTTCTCTTTCACAAAGCATTGGAATATGGTTTACATTCTATATTTAGAAAAATCTTTTACTGCAACTCTTGTTAGACCTAAACTAAATTAATACACAAAACAAATTAATCTATTTTTTTATAGAAATGCAGATTCCTGTCGGATTTTTATCAGTGCGGCATGAGTCACTGGTGTCTCGTATATCCGGACCTCTTATCGCATTACAAACATAATTCTCAATTAGCAGTGCGGTACAAGATACATTTAGGTCGTATAATCTTAAAGCCGTAATAAGACCATAAAACCGTATGTTATAAATAAATATATTCCTATAAGAATTATCTTGAAAGATGAAAAAAAAAAATAATATAAATAAAAAAGTGCAATATGAAATGTTATTTAAAAAATAATAAGTCATTCACGGGCGTACAGTTAAAAACAAAAGTTTTCAGTGTTCTATTGCTTGATTATTATTATCTGTTATTCTGATGATGTTGACATTTTTTCCTGGTCTGATCTTCCTCAACTAACGTCATCTTTCTTAATTGGTGGGTTGTATTTTTCAGGTCTCTTTAAGTGTTTTTGTTGCTATCCATAGTGAATGATCTTCTTTAGACAATGTACTAATGTAGTGTTCAAATGTGGCATTGCGTGCATCATGTAGCGCTGATCTTAATTGTCTGATTATCTATCTCTTGCTCTTCATTTTTCGACTATTAGTTGTATAATATAATTCGGAGTGTTATTTGTGTTTTCTTGATTTGGAACTGTTAATCGTGTAGCTCCATATGAAATAGTAGAAGATGAAAACGGCAGCATATTCATCGATAAAAAAAGGAAACGCGATAAAGATGTCTGAAACAACTGTTTTATGTTATAAGAGATGAAAAAGTCCGAAATTACCAAAACAGGTGAACAGGGCACTATAAAGTAGTAGAATTAGCTATGAAACAGATTGAATGGGGAAAAGAAGTAAGCTTAGATCAAATACCAGCAGGAATTATTCAACAGGAAAAAAATTAAATGGATAACAATATTCACTCCATTTACAGAAAAGGCGTTGACCTGCAAAAATTTTAAGAACTTCTTTAATAGCCTCCAGTCAACAATTTCCTAATCATGTTTAAAAAACGTACGGAATGCACTGTATATACTAACCCAAGTCGTCAACATACTTGTTGTTGCAGTTATGTATTACGATCAACTTAAAGGTTATGCACGACTCCCCTTGTATAGGTACACAGGCATGCACATGCGGGAGAAAAAAGATTTGTCATACCGTTACATTATATCACATTTTAACGTTGAATATTTTATGGTCCCCTTTGGGTTATAAAACGAATGATCGACTTTTTCTCGCACAGATCCCTCCTATGTAACTTTACAAAGCTAGTCGTTTGCTGGGTATTAAAGAACCGTCTATGGCCATCATATAATTTTACGCTAATATTTCACGTTCTGCGACGCATTCCACGTTTGACACACTGTCTTGTTTAGTTTTCTGTCATTCTATTTGTTAAATCCTATCTCATTCTCGTTACAGCGTCTAGGAGCAGTAAATGTGTGCACTGAACGGGAGGCATATGTTTAACAGTGAACGTTGGAGATTTTTCGAGTTTATCATATCTTCTTCTTTGAGTGAAATTCTATCTCATTCTCGTTACAGCGTCAAGGAGCAGTAAATGTGTGCACTGAACGGGAGGCATATGTTTAACAGTGAACGTTGGAGATTTTTCGAGTTTATCATATCTTCTTCTTTGAGTGCCTCTCCTATCGGAGATTGGATATCATTAGGGCGATTCTAATTTTATTTACTGCTGTTTTGAATAATTCGTTAGTGGTACAGCCAAACCTCTTCTTCTTCTTCTTCTAATGGCGCTACAACCCTTTGTGAGTCTTGGCCTGCTTAACAATGTTCTTCCATTCTGCCTGTCGGATACTTTCCTTCGCCACTGCCTGATGTTCATGGTTTTAAGATCCCTCTCTACGTCGTCTATCCATCTTTTACGGGGCCTTCCTCTTGTTCTGTTTCCTTGGGGCTTCCATCTCTGGACTACTTTTACAGCTCGATTATCTGGCATTCTTTCTAGGTGACCAAGCCAGTTTAGTCTTTGTGATTTTACAGCCAAACCACTCTCTTAAATTTCTCATCCAGGACATTTTTCTACGGCCTGGATTTGTGCGTCCTTGGATTTTTCCTTGCATTATATTTTGTAGGAATGTGTACTTTTGTCCTCTCATCAGGAGGCCAAACTATTCAAGTTTTCTCTTTTTTATATTCAGTATAACTTCTGGATCGTTATTTATTCTGCGTATTACCTCTTCATTTGTAATTTTATCCACCCAACTTATTTTTAGTATACAGCGGTAGCACCACATCTCAAAGCTTTCAAGATTTTTAACATTCTTCTGTTTAAGAGTCCATGCCTTAACAACCGTAAAGCAAAGTACAGAATACATACTAAGTAGTTAACTAAAAGTGGACGTATGTCTATATAGTAATACACCATCGTATTATCTCCGTTAAAGCGTGTTGATGTATTTGATTTCTACGTCGTAGTATTCTATTGGTTAAATGGTACCATTTGAGGTACTGTACGTCACGATTGGACTAATAGGATCGAAGATACATAACTAAGGCCCTTTTGCCAGGCTACTCCATTTAATTTTTATATCTCATTGCATTCTATTAGTTAAATTCTATCATTTGAGGTACGAAACGTCATGATTGGACTAATAGGACCGCATATACATAACTAAGGCCCTTTTGACAAGCTAATGTATTTTATTTTTCTGAACGATTGGGCTACTAAAAACGAAGATACGTAACTAAGGCCCTTTTAACGTGATGCTGTATTTGATTTCTGTGTCATTGTATTCTATTGATTAAGTGCTATCATTTGAGGTATCGTACGTCACGATTGGACTAATAGGGCCGAAGATACATAACTAAGGCCATTTTGACATGCTACTCAATTTAATTTTTATACCTCATTGTATTTTATTTGTTAAATCCTTTCATATGAGGTACAGCACGTCATGATTGGACTAATAGAACTAAAGATACACAACTAAGGCCCTTTTGACATTGTTCTGCATTTGACTTTTCTATCCCATTGTATTATTTATGTTAAATCCTATCATTAGAGGTACAATACGTCACGATTGGACTAATAGGACCGAAGATACGTGACTACGGCCCTTTGGACATGTTGCTGTATTTAATTTTTTTATTTCATTGTTTTCAATTGGTTAAATCCTGTCATTTGAGATACTGTACGTCACGATTGGACTTATAGAAACGAAGATATATAATTAAGGCCTTTTTGACATTTTGCTATATTTGATTTTTCTGTCTTATTGTATTTTATTGGTTAAATCCTATCATTTGAGGGAATGTACGTCGCGACTGGACAAATTAGAGCGAAGATACAATAGGTAGGTGCAATATATCATAACCCGTTACTTTTAACCAAACATGATGCCAGAATGATTTGTGGATGAAAAAAAATATATACATATATATTCTTAAATTTACTATTTCGTTGTGGGTAATATTATATTCAACAGCGATGCCAAATTTCTGATGCTAAAATGATTGATAATGAAAGTGGGATATACATTTTCATGTATATAATGTCAGCGAGTAAACGGTAAAACCCTGAACTAAATATATATAATATTTTCACTGTACCATCATTTTAGACTCAAACATTTTCTGGAATAAACTTATATAACTCAGTAAGGGATAAAAAGAGAAATCGGATATTTTAAAATACCAACACGGTATCAAAACTCTAATCAATGAGATGGTTAAAATTCTTGTAACAAGTACGGGAAAACAGTTATTAAGGTCTTGTAAAGTAGCGTCGATATACAGATGCTACTTTGCAAAACGATGCTAAATTGATGGTAAAAGCATAATGTATCGATGCGAAAATGATAGTAGGATGTATCTATATATATATATATATATATATATATATATATATATATATATATATATATATATATATATATAGATATATACATATATATATTTATATATATATATATATGTATATATATATATTTATATATATATATATATGTATATATATATATATATATATATATATTTATATATATATATATATATATATATATATATTAAAAACATTATAAGTATGTTTGTGCACATAAAGTGATTATCTGTGTTACGTACTGTTCGGCTCATGATTTGTTTACCGTGAGATATATTTGCTATAAAATACTATTTTATCAAATTAAAATAATATACGATGACAATTTTGATAGAACCTTTATTGACTAAGCTAAACGTGTGTACAGAACTGAGTTTCGAATGACACTCTTAAAAATACATTACAAAACGTCTAACCGAAGCCTCTAGTGGAGGGGAGGGCGTTTCTAAAACTATAAAATTTTATCTTGAGAAAGTACGAATTGTCCTTCTCAGAAATACATAAATACATAGCGGGCACGAGATCAATGAACCACTTGATTCGATTAACTGTAAATGTTAAAACTATATAATTTCTAAAGACAGGGCTTATTATCTACAAATTTTCCCCAGAAATATGTAAAACTGATAAACATTTTAATCTTTTAATAGATTTCTGGAAGCTAATTTACCTAAACTTTAAGAATTGCTGATATCAATCTAAAATAATAAAGTAAAATCGACAAAAAACATGAAGTAAATTATAATGGGAGGGAACACGTACATTATTAAAACTTGGATACTTCTTCAGCCCTTGCTGAAACTAGTAGTTTTCTGCTCATGATAAATAAATGACTTCTAATAAAGTTACTTATGTTTTAGGTACTTTATATAGGAAAAATAAAAGTATGGCAGAAAAAAGTTCCAGATACATTCGTAGACGATGCGCTTGAGAAATTCAATACCCACGAAATGGAAAAAATTCGGGGGAAACAACTAGGTAGCATAGGAAGGCTAAAAAGCGAAAGTGATATTTTAAGAAGAAGTTCGTCGGTAAGTAGAAACCTCCCCCTCATTTATTTTCTGATCCATAAATCTTAAATTTATAATTTTATGTATTATTGAACGAAGGCACTTGCACATTATTTTTATGATATTTTAGTATCTTAACCATTTAAAAGGACGAACAAGACTCACTTAACATGAATTTAAATTGAATCATATACATATTTTATGTGAAATACTATATATTTAAAAACTCTCTTAACTCTTTTATCACAATAGACTTTTATCTGATTATGTCGCTTTGTTTAAAAATAGCGACCATTCAATATTCAATAGCGACAGTGTAGAAAAATATAAATTTATAGTGATAATAAGTCACAGACTTTAACTGAAAATGCTCGAACTTTGAACATCCGGTTACCATCAATTTGGCATTACCTTGCAAAGTGGCTAACTTTTCTCCTGAACTCTCACCATCTATAGATATATATATATATATATATATATATATATATATATATATATATATATATATATATATATAATATAAGAAAAAGTAGTCCAAAATTTTTTGACTAGTTTGGAAAAAATATATGTAAATACTTTTTTCTTTTTGGGTGTGGTAGTCAATAACAAATAGAGCTTTGCTAAGGCGTACTATTTATTCTGAATCCAAGCTTTCGGTGGTTTTTTGCCACCTTTATCAAGGTCTACAAAGAAAATTACTCTGTTGTAACAATTTGAATGGTGCAAAAAAAGAGCTATAAAAAACTATAAAAAACTTACCCGAATGTAAGATTCATGGCATAAACAACAACGTTAAATAACATGATAATACTGAAATTGCAACTAAACTTAAAAATGTTACTGTTACAAAGACACTTTAAAAATTAATAAATACGTTAATAAACGTTAAATATAATTAATAAACGTTAATAAATACGTTTAAAATTACTAATTTTTAAAGTGTCTTTTTAACAGTAACATTTTTAAGTTTAGTTGCAATTTCAGTATTATCATGTTATTTCTTACATTCGGGTAAGTTTTTTATATTGCACCATTCAAATTGTTACAACAAATTTTCTTTGTAGACCTTGATAATATATATATATATATATATATATATATATATATATATATATATATATATATATAGATATATATATATATATATATATATATATATATATATATATATATATATATATATATATATATATGTGTGTGTGTGTAGGTCTATTAAGTTCTTTTATTATTTGAAGAGGAACTAACGTTAGAATAGAATAAAAGTCCGCGATCCATGCGAGAAGTCTTTATTACATAAAATAAACTGTAATGATGTTATTTACAGGTACACAAAATTACGGATAATTGTCTGCGAATTAAAATACCGAACACCCCCGTCGTTAATTGTTTTCGTCTTTCGTCTTTTTCGGCGTGCACGATAATTTACCTCTATTCAGTTCAAACGACAAATATCGAATCCCTTTTAGCTCAGGAATGTGTGATCTCGTCTACATATTTCCTGCCCCCTTCACCCCTGAATGGCGTCTGGTCTCTCTGGCGCGTTAATCATATGATTTAAGTGGTATCTTGCAGTGGCGTAACTAACAAATAAAACTATGCTAAATACTTATACTAAAAAATATTCCCTACATTCTGCCATCCTGCTAGGAATCCGACTCGGATTCTGACTGGTTCTCTACCCATGCCTTCATGCCGCATGTTGATGTACTCAGGGCGTTTTCATAGTATCCTGACTTTTTCACATCATATCTATCATTGGGCTTAACATCTACTACCACATATGGTCCGAGATATTTCTTCCTCAGCTTGAGTCCACCATCAAACTCCTTCCTCTTAATTGCCACTAGGTCCCCTTTTCTATACATTATCGGCTTCTTCCTTCGTAAGTCATACCTGCGCTTATTGTCCTCCTGGACTTTGATTAACTGACGTCTACTCTCGTTTCTTAACATGTCTCTACCTTCATCATATTGTTTGATCATTTCCTGCTCTATTATGTCTTTCATCCTTCTTCTTCTTCAGGTACCATCTCCGCTACGGAGGTTGGCAATCATCATAGCAATTTTAATTTTTGAGGCAGTAGCTCTAAAAAGTTGTTTTGAGCTGCATCCAAACCATTCTCTCAGGTTCTTGAGCCATGAAATTCGTCTTCTTCCGATGCTTCTTCTGCCATCTATCTTTCCTTGCAATATGAGTCGGAGGATGCCATACTTCTCGCCCCGCATCACATGTCCAAGATACTGTAGCTTTCTTTTTTTAACTTTAAGTTCAACTTCCTTCTCTTTACCTATTCTTCTCAGTACTTCATTGTTCGTAACTCTATCTACCCAGGAAACCCCTTATAATTCTTCTATAGGTCCACATTTCAAAGGTGTTAAGTCGTCTCATTGTGTCTAGATTTAACGTCCATGATTCCACTCCATAGTATAGTACACTCTATACGTAACATTTTGTTAGGCGTACTTTAAGAGCTAATGTTAAATCTTTGCCACATAGGACCTTTTTCATTTTCATAAAATTAGAACGTGCTTTTTCGATTCTGACTTTGATTTCTGCAGTGTAGTCATTATTTTCTGTTATAGGTGTTCCTAGGTAAGTGTACTTTTTTACTCTTTCGATCTGCTGGCCTTCTACTGTTAAGATTTCGTTAGTATTATGGTTGTTTTTACAAATTTCCATAAACTTCGTCTTTTTGATATTGAGAGAGAGTCCGTACTCCCTACTACACATTACTATTTTACTTATGAGTCTTTCCAGGTCGTGTAAACTATCGGCTATTATTACTGTATCATCTGCATATCTGATGTTATTAACTAAAACTCCATTTACTCTTATGCCGACTGTTTCATCTTCCAGAGTTTCTCGAATTACCTCTTCAGAATAACCGTTAAATAATAGAGGTGATAGAATGCAGCCTTGCCTGACTCCTCTCTTTATTTCCATTTCTTTAAATATCTCTTTTTCAATTCGTACTATTGCTCGCTGATTGTAATAAAGGTTTGTTATTAGCCTTAAATCTGTTATTAGAATTTACATGAGCTGGTCATGTTTTACTTTATCAAACGCTTTATTTTAGTCTATAAAACAGACGTAAAGAGGACGGTTAACATTCAAACATCCCTGCGTCAGCACGTTGAAGGAGAATAGTGCCTCTCTGGTACCCATACCATTGCGGAACCCATATTGTGTGTCACTTTCATTCTTAGATCCTATTTATTCTTCATCTTTGTCCCAAAAAGGACTTCGAATGGCGTAGCATCAATGCTTCTTTGATAAATAAAATTAAAAAACTGTTGCAACTTATAAATATGCTTATACCACTTCGTCGGTTCCTTTATACTCAATTTGGTTAATACTGGGATTAACGTTCTATTGACACGTTCTACTTGCCCATTGCCCCTTGGCACACCTATCGTAATCTTAATGTGCTTAATTTCTTCACTTTGACAATACTCTTCGAACTCGTTCGCTGTAAATGCTCTATCGGATATTATTCGGAGGGGATTTCCGAAATCCTTCTGTTGCTTCTTCATACATTCTATGACTTTTTTTACCGTCGTTGATTTTGTAATGCGAATTTAGAAAAATCGTCGATGATCAACTAAATTTGATTATAGTTCTTGTTGGTCGTAGCTAACGGTCCTAAATGATCAACATGAAATGTTTGTAAAGGTCCATCGATTTTTACTATCGAATGTAACGAACTCTCTTTTTTATTTTCTTTTCTACTTCCAAGTATACACTTAATACAATTTTTTACACAATTCTTGACTTTTTCTTTGATGTCAGGAATATAACATTCTCTTTGAATTAACTCCTGTGTTCTTGTTACAGCAAAATGTCCTACGTCGTGTAACAGTTTAATTACTCCTGTTTGCATTTGTTTGGGAATGACTAACAATTCCTTACCTTCGTCATATTTAAATAGAATATTGTTTCTAATCAGAAAGTCCTCGTAAGCTTCCGTAGCAAGTTTTTTCTTTATTGCTTGAATGTGGTTATCAGCTTCTTGAGCATGCATTATTCTTTCTGTAAAACCTGGTTCTTGTACTACTGATGTCTCATTTATTATCATGACTATAGGGTATCGACTGAGAGCGTCTACATGAGCCATCCTTGTTCCCTTTCTGTGTTCCAGTTCGTATTGATAATCTTCCAGTAACAGAGCCCACCTCGCAACTCTGGTAGTTAAATCTTTTTTATTCATGGTCTTAGTAAATGCCGAACAATTCGTTACTATTTTAAATTTGATTCCGAGTAGATACGAAATTTTTTCACTGCTTCTATTATAGCCAAAACTTCTAATTCGTAACTTGTATACTTTTCCTAGGGTGGACTTGTTTTCTTGCTCATATAATAAACTAGGTGGAAGTTATTATCTTCTCTTGATCTCTGTAGACGACAAGCTCCATATCCATGACTGCTAGCGTCTGTGTGTAACTCGGTTTCTCTATCTGGGTGATAAATTTCTAACACCGGCTGACTAGTTAACAGTTCTTTAAGTTTTGAAAATGCACTCCTTTCTTTTGGTCCAAACTCAAAGGTTTGATTTTTTCTGAGTAAATCACTTAATGCTTTATCTATCGTAGCATATGACGATACAAATTTACGAAAGTATCCAGTCAGGCCTAAAAATGACTGAATCTGCTTAAAATTCTTTGGTTCCTTGAATTTCTTTATGGCCATTGATTTTTCATCTGATCATTGAATTCTGCCGTCCTCAATAATATATCCTAAAAACGTTACTGTTTTCTGTAAAAATTGGCACTTTTTCTTCTTTATCTCTAAGCCGTAGTCCCTAGTTACTTCGAGTACTTGCTTTAAACGTACAACTCCTTCTTCTTCGGATTTACTGAAAACTATTATGTCATCCATATAGTAAATTGCTATGTTATTGGATGTCAGCTTTCTAAATATGTGGCTAATAAATCTTTGAAACACTACAGGACTATTACACAATCCGAACGGACACCTTAAAAATTCGTATTGTCCATCTGGGGTGACAAATCCAGTGTATTTAATCTTTCTCTATTGGTACATGGAAGAATCCATTCTTGAGGTCTATTGTGCTAAAAATATTCTACACCTTGTAACCGATCCAATACGTCTTCTATTACAGGTAATGGAAACCTATCTTTTATTATATTCCGGTTAAGTTTTCGGTAATCACCACAAACTATGATCTGCCCGTCTTTCTTTTTGACGAGTACAATTATTGTACTTGCAAAAGCGGATGTACTAGGCCGAATTATGTTTTTCTCTATCCATTCCTCAATTTGCTTACCTACTTCTTGCTTTTCTGGTATTGATAGCCTTCTTGGGTTTTGGTGTATCGGTTCTTCGCTACTTGGAATTATTTTCATTTTTATATCTGTAGTCTTGGTCTGTCGCGGTTCATAATTTTCCACTAAGTCTTTTATCGCCATCTTAATATCTGGGTCTTTTATATGTTCCAGTTGTAGATTATCATCGTGTATCGCCTCAACGTCAACTGCAATCCTCATTATCATATTATCTACTTCTTTTTTGCATACAATAATTCTATCTTTGGTTAAAGTAACCTCTGCTTGTTTTAGTATATTGTTTCCAAGAATAACTTCGATGTCTAGTGCTCCTTTTGGGATTACATGAAATAAAATATGGAAATCTTCGTCTTGAATTTCCACTATTATGTTAAAAGAACCTAAAGTTTTAACCTTAATACCTCCTAATCCATTTAACTCTACTATATTCTTCATAAGAATGACATCATCCAGAATCTGGTCCAGATGGACATCTTCGATATGGACTTCGGGAATCTCTTCTTGATGAGGATGAGGAATAACTATAATTTCCAGAAATTAATTGAAGGTTTGTGTTGGTACAGTTCATTTGAATTTTGGTTTCTAAAAAGTGGTTCACAAGCAAAATCTAAATGGAACTACAATTAAGACTGGTCAAGTGTTATGTCTTCCCGGTCTTGTTCTATGGAGCAGAGGCATGGACCACAACGGAAGCCACCCTGAAGAAACTAGAATCCCTTGAGCTGTGGATATATCGCCGTATTCTTCGGATATCCTGGACAGACCACATCACTAACGTGGAAGTAATGCAGAGAATAGGCAAAAGCAAAGAAATAATCTTCACCGTAAAGAAACGGAAGCTTGAGTACTTCGGACATCTCATGAGGCATACTAAGTACCGGCTGCTACAGTTAATAGTCCAAGGAAGAATCGACAGTAGGAGGGGACCGGGAAGAAGACGACACTCATGGATGCATAACCTGCGACAATGGTTCGGACTAACATCGACCGAACTGTTCAGAGGTGCCGTAAACAAAGTCAAAATAGCCTTGTTAATAGCCAACGTCCGAAACGGATAGGGCAAAGGAAGAAGAAGAAGAAGTTGTAGCTGGAAGGAAAGGACACGGTCAAAATTTTCTAATTCGGAATAATAAGGACTACTAAGGCCGTCTTTAATTGCAGCTGTTGCATTTTAATAGGAAAACCTTAGGGTATTAATTTCTTTTTGAATTGGTTCTAAATTGACATAATGAATATATGAATGAGTACTGGATTTAATTTTTGCAGTACCTAATTTATAAGGGAGTATTCCGGGATTGTCTTTAAGATTTGTAAAGGTGATTTCTTTAGTCTCGGCTTGTTGAAGGCCCAGGACCATCATCGTTGTCATTAGGAACCTGCAAGAGTTTTTTCCGGTTAGTTTTTTGTCGTCTTAAGTTTTGTTTGTGTAAAAGTCTTTTTTGAGTAGCAACTTTAATTTTTGCATCTTTAACAACTTTATCTTTTATAAATTTAGGGTTAAGTTTATTTCGTACAAGTGTAGTGTTTTTCTTGTAAACATCACTGTCTTCTTCGTATGTGAGTGGTTCGTGTCGATCCTTATTGTTATAGTCAATACTTTTTTCTTTTTGTTCGATCAATTTTTTATTAAGTTCTTTATAGATCTCCTTGGTCATATCTTTATGTTTTTGCATATAATTATTTAAGTTTAAGTTTTTGGTCTATATTCATATCAAATATTTTTTTAGTGTTAATGTGTCCATTTATAATATCTATAGGTTTTTGTTGAGTTACTAAATGTATTGAGTTATTATATCCTAAAATAGCATAAGGCATTTGATTTAAGATATCAATTTTTCCATCTAATTTGCTTCTAATTATTCGTAGGTGTTCTATTAGAGTGGAATGAATCTCTTTATATATCCTTTAGATCGGGTACTATTCGTGGTAACATAATGAGTTTTTACTTTATGTATGTCGAAGAATTCTTGTACAACAGAGTTTTTTAATTCTTTGCCTCGGTCCATAGTTACGAGATGAGGAATTCCATGATGTGTCATCAAGGTTAGAAAAGCTCTTACAATTTCAGTACTTGTCAAAGCTGAAAGTGGGTATGCTTCATCGTATTTAGAAAATGTGTCTATTATAGTAAGAAACTTTTGGCATTGACTTTGAAAACTGTCTGCAAATATTATTTCAAACGGTTTTGTAGCTGTGGGTGTAATCAATAATTTTTGATTTGGCGGATTACAATCATATTTATTTACTTGGCAAATATTACAATTATTTATAAAATCTGTTACATCTTGTTTTATTCCTGGTCAATAGTAGGTACGTTTGATTCTAGTTTCTGTTTCTAGAATACCTCGGTGAATTGGTTTTTCCTTCATGAAATAACCTTATTTTTTCATTCTGTTCATCTTTGTCTACTAAATCTTTAAGATGCTGTTACATTTTATTAACTTGTAGGCAGAATTTTTAAATGTCTTTTTTAACGTTTCTAATATTTCTGGTATAAAGGTGTCTTGCTTGGTCTAATAATTCCTTGTTCTAACATTTTGTTTATTTGACTATTTACTTCTGGTTTATGAACAAAAGGGTATCTATACGATTTACTATCAATAGGTAGTTCATCCTTAGTTTTTATAAAATGCTTAACTCTATTTGTAAATTTAAGAGGTTTATCCTCGCTATGAAAAAGATTAGAATATTTTGTTCTTTTTCAGAGTTCATATGAGATGTACGAATTAAATTTTCAATATGAAATTTTTCGACTTCGTCAGCAGGCACTATGTCTGCATGGAATAATTCATGACAATTTTCGTTAAAAAGAACAGTATCAATTGGAGCATCTAAGGTGACAAAAATTTCATCTTGGGTTCGGTTATAGATTTCGACTAGAGCAAAACCGTCTATTGCGTTCGAGAGACATGCAGGGATTTCACATTTTTGAATAGTTTGGTCAGGGATAAATGTAGATCCTGATTTTTGAGAAACTGAAATTTTAGCTACACTACAAGATAAGGGGTCCAATTTTTGTTTTAAGATTATTTCTAGGTCAGATTTATAGTATGTTATAGGTATACTAGAATATGGAGTAGTTAATTGGGAATTTACGAAATCTAACTTAGCATTAAGATATTTTATGTTATCTAGTCCTAAAAGACTATCGAAACTTCTATGAAAATCAAAAAGATGAAACTTAATCTTACCTTTCTGATTAAATTCTGAAAAAATGGGGATTTCTGCACAAAAGTCCTTCTTTGTACTTTGAAATACTGCGGAAACAACAAAGGGTTCATAAAAGATATAATTTTTGTAGAAAAGGTTAGCTTTTTCGGGATTTAAAAAAGATTTAGAGGAACCTGTATCTACCAGTAACTTTAATGGAGGATCATGAATCTGAATATATGGAAGTTTTCTTTTATTAGTAGAAAAATTTAATTCTATTAAGTCGGTTGGTTTTAAAAAATGCTGTCTTGAAAATTTTAATGATGCTCTTCGTTAACATTAATATAAGCTTGTTGATGAGAAGTCTGAGGAGTATTTTGTTGATCACTGTAATTAATTGATTCGTATTCGGTATTATATAGTTATTTGTAGATGTGTTTGGAGCAAAATTGGGATTTGGTCGCCGAGCGTTCTGAGCTGGCTTGTTAGAGTTTTGAAAGCTATTTTTGAGCTGGGGAGTACTATTCCTAGTGGATATATACTCGTGTTAGTCGATCTGTTAGGAACAAAATTTGGATTTGGTCGCCAAACATTTTGAGTTGGCCTATAAGAATTTTGGATATTGCACTGATAGTTTTGGGGAGTGTTTCTTTGATACTCATGTGATTGTGAAGGTTGAAAATGGCTATCATTACGAGAATTTATTTGGGAATTTAAATGAAAGTTATAGTTTGGTTTTCTAGAACATTTGTTACTATTATTATTATTAAAATTTTGACTTTTTTGATAATATTTAATATTATCTTTTTCTTTAATGAATTGTATAGCTTGCTCGACAGATTGTGGTCTCATTGCCCGAATTATGGGTCCTAAAGGTTCTCTTAAACCTGCTAAAAATGTTTTCAATGCTTGTTTGTTAAAGAAATCTCGTTTGTATGTACGTTCCTGACCAAGATGGTGTAAATCTATATAGTTACAAATAGAATTTAATAAATCTAGCACCTTTTCATGAAATTGATAAGGTGATTCATTTGGCTTTTGTTTAAGACTAACTAGATCCTGATTTACACAATTTTCGTCTCTTTGATCAGCAAAATTTAAAATTAATGTATTTTTTATTCCATCCCAATCAGTATTGCTGCTAATCGCAATTATTTCTTCAGCTCTTCCTTCTAATTTATTTAATATACCGTTCAATAATAAACAATTTTAAAAGCTATTAGGAGTAGTTGTATCAAAATAATGTTGTAAGATTGATTCAGTAGCATTAATAAATCTATAAAGTTTATTGATATTGCCATCAAAACGAGGAATAATGACTAAATTTGCGATATCTAACTTAGGTACAATAATAGTAGCATTTGAAGTACTTGGTGAAGTCATTTTATTTTTATTTAATACTTTCCTTTCTTATATTCTTATCAATCAAAAATAATAAGTAAATAATACGTACTCTTGACAATTATTTTCACGAAAGGATTTAATAGGCAAAGAGGAGTCTGAATATGAATAAAAATTATTAGCTTACCACATTTATGTACTTCTGCTTGATGTTCCTGGAAATTCTGGATGTCCTGATGGAGCCCAAAATGACTGACAATTCGAAATGACATTTAATGAAAAACGGAAACCGGTTCTTTTTTTCGTCAAAGAGTTAAAACTCACGAATATCCGCAATGGAATTCTACGAAAAATCCACTAAGACTGCGCCACTAATAGTTTCTGTCTTTCAGGGACGATTTTTAAAAAAATAATTATTTAATTTACAAATGCGAGAGAACTTTATTACGTTCTTAAAAAGTTACAATATTAAAATCGGACTTCACTGTACAAACGTTCAAATCAGACTGAATAATAATGAATTAAAATGAAATACATTACACATTGGAAAATAAAACAATAATTCACAAGTTGCACTTTTATATTCAGGTCGATCATAGTTCAGGTGCTGACGCATCGGATTTAGGGTATTGGCTTATGGGGTCAATGACTATAACTCACGTCAATGACATTTACCTGACCAGAAGTCGAAGGTCTATCTTCTTTAGCATTGCATTGAGAGGAAACATTGGAAACAGTGTCCACATTGGTTGAATTTGAAGCATTTCGTTCCCTTGGCTTTATCAGGACAATCTCTCGATCTGTTTCCTCGATTTCCACAATTATAATATTGTTCTTCTTTCTTAATTCTGTTTTCCGACATTCTTCTGTCATCTCCTCTAGCTTCATTGTTTCTATAATTTCGTCGTATTTTATTGTTTCTGCCATCTCGTTGTACTTCATTGTTTATCCACTTCTTTCTAGCGTTTCTGTTGTAGAGGATTTGTGTGCCGTCTGTTTTTTAATGAGTTCATACAATTTAATTTGTTCCTTGAAGTCTCTGAAGTTGTTTGCGCCATAAAGTATAACTTTGTTAACAGGGTCGTCTTGAATGCCTTCTATTGTATATTGTATTATGATCTCGTCTTCTATGTTACGTCTGCTATCAACTTCCCTCATCGTCCGTACATACTCCTATATACTTTTATCATGTTTCTTCTTTCTACGCATCAGCATTTTATGTATTTCAGCACTACTTATTTTATTTTCGAATTCCGAAATAAGTCTTTCCTTCAATAGTTTCCAGCTATTAATTCCTTTTTCTGACTGAATACACAGTTTCGCAATTCCTTTTAGGGATCGTTTGGCAAATATTAGCATTTGCAAATCAGTCCATCCCATTAACTCAGAAATTTCTTCGAAGTCAGTAATCCATTTTCTCACCAGATAATCGTCTTTTCCGTCGAAGGGTCTTATGCTGTCTTCTACGTCTTTAAAAGTCAAAGCAAAATAATCATTTACTTTACCGGCCGTCATTCTACCTGATTTTGTTTTTTTCTTTGTCTTTAAAGCCATCGTTTGCCTACTTTCAGTTTCGTCCTCGTATTCATTATCTTCTTCACCGTCGAAACCGTCTTTATTCTCGTAAACGTCTTTATCTTATTTGTCATTCTTGTCATCTACATTTAATTCATTCAAAAACGAACAAATACGTTCAATTACGTCGTCATTTGCACCCGAACAATCCAGATCCAATACGTTACAGACTGTAACTAAGTCTGGCATATCTAGTTTCTGTTTTATGTCGTTTATCTTATCAGCATATTCGCTGGCATTTTTATCCCACGCAAAGCCTGAAAAATTCCGCAAGTTCCTTCTTGTTTGTCGCGGCACCCCTTCATCAGCATAATATGCTATAATATGCAACGCCTTAACAGCTTTATATGCCGAATTTTTAATATTATGACTAATTTTTTGAAAATCGGTAAGAGTTGTTTGTTAAGACTGCATTTTAAAAATTGATATCAAAGTTATTAAAAAAAAAATAATAAAAAGTTAAAACTTATTATTTTTTGACTGTAGTCTAAATTATTATTACCGTGAACGAGGTTGTGGTCGCTTTTAATTCGCAAATCTTATCTCTTTGTATTACAACAATATAATAAGTACAATAATATCTCAAATTATAGCAAAATATCCTACTAAAAGATTTTGATTTTAACATTCAAATTAAAATATTATTATAGAGTCAAATATCAACTATCATTATCAAAATATAAGTTCTCACATCAACAAGTAACGAGTAAAGTTAAATCAACAAATAATTGCAAATACTTTTGTTTGTTTAAAAGTTCTTTCCTAATGTTCATAGTTCATCAAAAAAAAATAATCTTCGCACGATCTATTAAAGGAACAAAGTCACCTGATCATTTGTCATCATCCAGTGGGTCTAAACATCCATGAACCATAAATTAATCTTATCGTCGTCTGCAAACAGCCACTTGTCGTCTACTTCGTCGTCAGCTCGTCTCATCACTTTACAGCCAGCCTCTTATTTATACTTGGCATATTATGTTACAAAAGTCACGTCCTTGATTCGATTTTGTTTGGCAACAAACTGCACTGTCTTTTATTGTCCGTATCTTGCTTCCATAATTCGCGGCACAAATAAACGTTACTGTCTCTTTCAAAATAATCTCGATTAAGCCCCCAAAATGTAGGTCTATTAAGTTCTATTCTAGTTTTATTATTTGAAGAGGAACTAACGTTAGAATAAAAGTCCGCGATCCATGCGAGAAGTCTTTATTACATAAATTAAACTGTAATGATGTTATTTACAGGTACACAAAATTACGGATAATTGTCTGCGAATTAAATCTCTCCCCTTCGCTCCTGAATGCGTCTGGTCACTCTGGCGCGTTAAGCATATGGTTTAAGTGGTATCTTGCACTGGCGTAATTAACGAATAAAACTATGCTAAATACTTATACTAAGAAATATTCCCTACACACACACACACATATATATATATATATATATATATATATATATATATATATATATATATATATATATATATATATAGATATCTGTAAATATGATATGTATAAACAAAAATAAAATTTTTTTATTATTCTTTATTCTAATTTGATATATTTTTAGGACTCATCTACCAGCGAAGATTCAGTCTCAAGTACAAACGTCCACCCATTACTTAGATCACAATCAGTCCACTCCAGTTTGCTTAGAATTCAACAGAACCAAATCATAGATACCTTATCCTCGATATCGGAAAAGAATAAGTCAAATGATCATAATACTGATAGTAATGTCCAAAATACAAGTGATTATCTTGACGGTTTAAATAAGGCAAACACAAAAACAGAAAATATTGTGTCTAATCAAGAAATTGATAGAGCTAATAATATTAATTCTGAATTGAGTAATGATATTGGTCCTTCTCGTTCCAAGTCAGTATTAAATCTTGATGATCATAATAGGACGATGGTATTGCAAGTTGATAGGACCGATTTGAGATTAATAAGCCCCGACAGGAAAATTATTCTACTACATAAACATCATAAAGATATTGCTACTTGTGTTCAGGTAAAATAATTTTTAAATTTATCTGATCTTATCTGATTTATCTTTCTCTTTCTCTGTTTATTACCCTTCACAATTTGTTAAATTAAATTTAAATTCTCAATTGTCTTGCATATATCGTCACTGTAAAATCAAACAGACATATGTCCAAAAACCGAATTTGGAGATATTGGTTTAAAAAAATTTAATATTTGCTTAGTGGAAAACATAATGTAGATTGCGCAATGCGACAGTCACTTTTTAAATATTAAGGTGAAAGAATACCCGCCGTGTATATTAAACTGAATTAGCTCACAATAGTATCTTTTCTTATCATTCTAGAACTGAATTATTGGTAGGTAATCCGGTTTGCATGAAATATTAATTAATATTCAAGCGGTTACATTTAAAACAAATCCACATATAAGCCAAAACCCCTGGTTTCTGTTAAATTCGCCCTGTTAAGCATTAATGGTGGTGCGTGGTGAATTGTGTATGAACTGCTACTGCTAAAATAACGCAACAGTGTTCAAATTCTATGACGTGCGGAAAATTCATTCACTTCAGTATGCGATAAGTTGATTATAAAATGAACATAATAAATATTAGTTGATTATAAAATTATAAAATAAAGCAAAACGATGAAATATGATTTTTGTGCATTTTATAAATTTTTAAAAGTTGCGTTATTTTAGTTTAAATGTACTTCATACAAAACTCACAGCGCACCACCACTCATCCTTAACAGGGTGAATTTTCTTTCAGAAAATTTGAATGTCAAATGTCTAAAACGGAATTTGGTGTAAATAATTCAGTTTAAATGATTTTTCAACAAAAACATTATTTAAAGGGATGCTTTAAAAGATGTGCCAATTTATTCTATACTAATGCAGTAGCGTAGACGGCGATTTGATTTTGAGTTATCCTGATACACCATAACGTTCTAAGCATCGATACAAATAAATCACAGGATTGTATGGGATAAATTGTTTATTTTTGATGGGATAAAGCTTTGAAATAGATTTTACTACTTCTACAAAAATTTTGTTCGTAAACATTCCGAAAATATTTGAAAGCGATAGTAAGTGTATGAATAAAGAGACTGAGAATAATGTTCAAACTTCAAGTGAATCAACTGCTGCCACGAAAAGTAGGTCCATTCAGTAAAAGAGTTTTAGCAAAGAAGATAAGAAAATGTGGAGAGGAATATAAGTCCAATACTTAAAGGACAGTGATCAAAAGGAGCATCTTGTCACAATTAAATACTCAAGAGCAATGACAAAATTTAGAACTATTGGAAAAAGAGCTGTTTGCAATGTTTTGGGGAATAGGAGACTTTTAACGACAGAGCGAATTTATAAAATATAGCACAAGCGATTGTTCCAAAGTACCAAAGACTTAAATTGAATGGTAAAAGAGAAAAAAGTGTCAATCAAGGAAGCGTTAATGAAAGAAGAGGAAAAATTGGCGCCTGCAAATTTTTTTTAATATGGGACTTCTTTGACTGAACAATTCGTACAACTTTCAAAATATCAGACACAAACACAGGTGTGCTGAGTGTAAATATGAGAGGCAAGCATGGGAACTATCGAAAGTTTAATGAAGAACTCGTGAATAGAGTGTTTGTCGAAAAATTCCAAGGATTTATTATTGTTGGTCCGAATGCTGGTAGCAAATCTATCGCTTAACTTCACAGGAATTATTTGAAAGAAAAGAAGAAGGCACACCTCTGAAAAGTCAGCTACTGCCAATACAGAGCTATTTTTTAATCATATAGCTTTATTCCTAAACAGAACCAATAAGATTTTTTATAATTAATAATAATATAAAATATAATTGTGTGAATTATAAAAAGCATATATATAAAAAAGACTTGTCTAGGCAAGAAAAGGATATGAAATCTGTCAAAACTATGTCGATAATATAGAGTCGAACTCTTGGTTGACATCAGGAAAGGTGTTCTCTAAAACAAAAGGTTTATTACTTGTCATTTAGGATCAGGCTATACCAACCAAAAATTACCCGAAATAAATCGTCCGTAATAATGAGACGTCTTCCTGCGCCCGAAGGTGCTTTTAAGGCGGTTAAAATTCTCCCATTAAAATCCTAACGTGAACTTACTTTAGACTTCAACAACGTTTCGTCCATATAGGGTAATCCATACAGTTATTGGACACTTAAGAAAATTTCAACTTTAAAAATTCGTAATTCACATTGTTCTCTGCAGATTGAATTGAAATTTATACAAAAGGTAGTCTAAACACTTTATTACAATATGGATAAAAGGATTTAAAGAAGGTGTTAAATATTTTTTGTCAATATATATTTATTAAAAATAGTTACAAAAATTATAGTTATTGGACAGTTTATTTAGTTACAGGACACTCAAAATTAGTTATTGGACGACTGCTTTAACACAATAAAAAACTAGAAACAAATGAAAATTACAGGAAAAACCTAAGATTTCTGTGCGGTATGGGGTACCTATATACAGTTGACACAATTAAATTTTATAAATGCTTTTGTGCTTCTTTGTATTGAGTGAAAAGTTCGTCAATGTCTTCATCCTCACTGTCTTGGTTACTGTTATTAGCATCAGAATCACTTTCCTGGAGATTGAAGCAGTTGTGACATATAAATAGATCACCATCGTTAGGTATATGCTGTCTATGATTAACAGGAATACAAGATTCGTGATAATAAAGATTACAGTCATCGCATTTTAATTTGTTCAATTGAATATCATTTGAACAAATAAAACATTTGAATTTTTTTGAAATCTTTTTCTTGCTACACTGGTTTATGGTTAATTTTTCTTCTCTTTTCCGTTTCCTTTCTTGTTTTTGTTTTTCCTGCTCTTCTTTTATCACCTCCTTTTTCCGTAACATTTCTTGATATCGTGCAGATGTAATAGCAAAAGGAAGTCGTTCCGTGTTACGTTTATTTTTTCTTTCCGGTACAGTAGGAGAAGTTAAAAAGTTAGCCAACAATTCGTGTTTAACAATAATTTTACTTGTAGAGGGTAAGTCATAAACATTAGTTTTATATTGTTGAAAATGAATATCATTGGTACTGCTACTCTCAGAAATATTTACATTTTCAATACCACTCTGTTCTGATGTTTTTATTTCAGTATTTTTAACGGGAGATGTGATAACCACATTTTGAATAATATTAATGTTTGTGTCTCTATTTTTTAGAACCATTGGGTTATCCGAATGTTTTGGATCATGTTCAAAAAAATTCCAAATTTTGAACAACAAATTCAAATTATTATCGCTAGGTAGATTATTCTTTGGATTTTCTTTTAAATTCTCTAAGCTATGAACTTTTTCAGGACCTAAGATATTTACAAAAGTATTATAGTCCATCTTGGATTTCTTTTGATGATCTGAAATGATTAAATTTTTTACTACTTCTTTGCCTAAACATTTTGTGTAGTCAATAGCATCTGCATTAAATGGAAACAATCCGCAAGCCTTGAAACCATTTACTACTGTTTCAGTTTTACAGCTTTTTTTTATAGCTTGCTCCAATATAGAAGCAAATACAAGCTTATTCACTACCCCTCCTGGATGCTGTTCTTCCCATTCTCTCACTGATTGCCGCCAAGCTTCTTTTAATGGACGGAAAATAGAAACGTCACAGGGTTGTAAAATCCTTGTGGCGTTAGGATAAAGTGCAATCACTTCAATCTGCAGTTCATTACACAATAGACTTAATTGGTAACTTAAGTGACTCTTGTGCCTATCTACAAAAAGAATAACTGGAAGCTTAATATTATTTTTAATTAAGTGTGGGTAAAAAACATTCGCAATATACTGATAGAATGTCTCTGCCGTCATCCAACCATTATCGCTTCTGCCCACACCCCATTTAGGATTAATACCTTTAGCAACCTTTTCGGGAATACGTTGATAAGGATAAATAACCATAGGCACGCAAATTTTACAGTCTGCTGAAAACGTAAACATCACAGTGACGTTTTCTTTTGAAGAGCTTTTTTCAACGTTATAAACATTTTTGAAACCTTTCATAGCAAATACTTTTCCAGTAAATGGACATATTTGACATCCTGACTCATCTCCATTAAAAATTCTTGATGGATCAGTTAGAACTTCTTCTAAATGTTTTTCTTTAACATAGGTTTCAATATCTTTAAACCAGTTTTTGATGTCTCGTTCAGATACACAAGCGCTAGCTGCCGTCACACCTTCACTTGTCCTTCTAGAAACCCCTGGATGTCGCTTCAAAAATCCCTAAAAAAAATCAAACGATGAATACAGATTAAAATACATTTTTTTGGTGACTTACTTTTAACCATCCATCTCCAGGTCGATTATCTTTAAAGTTATTGGGGCGCGGATTTTCGATTAAAAATTTTTGCACGCTGCTTTTTAAATCGTTAGCCTTTTTGGGGAAACCTTTTGAAGCAGTTTCTTGTATCCATCTGGAATATTGAATGTAAAATAAAATAATGCTATGAGTTAAGATAAATTAAATGAATTTACCTAACCAGAGTATTCTCCTCCTCGCAAGTTAAAATAGGAGACGGTCCAAGTGTATCTTTATGTTCCGGATGTTTTAATTTAAATTCTATAGTGGACTTCGGAATTCCATATTTTTTTTCAGCTGTTCTATATGATTCAGTGCCATTTTGGACATCCTTAACAGCTTCTATAAGTTTCATCTTATCATATTTTCTAAGTTTAGGCATTTTACTACAATCCTAAAAAATCCATTTTTAGTGATTGGACGGTCAAATTTAGTTATTGGACAGCTATCCAATAACTGTCAAATCGATTACTAAATTAATTTTACTGCTATCTCCAGTTAATTATACGTAAATCCGTTGAAAATTGTAGAAATATGTGGTAATTGTAGTTCTCTAGTGATTGGACAGGTGTCCCATAATAGAATTAAGCAAGTTTTCTAGTTTAGTTATTGGACAGATGTAATTAAATCCGAATTAAAATCCCTATTACTGTACCAGATCTACCTTAGGGACTATAAGTGCCTTTACTACACCCTTTTAAATAAAAATACAATCTTACCTTAAAAATACCACGTAGTTTTAAAAAAAAAGTCAGAGCAGATGCTTAACACAATGCTTAAATGTCACTTCACTCACATAACCTAAAAATATTTACCGCCAAAATCACAGAACCCGTTAAAGGCAGAACATAGACATAAGAATGAACGTAATATAGAAACGAGTAGTGCCACCTAGTGAAATATACTCTTGTTGGCACTTGCAGAAATCTTATTCTCGTAAGTTAACACTGTAATGTCCAATAACTGTCTCGTGTCCAATAACTGGCGTTTTACCCTATTAATTTTTTTAAAGCGTAATCATTTTTAATTTTGTCTAAAATAACAATTTCTTTTGTAAATATTCTCTTTGCTATATGACTAATTCGTCTTTCTTGATTAACAAACTTTTCCGGCTTCTCTTTACACACCTAAAATCTATTTTACGTAATGTTCTTTGTAATACCTGCATGGATATTATTTTATTTATGATCTGCGTCTGCATTAATTTCTCGTTGAACAGCCTTTCACGTGGGCATACCTTCTTTAAATCTCCACACAATGCCGCGACGTCCTCTATAAACATATCTTGATTTTGTAATGTTCAGTTGTTTTGTTCTCACAGATAACCAACTCCTTTAATCCTATTTATCAACAGATGTACTGTACGTTGATTTTGATGCCATGTTGTTCGACTCTGTGCTCATGAAATATTTTCGGCCACCTGATTTTATTGTTTATTTATACTATTTGCCACCAAGTTTTCACAATATTGCCGTATTGCAATATTAATATTAGTTTCGAAAAAGATAACGGTGTCCGCCTGTCTTTCTCTTGTTTTTTAGGTATACCTCAACGGCACTTATAATCTACGCGCGGTAGCGAGGTACTAAATAATAAATGTCACATCAACGAGTCTACTTTATCCAGTTCAGATTTACATCAGATGTAACCGGCAAAATTCCTTCCATTGTAAAAATGGACTGAGACAGGGAGATGGACTGTCGTGTCTCTTATTTAACTTTGCACTAGAAAAAGTAATTCGAGAGTACCATATTAATACGAATGGCACCATCTTTAATAAATCTGTACAAGTGGTCGGATATGCAGATGACATAGACATTATTGCTAGGTCCACAGAATCTCTGATCGAAGCATTTCGATCACTAAGAGCGTCTGCACTTAGAATGGGATTAAAAAAAACGCACAGAAAACCAAGTGTATGTATTGTACTAGATGAGGCAACCACATACCTAGACTATTAATTGATGATCTGGAACTGGAAGGTGTGGACACCTTCGTCTACCTGGGCTCGCTGCTGACCAAAGACAACAATGTCAGCGAAGAAATTAAAAGAAGAATAGTGCTTGCGAATAAGTGCTATTATGGCTTGAGGAAACATATGGCCCCAAAACTACCCAGAAAAATTAAAGTTACCATATATAAAACACTAATAAGGCCAGTGTTAACATACGGGTCTGAAACGTGGTCACTTATACAGAAGGACCAAGAATTGCTTAAAAGTTTCGAGAGAAAAATTCTAAGGAAAATATATGGAGGAATCCAAGACCGGGTTTGTGGCGTAGGCATTACAACTTTGAGTTATATAGAAGTTTTGGTGAACCTGACGTTGTAAAATGTATTAAATTAGCACGCCTTTGATGGATAAGACATGTAATTAGGCGAGATGAAGATGCAACGAGCAGAAAAATTTTCGACCGAAGAGGACCAGTGGGAAGACGAGCCAGAGGAAGACCAAAACTTAGGTATCAAGATAACATAGAGGATGATCTAAAATCCATCGGAGATAAATCATGGAGAAGAGTTCCAAAGACAGGGGTGAATGGAAGATTTTTCTGAAGAAGGCTTTGGCTCATAACGAGCTGTAATGCCACTGATGATGATGATGGTAACCGGAAAAAATGATAATTGAGAAGTAGTGCTAATAAATAAATATATAGCCATCAAGTGCTTACGAACTACAAAATGTCTGCCCTGACAATCCTATTGAATGTCAACTATATTTTCTTATTTCGTAGAATACTTTTTTTTCCATAATTGTCTTCAGCTAATTACAAAAGATTATTTTGGATCTATATAGACAAGGCGAAAAGCTTGTATTCGTTCGGGAAAATATTCCCATGAGATTTTTTTACATAATCACTTTCAATAAATACATTTTTTTAAAACAATAGCTATTTCTTTAACAAATTGTAACAATTAATTTTTTCGACCTGGACAATTTCCTTTTAATTTTTTGAATTATTTTGAACAAAATAGGTTTGTTGTAATTTTTCTATAAACTCGATCGTTTTCGAGTTATAACTAATTTAAAACTGAGAAAAATTACGTAAAATTACGATTTTCACGGCTCAAAAATACAAGTAAAAAACATTATTTTTAAATTCACCAAGAACCTAAATTCGGGCTCAAACCTTGTTCTATCATTTCCCGATAAGTATTTTGAGCCTATTTCATTTAAAAACATTGTTTTTTAATCGTTAATTAAGCAGTTATGACAGGACGAGCGTACAGGACGAGCGTTTGAGCTACCGCTTGTATAAAAGAGAGAAACAAGATCTAGGGCACACATTTTTGCTGGTTTAAATTCTCATTGTACAAATGAGCACGCGCCCTGCCATATGCGCTTCATTAATAATTAAAAACAATAGTTTAATAGTTATTTATGCACCAAGGGTTTCATTAAGATGATTACGCTCGGAGAGCAGCATAATCCAGCCAAAGGGCTCGAGGGATGGATGCTGCTCGATCTACTTAATCCTCCGGTAACACCAGTTGTACATACAAAATATGAAGATATTTTTTGTGAGTGCAGTAAAATAAAAAGTAAAAACGTCTCAATTTTAGTTTTTATAAATATTATCTTGTATGTGCCAGTGGTGTTACCGAATGATTAAATTGCTCTCCGAGCGTAATCATCTTAATAACACCTTTAGTGCATAAATAACTATTAAACCATTGTTTTTAATTGATAATGAAGTGCGTATGGCAGGACGGGCGCTCATTTTTACAATGCGAATTTATACCAGCAAAAATTTAAGCCCTAGATCTTGTTTCTCTCTCTTATACAAGCCGCAGCCCGAGCACTTGTCCTGTCATAACTGTGAGCTTGAGTTTAGATTCTTGGTGAATTCGAAAATAATATTTTTTACTTGTGTTTTTGAGTCTTGAACATCGTAATTGTGCGATTTTCTCAGTTTTAAATTATTAATAACCCGAAAACGATCAAGTATACAAAAAACTATAAGAGACTTATTTTGTTCAGAATAATTCAAAAAAATTTAAAAAGGAATTGTCCGGGCCGAAAAAATTGATTGTTACAATTCGTTAAATTTTTTTTTTAATTTAATAACCTCTTGGGCCTATTTTGGGGGTTCTCATGAAAGTGATTGTGCAAAAAATTTATGGGAATATTTTTGCAAACGAACCCGAGCTTTTCGCCTTGTCTAATATATGTCATTGTTTACGGCCTATATCGTATTGTGCCTTAATGAGATTAATGGTGATGAAATAATCATAAAATTTTAGAAGCTAATGGGTATCTATGTTGATGTTTAAATAAATGCTGTTGCGACAGTAACTTAAATGCAAACCGTTATCAGATTTTAAAGTCATAGTGTCATATTTGCATGTTTCTCTGAATTTAGGCAATTTTCTGTTTATTTGCTACGAATACTTGGTACTCGGTAGCTATAGTGTCAAATAAACGGTAGTAAGCAATAAAAATTATTGAACACTTTGGAAGGCTCTGGTGAAAAATGTCTCTTTTGCAATTATGTCGGTTTAATTTGACAGCTCCGATACGGACTTATTGTGCTGTAATATAACAAATGAAAGAATCAGACTTTATCTTGCTACAGTTGAATATTTTTTGTTTTCAGGGACAAGTTAGATCTGAACATTTTGGGTTTATCTGTAAAGAAGGACAAAATGCATTCACTTATGTTGGCTACATATTTAAATGTGAATCTGCTTCAATAGCCGGTGATGCTATGGCAGGTAAAACTAGTCATGTTCAATACAATTTTGATTTACTTAATTTTTTATGTTTTCAGCTATAACACAAGCATTTTTAAACAATGACGTGCGACCAAAACACACAATAACATCTTGTGACCATTGTCCTATGGTGTGGTATCATAAATTATGTGTTGAAATCGAAAATATGTCCGATAGAAAAACGCAAGCTGCTATTTTTAGAAGGTTAGTTGTATTTAAATCTAGTTAGTTATATTTTTCGATTTCAAAAATGACGTTACATATAGATGCCAAGGTGCAACTAATAAAATATTTAGATTATAAACATCCGATATTTCGCTTTCTCTTTTTCACTCCTATATAAACTCCCTGCTAATTTTTCAGATATTGATAACGATATAGTTATCTGCGATACTTCGATACGAAGTATCTTCGATACTTTGTTTATTGACCTTGATTCACTTTAACCATCTCATACAAGCTGTACACAGTAAGGTTTTCTATTATCTGCTTAGTGTATACGATATACGATATACATATTATATATCCATAACGCTCCTAATATTTTTCAAATATTGGTAGAGTAAAATGGGAAATAGCAGTGCTACATTGACATAAGTTTAAATTCAGAGCCCTTTTATTGTCACTCTGATTTGATTTTAAGATTTAGAAGTTAATTTTGCTAAGAATATTGTTACAATCACTTATTCATAGAGATATCACATCAGATATATCTAACAATAAGTGTGCCGGTTATAAAAATCAAATAAGTAGATCATAAACTAATAGTCCGGTCCAGGAGCTAAAGCTAATGGCGAAAACGCGTCAACTACGATTATTAGATAATCGGATTCGTAGAAGTAACCGAAAGTTGATCAAATATACTATAAACGAGGAAACATTCAAATGGACTCCACAACTACGCCCGTGATGCAGGCGGTCCAGATAATGCCACAAATGAGCAAAGTTCACAAATTCTTTACAGAATACCATCTGCGAGATCAACTAATAAATCGACAAAACTGGAAACAATTCAGAGAATTACTAATCAATAAAATAAAATTTTATATCTCACTAAAAATAAACCTGGAAGTTAAAAATGCCACAGAATAACTTAACCAAGCCATACAAGAAGCTGCATCAGTCTATGACAATCAAGGAAATAAACCACCATACTCATAAACTACCCAATAATATCAAACAAAAAATTGTTGGGAGACGAATATTAAGACGTAGATGGCAGCTGACGAGAGCACCACAAGACAAGACCGATCTGAGCAGGGCTACAGCACAGTTACAAGCGTTATTAAATACCCACAAAAACAGTGGTATTCTTATCTCAGACATCTTTTGCCTACAGAAGCCACTAAGTATTTACTCTGAAAAGTAACCAGGCAAACAGAACGTCTACAATTCTTTAACCCTCCAATCCACACTGAAGATGGCGCATGGGCAAAGATTAATAAAGAGAAAGCCGAAATTTTCGCTAAACATCTTAAAATAGTTTTCCAGATATATTACTCACACTAAATTAAACACCAAAAAGTTCCCATGGTATGACCTAATAACCGTAAAAATCTTAAAGAAATTAGCAAGAAAAGCCCTACTTTATCTTGCACAACTGTATAACGCCGTATTAAGAACAGGGCAAATAATATTTATTCCAAAATCCCGAAAATCCTTCGAGAAAATAAAGTCCTACAGACCTATTAGCCCGTTTCCTATTATGTCTATAATATTAGAACAACTGCTATTATCCTAAATAGAGCTAGTTCCAATTGACAAACAAATAATACCTCATCACCGGTTTGGCTTTAGGCCACAGCACGCTACCACTGAACAAATTTACCGGGTTTACCAACAAATACGCCAATTATTGGAAAACAGAAAATATTGCTCCGGAATCTTCTTAGACATCTTCCAGGTATTATACAAAGACTTTCATAATGGCCTTTTATACAAAATCAAAAAACCTCTTCCTAACAATTACTTCCAAATCCTAAGACTCTACCTGCAAGACCGCCATTACCTTGTAAAACATCACGACGACTATACTAGATTTTACCCAGTTATGATTGGAGTCCCTGGAGGCAGTGTTCTCGGACCAGTGTTGTACTTGATATTTACTGCAAACTTATAGCTAGACCAGAAATCACAACAGCAACTTATGCAGACGACACAGCAGTCATCTCTTCTCATGAAGACCCAGCCTTTGTATCACACAGAGTACAGCCTTTATATCACACAGAGTACAGGCTAACCTAAATCTAATACAAACTTAGCTAAAAATGGGACGTCTACGAGCCAACGAGACAAAATCTGCGCAGGTAACATTTACAAACCGCAAGGGAAACTGCCCTCCGGTATCGTTAAAAGGTCAACCTCTGCCACAGAAAGACGACATAAAATAGTTGGAAAAGCATTTGAATCAAAGGCTTACATAGTATTAACATACTTGACAATACTTGATCACCCACAGACACAGATCACAACAGATCACCCCAATATTCTAGCCCAAAATTTAATGACACAACTAATCGGACGAAGGCTCAAACGAAAGACTTCAGCCGACCTGTTAACTATAAACTAGTCGCAGAATGAAATGGAAATTACTATAAACTCTAAAAAAAACCAAGTACATGCTAATTACAAAAAGACCACAAAATATACATTACCTATTGACAATCAATGGTAAAGTTATAGAACAAGTAGAAAAATATCAGTACTTGGGAACTTTGATCAATGAAACCAATGATCATACTGTAGAAATAAACAGGCGAATAGAGATTGCCAGATCAGCATTTACACGGATAAAGCCACTCCTAATGTGCAGAAATCTAAATTTGAAAATCAGACTACGTACCATTCGCTGCTATATATTTTCAATATTATTATATGGATCTGAGACTTGAACATTAAAAAAATGCAATTTAAAAAGAATCAAGACTTTCGAACTCTGGTTATACTGCAGAATATTAAAAATATCATGGACTGATAGAATTACAAATAAAGAAGTACTGAAGAGGGTTGGTAAAGAAACAGAACTAATCACCACTATACAAACCAGAAAACTGAAATACCTAGGCCACGTGATAAAGGGACCAAAATATGAAATTTTGAGACTCATAATACAGGGAAAGATTCAAGGAAGAAGATCTGTTGGCCGAAGGCATGATTGAAGAATCTACGTGATTGGTATCTGCAGATCGATTGATTTGTTTAGAGCAGCAAGTTCAAAAATAAAAATAGCCATTATGATTGCCAACCTCCGTAGGGAGACGGCATTCTAAGAAGAAGAAGTCGCAGAAGCGCAATATAATCTAAAAGCAGATGCTCAAACAAACTCTGAGACATACGTGACTCTATAACTTATTCATTAGATCAGGGTTTAGCAAATTTATTTGTGCTATGGCGCACTTGGAACTTTGACACAGCTTCTGAAACCATGTCTCCAGTTTGGTAACTGTCACTCCCACTTCTTTTTCTACGTCTATTTTTCACCTGTACTTACTTTTTATTACTGCAACAAAAAAAAAATTCTATTTCAGACAAGTATGATGTTGCAAATTGTAATAACACCTTTAATCTTGCAATGCTGATGGTACGATATTCATGAAAAACTAAGCTCCAAAATTCAAACAATGTATCCTTGTCATATTGAAACTTGAGGCTGGAATCACAGGATAATTCTATTAGTTGTTCTTCTTCATCTGTTGAAAGTGTTAATGGTGTGGGCTACTGGAAAGGGTTTCCATCACAGTCATTGCTCTAGATTACCAGGAAAATATTTTTGAAAATCTAAGCTTTTATGCTTAATGATAGCAAGTACTGTGTAAATATCATTTTTAAAGAGAGGTCGAGGATTTCTTCGATTTCCCCTGTAGAATACTTTTTAAAGCAGGTAAACAGTAAATTAAATGATAATTAAATTTTTTTCCATAAGAGCAACTTCAATTGCAAGATATTTGCATTATTTCCCTGCAAAGACTTAAGATTATTTAATTTGTTAAACGTGTTTCATCATTTTTGTGATATGCCAATTTTATTATAAACTCTGTATTCATAAAGTCATACACGTGCGAGTACATTACCTTTGGACAATCAACGAGTGTTGCAATAATAAATTAAAGGTGTATGAGAATGTAGTTCATCACTTTAATAGTGATATCTAACAAAATGTAATTAAGGTGTAATGTTCTTTACTGCTAAGGCTTTTCTATGACACAATTCGCCCATTTTACACTTCACTTTACACTTCATTTTACAATTCACTTTACATTTATAGCCTTGGTTATGATGTGAGCTTGTAGTCGTTCATACTTTCCAGATATCGTTCGGGCACCATGGTACACACCTCCACACAGTTTTCCTAGTTAACATTATACCCAGAGATTAGTAATTCAGCCAGTTGCAATAGATTCTTTAATCAGACAAATACATAATCCCATCCCTAATGCAAAATTAACGGATAATTAATAGAAAAAGGTACTTTAAGGAAACATACGGGGTCACCTGCTTCTCGTCTAGGGGCCCATCAAGACATTTTTAGTAGACAAACAAAACTGAAGCAAGAATAAGGTGTAATAACATTTAGTTTACACGGAAAGTATTTAAACCATCTAAGATATGCAGATGACGTAGTACTAATAGCCGACAGCTGGAAAGAACTGAAGACGATGATCGATGAGCTTCATACGGAATCCATAAAAAAAGGACTGAAAATGATTCTGAGTAAAACTAAGCTAATGTCGAATAAAGATGATCAACCGACGATAACCATCCAAGGAACAAAAGTGATACATGTAGAAGAATACATATATCTGGGTCAGAATATCAAGGTAAACAAAGAAAACCAAACTACCGAAATAATCAGACGAGTAAGAATGGGATGGGCCGCATTTGGAAAACTCTCATACATACTGAAAGACACAAAGATACCCCAAAACCTTCGAACCAAAGTGTTCGATTCTTGTATCCTTCCCGTTCTCACTTACGGAGCTCAAACCTGGACATTCACAAAAAAGAACATGGACAAGATTCGAAAAACTCAGCGATCCATGGAACGACAGATGCTTGGTATCTCACTAATAGATCGGCAAACGAACGAAGCAATCCGGAACAAAACAAAAATAAAGGACGCCGCGAAACAAGCAGCTAAATTAAAATGGAAATGGGCTGGACACAACGAACGTCTCGAAGATGGTAGATGGAACAAAGAAGTCGGAAACTGGCGACCGTACGATGCGAAGAGACCAAGAGGAAGACCTCAAATGTGCTGGAGCGACGATATCAAAAGAGTCGCAGGACCAATGTGGAAACGCCTAGCACACAACAGGGATGAATGGCGAGAAATGGGAGAGGCCTTTATTCGACAATTCGGATAGAAAAAGGACTAAAAAAAAAAACATTTCGGATAAACGAAGGATCTAAACTTTCACATTACCATGAAAAGTTTCATGCTCGAGTACAAATCTTATTGAACCATGCATGTGTCTGACAAGAAATATATAATGATATTGTATAGTTGTTGTGAGTCTGTAGCCAGCAGGGACTGGATATTGAATCATGCATACATATTAAATTTTTGCAAAGAGAGTTTGAATGCTGTTAAAACTTAAGACATTCAAAAAATAAAAAATATGTGATCCCCTAGTTTACCGCAATGTTTACAATTATTGTCTTCAATCATATTTGTTTTCAATAAATGACTTGGATAACGCGTATATCCAAAGCGTAGTCGATTAGTGGTGGTTATATATTTACGTGGAGCCTTAAAACTTCTAAACCAAGTAGTTTGTGAAATAACTGGTTGTAAAGTGGTATATCTTGTATGGGTTGTGAAGCAGTAAATATTTCATTTGTCTTTTCATGTGAATAGCTGTTTTTTTATTCGTAATCTGATACACTTAAAGCAGCGGTCGGGGAACTTTTTTAATCATTACCCCAAACCATTTTGTTGTAAGTTGATATTACCCAAGGCAAAAAACAAAAAAGAAGCAAAAAAAGGCATTTTTTTAGCATCATTCATAATAATAATGGTTGTACTAACAAAAATTAGAATTGAAAAAATTTTAAAAAAAAGATTAATTGAAAACATTCTTCCTTCACGTTTTGGAGAAATGATGTTGTTTCATGTTCGATACAATTGCTTCAAAATTGGGATTGTTTGATGTAAGAGCGATTTGAATACAGTCTTCGGCGTTTAATCGATTTCTGTTCATTGTTTTTATGTCCACTAGAGTGGAAAAGCCTTGTTCGCACAAATATGTTGTTCCAAATGGCAGCAATTTTTTAACCGCCTCTTCATGTGCAATTTTGAAAGCCTTTGCAGCTTTTGATATCCAAAAAGACGACAGATTTGGTTTACTCTCAAATTGAATACGTGCTTCAGTATTATATCGAAGTTCAAGAATTGCTTCTGCCAAACCTGAAAATTCTTCTTATCATATCAATTTCACATTTAAAAGGAACTACAATCCAACTGACAGTACGTATATCAAGATCTGGAAAGTAATCTGAAAACCGCTTTCTAAGTTAGATAAGATCTAAAATAATAAACCAGAAAGGTATTCAAATCCTTTAAAAAATAAAGAAAGGTAAAGCAGCTGGACCAGATAATATTCCTGGGAAAATGAAGATAGTTTTAGGAGAGACAGGAAGAAGTTGGTTAATATGTTTATTTAATACAATGGATTTAAAGTGGGACAAATGCCAGACGAATAGTACCTGTTTGCAAAACGAGATATATAACAATGCACAAACTATAGGGCTATAAAACTACTTAGTCATACCAATAAAGTATGGGAGATAGTAATAATTAGTAGATGGATACGTGAAGAAACCGAAATATCCAATAATTAGTTTGGTTTTATGCAAGACAGATCAACAACAGATGAGTTTTCTTATAAGCCAGTTGATGGAAAATACAGAAATAAAGAAACAGACGCTCATTTGGTGTTGCTTGATCTTGAGCTAGTATATGATAGAGTGTCTCGAGAGGTTCTGTCGCGGGCGCTCAATAAGAATGGAGTTCCTGGTAAGTATCTGAAGATTGTAAGAGAATAGAGACATGTATAAGGAAGTAATAACTAGTGTCAATACTGTGACTGTGATAAGTAACAGTTTTGAGTATCTAGGATTGGTATTAGAGATTAAGAGGGAAATATATGGAGATGCATCCAGTAGAATTAATGTGGAATGATCTTAAGCAAGTATATATGATATGAATTACTTTCAGATGATTTCATTAATTTTATCAGTATTAGGAAAATATACTAAGGATTCTGTTATTATGGTGGCTTTTAGATAAAAAAGGAGCATTCGGTCTGAATAGGTTATAAAGAATTTTATACTTTGTTTAACTTTATTTGTAACTATAACATGTACACCGCTCTTATGACTGGGATCAATATGGCATTATCCTATTCTGACCACCATGCTTCACTAATACTCATTGTTTGGACTTTGAATCCGATCATTCCTCTGATATTCTTATGGATCTTACCACCTTTATACATGCTTTTTACGTTCCAGTGAAATTTTTTTAACGGAGATTTTGCATACTCTTTGCACATGGATTTGCAATATATTTCTTCTGATATGTTGCGTTAAATATTATATTCTGAAATTATACTCGGCTAGTTTCCCCTTACCTTTCTGATCGTAGTATTTAAGTAACTTAGGCATCATTTGTCTCACGCGTCAAGGTGTTTCATATGTAGTTGATTTTCCTTCGTGTCTCTCACTTGCACGAAAAAATGGCTTTGCTGTTACAAAGCGTTATGCCTATTAGTCTGCAGAAGGTATTTAATTTTTTTTCAACCACCCACATCTGGGAAGCTTTTTTCTATCGTTCACCTGAGAACGCAAAAAAATTCAAAAATATTAAACTATTAAAAATCTGAATTCATATACGAGGACCATCAGTAACTCCTCGTTGTGGTTGGTGTTTCATTTACCTCACGTATGGCTTTAGGCTAAATAAGATTTTTTAATATTTTATTTTTAAGTATTAGCAGATAATTGTATATATTTTCTGAAATCTTTAGGGTAGAACAATTAGACGAAGAAGAACAATCAATAATCCTAACAAAATTTCGAGGTGCCGAAACTGATTCCGTCCGAGAACAAAATGAATTTCTAATGATGTTGCTAAGAGCCCACTGCGAATCGAAACAATTGCGACATACTCACGATACTGCTGAAAATCGTTCCGAATTCCTTAATCAGTATCTAGGTAGCAGTACTATATTTACAAAAGCTAAACGAAGTCTATCAAATTCGTTTGATCAGTTGCTGAAAAGGAGGGTATCTAAAGATGATTTAGGTGTTTCGCCAAAGGGACTAAATCTTCCTATTAATAATAATTTGAAGGTAAGTATATCAAAAAATCAATAATGTAGAAAAATATTTTTACAGTATTAATATGGGGTTGTTCATTAAAATAATAGTATGGAAATAATTATAGAGTATATGCCAGGACTATACTGAATAATTGGTACAAGATCGGAACAAATATCGACATAAAAATGCTTAACAGCATTCGATTTGTCGACGATATTGTCCTTATTGGCGATAATTTACACATTGGCAAAGTAATGCTTAAAGCACTTGTAACTAAATAATAACAAATAAGAAAATAACCAAATAAGCAGAAGTAAAACATTTTTTTAACAAACTTGGTCATCGAAGGAAAAACAAAATTTAAAAACAACACAATGGAAGAGGTTAAACAATATATATTTTTTGTAACAATAAAACACTGAAAACTTTGTTTTGAAAACTTCCACAAAATTTATTTTAAACTCTTATCACTACAGCTGTTTCGGCTGATTGCCTTTCTCAAGTGATCTATTTTTGGCATGCGTTTACACTTTATAGTCTCTAATGAAATAGGTTGAGGAGTGGAGAACTGTTTGTCTCAAGTTGGTCACTCAGAATTATATATGTGTTTTTCAATTTGTTGATTTCCATAGATTCTAACAAAGATAGCTTAAGGCCTTTATTTTGAATGTGAAGAATTTTAAATTCGTCATTAAAAGAATGATTATGCTCTAGAAGGTGAAGTGCGTATGTAGAATCTGTTTTTCTATTATTGAAAGCCCTTTTTTGTTCGCTTATTTATTTTGTTCGATATTTGTTTATTAAAGTTTCTACCAGTTTGACCGATGTAAGTTTTTGGGCAGTCGCCACATTTAAGTTTGTACACACCACTGTGTAAGTGTTTTTTATTTTGGCTCTTGTTGTTTTTAATATATTTGTCTAGGTTGTTATTTGTTCTGAAAGCTGGTGTTATTACTCTCTTTTTTATGTGTTTAACTATTTTTGTTGATATTTTGCCTGTATATGTAATCGAGCAGAAGGTACTGGGTTTTTTTTCTGGTGGTGGAATTACTAATTTCAGGGCTTTCTTGTGTAGTTTTCGATTTAACATTTTATTAATTCTTTGTTCTTTGTATCCATTGTTAACTGCTATTTGCTTAATGATATTTAATTCTGTCTTAAAATTGTATTTTGACATCGGAATTTCTGTTAATCTATGTAATATCCTATGATAGGCTGCCAGTTTATGTTGTGTGGGATGGGATGATGAATTGTGTATAGTCGTGTCAGTATGGGTAGGTTTATAAAATATGGAGAAGTCAGGTTTGTTTTTAAGTCAGATAATTTTTAAATCTAAAAAAATTATGGACTGATTTTGTTCTGTTTCCATTGTCAGTTCAATATGACTATGAATTGAATTAATATATGATAAAAATTGGTCGAGTTGCCTGTTAGTTCCTTTGAAACATACCAGTACGTCGTCTACGTATAAAACGTCGTCTACCAATATAAAAACTGTTTGAATATAGGATGTTTTAAAATATTTGTCTCTAGATGATCCATAAATATATCTGATAGCAGTGGGCTTAGAGGATTGCCCATTATAAGTCCTGCACTGTTATTTGTATATATTTCATTATTAAATTCAAAGTAGTCCTGGTTTATGCAAACTTCGAGAAGATGTAAAATTTCAGATGCAATGATTGGATTTGTACTATTTTGGTCTAAACGGTTTTTTACTAGAATAAAAGTTTCTGTAGGAGGGATACTAGGAAAAAGATTTTTTGCGTCAAATGAAATTAATCTGGAGTTGTTAGGTAATTGAAAATGTTGTATTTTATTAACTAGTTCTATTGTATGTTTTATAGTAAATATAGGTGAAAATTTAGTGAGTTCTAAAATAATCTCTAACAGTTTTTTTGAAAGTTTATATGACGGTTTGTGTAGTTTAATGAAAGAGTATAATTTAGGAGGCTGTGGGTTCATGATATTGAGGTATTTTTGTTCTATTGGATTTACTATTGATTTTGAATTTTCTAACGCTAGCTTAATTTGTTTTTGATACTTTTCTGTCGCATCTTAGTGTAAAGTTTCAATATTTTGATTATTTAAAAATTCTATTCTATATCTTGAGACAAACAATTCTCCACCCCTCAACCTATTTCATTAGAGACTATAAAGCGTAAACGCCTGCCAAAAATAGATCACTTGAGAAAGGCAATCAGCTGAAACAGCTGTAGTGATAATAGTTTAAAATAAATTTTGTGTGGAAGTTTTAAAAATAAAGTTGGGTGTAAATAAAGTAAATCAAGTAACGGTGGAATCCATCAATCCATATTTAGTCATAACTTTAAAAACCACCGAATAAAATCAGACAAAAGAAACAAAGAAGATTTGACATATGTTCGGCTGCGTATCACAGATTGAAGGACACATTTAATAGTTTACTCCCTATGAAGTTTTAGAGAAAGGTATAAAATTAATGCCTGCTTCCAGTCATAACATATGGAACCAAAACAGTAACACTCACTAAAAATAATACTAATCAATTAAGATTTCCACAAAGGAAAATGGAAAGATCAATTAGTAATTAAATTTACAGACCACGTAAAAAATAAAGAGATTCGCAGAAGAACGAAACTAGAAGACATCATAAAAAAATATCATTATCATTCTGACTTTACAACCCTGTGTGGGTCTTTAAGCTAGAAAATCCAGCTCTTCAAGAATTTCTTTCCATTCGTCATTCCTATTCATCGCATTACTCCGCCAAGCACGTATTCCCATATTTTAAGGAACCTTATTCTGGATCTTCCTCACATTCTCTGACCAATAGGTCTAAGAAGCGTTCTTCTAGCTGGGTCAGTTTGTTCCATCTTCATTACATGCCCTATTTACTTCAAACGTCCTATCTTAATATGTTTTAAGATATCTGGTTCCTGGTATATTCTATAAAGTTCGAAGTTGTATCGTATTCTACACACTTTATTGTCATCCACCATTTTAAAGATTCATCTTAATAATTTTCTTTAGAAACATCCTAATATGTTTTCATTACTTTTTGTAAGAGTTCAGGTTTATGGATCATGTGTTAGAACCGGGCGTATTATTGTTTTGTAGAGGTTTATTTTTGTATTTCTTGATATAATTCAGAATTTAAGAAGAATATTAAACCCAAAATAGCACCTGTTGGCCGTGAAAACTCTGCGGTTTATCTCTGCCGTAGTGTTATTTTCAGTGTTGACCAGCTCTTTCAGGTATACAAATTCGTTAACTTCTTCGATAACGTCGTCTTCAATAACAACTGAACGTAGTATTTGTTGTAGCGTGCTTATTTTCATGTACTTCGTTTTGTTAATGTTTATTACTAAACTCATGTTTGTAGCCGCTAAGTGCTACATACGCCTCTCGTATATCGTTTACCTTTCTCACAACCATATTGCTATCATCAGCGTAGGCAAGGATTTGTTATTAAATTGAACCGATATTTGAGATTTGTAACATACGTATTACTTTTTTCACAGCCATATTGAACAGTATACAGAAGAGGGAGTCTCCATGTCGTAGATTGTTATTTGTTTTAAAGATTTAGACAGTTCCCCTGGATTCGTACTCTACACTCAATTTTTAAAGGGTTAGTTTTGTTAAATTTATCAACTGATTTAGTACTTCTAGCTGTTTCATTGCTCTGAAAATTTCTCTATTATTTAAAGAGTCGCAATCTCTCGTAAAGACTCCCATTCATTAGTCATTATCTTTTTTTGACTTTCTTAAGCTTTTTCACGGAAGTGGATCATTATTTTCTTTCTGTTTAACTATGTTCATCTGGAGACTTACTTCTTCGATTACATTATCTGTTTCTTTAAGTTTGTTACAGTACTGGCACTGTTGTTCCATACAGGTTCGCTTAAAAAGAATAACAATATTGCTATGGAGACGCTCTTTTTAATGTACTACGTCGAAGTTATACTGTTGAAGTCTCACTATTCGCCGAGCAATCTTTTCTTCTGGCTGGGTAAAATTAATTATTCACTGCAAAACGCTATGGTCAATTCTAATAATAAAATTTCTATTATAAAGGAAAGTATGATGTAGGGCTTCTGTAGATAGGAGCTAATAGTTAGGAGCTTTTTTTTGGTAACGCAGTAATTCTTTTTAGCGTTTTATATTGTTTTACAGTAATAATACAGATACAGATACAGTAGTAATACTTTTAAAGAAGTAATACAGAGCATAAAACCTCAAGACTGGGAAGAGTATTTCAAAAGACTTTTGGTAGAGAATAGAGTCGAATTTCAGGAACATAGAAATCAAAACCAAGATAGAATTTCAATAGTTGGCTCGCCAATAAGATTAACAACAGAGGAAATTAAAAATGTATGTAAACAGCTGAAGAGGAACAAAGCACCCGGACCAGGAGATATACCCGGAGAATTGTTTAAGTACGGAACGAACAAATTGTACGAATGTCTTCGACAACTTTTTCAAGAATGCATAAACACAAGCGAAATCCCTACGGAATGGAAGATATCATACCTCAGCACTATACATAAAAAGGGTGATAAAAATAATTGTAAAAATTACCGAGGAATAGCTGTAACCAGATCTATGAGTCGAATATATGGAAAGGTGTTAAAGAACCGAATCGAGAGAGAATACTTAGATTATGAAGCAGAAGAACAAGCAGGATTCCGTACGGGTCGATCCACTATTGACCACATTTTCTCCTTAACCCAGATAATAGAAAAAAAAGATGGCAAGGAATCAAGAGATTTATATGTTGTTCGTCGATCTACGGAAAGCCTACGACAGCGTTCCACTGAAGAAGCTGTGGCAATCAATGAAAAGCACGAATATTAATATAGAATTAATAAAAGCCGTCAAAGTGCTATACAACCAAAAACAAAGATAAAAGCAGTGACACAAATAACAACAGGATTTATAACATCAAAAGGATTAAAGCAAGGATGTTGCTTGTCTCCCACTTTATTCAAAATATACATTGAAAGTGCTTTAAAAAGATGTAAACAAAAATGCAGGACAATGGGGATACCGCTCACCAATACTATGGTATATACGCTTAACTCTTCAGACGATCAAGTAATAATGGCTTAAGATTATGACGATGTAAACTATATGGCACGAAAATTAATTAAAGAGTATGATATATGGGGTCTAGAAGTAAATAAAAAGAAAACCGAATATAAATAGTTGGTCGTACTGTATTTTTTATACCTCTATGTGATAAAGGTAGTCCACCTCAAACATTTTTTTTTATTTTTTGAACAACATTTTTTATTTTTATTTTTTATGATATTTCATTAAAAAATACATACATCTCTTAATTTTTATCCTAATAGTACTAACCTCTATTTTCAATTGCCATATTTATGTCAAAGAGCTATTTTGATTAATGATTTTAATGAAATTTTATATTTATATTCGGTAGGTATGAAAATCGCTCGTCATCTATTTTTTATAACTCTGAGGGGTAAGGGTAGTCCATCACAAACAGTTTTTCTATTTTTTGGAAAAAAATATTTTTATTTTTTTATGATGTGGCAGTAAACAATACATTAACCCTTAATTTTTACCCGTCTATTACCAACCCGTATTTTTTAATAGCGAAATTGGTGTGACAGAGTTATTAGTTTCACAGAGTTAGTTGCCACACTCCTTCGAAACGGCTTGACCGACTTTTATGAAATTTAATATGTATATTCGGATGAATGACTACTCTGAAGTTTCTTTCAGGAAAGTTGTTTCATTCAAATTAGTTGACATAGTTATAAGTCAGAATGACGTAGTCAACTATCTTACAGAGTTTTTAATTTCATTGGAATTGCCTGGACTCCTACCTAACAATTTACAATTCAAAGTAGGATCAGTTGCCATTATGTTGCGTAATATTAATAATATTAATCAACCTCGACTGTGCAATGGCACGAGACTGACTGTAAAAAGGCTAATGAATAATGTTACTGCGACAACGATCATCGAGGAAAAATACGAAGGAGAGGATGTCTTGATCCCGCGAACGTACCATTTGATTTTAAAAGTTTACAATTTCCCGTCCTTTTGGCTTCTGCAATAAAAATAAACAAATCACAATGCCTACAGTTGGAAGGTTGTGGAATTAACTTGGAGTTTTCATGTTTTGCACGTGGGCAAATATTCGCGTGTAGGAAAACCGTCATCGTTGTATATTTATTTAACGCAAAAAAATAGAAATATTTATATCCGAAAGTATTAAATTGATTGATTGAATTGATTTAAATGTTTTCTTGTTTTATTTTCTGTTAATTTTTTAGATATATTATTTAAATCTAAGGCGATACGAAGTTAGCCGGGTCAGCTACTAACAGATATAAAATAATGAAGATATGGTAATTCTGTCGGTATAATAAGAAAGATAAATACTTTTATATTTAATATCTACCAAAGGAATCTAAAACAAGTTATTTTGTAACAAATAGTTGTTTTGAAGTAAATCTGTTATTTTAAACGTATAAACAATTAGAATATCTTTTAAACTTGTAGACGAAATATTTTTTCGTATTTAAAAACTGACAGTTTTACACGAATTTAAACAAGAAACGAAGTTATTATATTGTTCTGAAGCTATTTTCCTCCGGCATTTTAAAGTAATTACCATTTTAATGAAAATAAGCCACAATTGTAAACAAATAAAAGTACAATAAAGCATTTGGAGCACGCTTTTCGAAGTGGAGATTGAAACGTCAATAAACTTATTTGACCCTTCAATTGTGGCTTATTTCTATTAAAATAGTAATTACTTTGAAGTTATTAAAGGTCGATTAAGTAAAAAGTAGGGATAATATTAAACTTAAATAACATTGTATGCGAGTGTTAAAAATGAGACTGAAACGAGGATTAGGCGGACCATGTTAAGGGAGAACTTAAAATTATAGCGCTCAAAAATGTGACTAACCTTCAAAATACTGTAAGTTTCTGTATCTCCCGTTTCTAGTACATAGATTTTGATCTTTTTTTGATTCGTCTGTATTTTTTACCTGCATTACAAATATGCAATTTTTTAATAATATTATTAAAAAACAAACAGTAGAAGCTAACGGATGGATGCAGGGGCAAGCTAAGGCCTAGGCGACCTAGGCACGTGCATAGGGCCCGTAATTTTTGCCGAATCGTTGATTGATAAAATCGGCCAGTTAGGACGAGCGCTCCAGTGCTTATGAATCCAAATCACGGGCAGAATACTTAACAGACGCTATGCGAGAGCATTACATAAAAACTCCGCCAAAATTAATACATGGGTCTTTGTAATCATCTTCTGTTCGATGCAAAGAAGGGCCAAAACAAATCACAAGAAAATTAATTATTGTCTCCTTCTTCAGAACAATTAATAGCGGGAAAAAAGTTAAAGGAGATTAGTTGGTTTATACTGACACCAACTACACATTGTACTATTACGTCTGTAAATCATTATCCAAGCAAGAAACGCCAATGACAAAAGGGAAGAATGATTGGAAAAATGTATATATAACACATTGCCAGAGCATAAAAACTCCAGTGGCCACATTAACTCCATTTTAATTTTTATAACAAGGTCTAAACTTACTAAACGTATTGACATTGAACTGGAAAAACAAATGATAAATAAAAAAAAAATATTGGAGGAAGTGCTTAAACGTGTGGTAGTGACAGTCAAATTTACTTCTTTGCGTTTACTTTTTACACACTCTTTAGCGTTTCTTGGTAAAAATGAAGTGTTTTTTAGTGAAAATAATGGTAAGTATATAGGTGTTTTTGAATATTTATCTGAGTATGACAAACTGCGGCACCGGTACTCTAAAATGTTTATTATCTACACTATACAATGAATTTATTTCTATTATAGCGAAAGATTTAAAACTCACAATAGTGGACGAAATAAAGAGAGCTAAATTTTACTCCCTAATTAATGATTCAACACTTGATATATTTTTCGTACATCAGCTAACCGTCATTATTCGCTATGTTCTTCCAAGTGATGTAAAAGAAAGATTTTTGAGAGTTCTACCTATATTTTCTCATACTTTTAAATCTTGTGGAAGTGATAATAATGTATTTAATATGTTAGGTAATTAAAAAGGACTTCAATCCAGAATAAAACAATACATTTTTTTGCCCATATTATATCATGGGCAAATCATTCATTAAATTAAATTGGTAACGTTGCTGCCGAAATTTGCATGAAAATTGCCACTTTTTTCAATATTGTTCAGGAATTATACGTATTTTTTTCAATATCTACATATAGGTGGAATGCATTACAATAATTTTGTAAAAACCTATGTGTAAACCTATTTGTGACATGAGGTGGTCTGCTCTTCCGATGCTGACGTTGTGAAATCCTTGAAGAAAGATTATGAAGAAATTAAACATTGTTTACGTCATTTTTTTTAAAACCAAGATGAAAAACCATTAACAGGTCCGAAGCTGTCGGTTTACACAAAAATCTTGATACATTCTAGTATGTACTGTTACTTACTATTATGGGAAAAGATTTTAGAGAGAATAAATGTTTCAAATAAGACTCTTCAACAAAAAGACTCTAATCCCTAAATACTGCAATTTTAATCAATAATTCATTGATAGATTTTATACAAACTGTTGTAGAGATGATTTTGACAATTTGGTAAAAACAAGTATAAAAAGTTAAAGATATTGTATATACTACTGATAAAAAAGTCAGAAAATACGAAAACTATTTCAAGATGAAATTCCAGAACATTAAATAAGATTCAGTGACAAAGAGCATGTTAATATATTAATATGTTAATATTTTTGTTGTATGTGATTATTTCATTAGCAACATTTAATTGATGTGATCAATTATTATCCGTGATCTGAATGATGATAGTGACTTTTCAATAGAGAAATTAAAATTATGAACAAGATTTAAACCTAACAGAACCTAAAAACTGAAGTATTACAATTTAAGACTTTTATTAGCAAATAAAATATTATTTCGGCTCTAACCATGTTGTCATTTATTCAGAAAAAACTTCAGAAACATAACTGTTTCAATAAACAATGCAAGCGGTGAAAGATCATTCTTAATAATGGCCACAATAAAACATTTTTCTTAAATCCACATTAGGCAAAAAAAATTAAATAGTTTTTCATTAGTTTATACAGAAAAAGAGAGAAAAATAACAATTAATTATGACAAACTAATTGACGCGTTTGCAGAATTAAAAGTGGGAAAAAGCAAAATAATTAGTCAATCTGGGTATATTTGTTTAAGTATTATTGTTTGTGTTAATAAATTATATTTATTTAATTATTTTACATATATATTATTTGTTTTTATTTTTTTTTCTTTGAATTCGATAATCAAATAAAACTACATACTATATGCTTTGAAAATACCTACCAAATGCAAATTATGTGACATGATTGAAAAATAGGCCCGGAATTACTATGTTGCCCAGATCCCGCTTTAGCCTTAGTCCGCCACTGAATGGATAAAGCTACAATTTTGCGGATTTGTTAAGCATTACAAGGACTCAAGGACTCCCCTTTTAGAGCAATTATAAATGTAGAAGCTAATTTTAAAAGTTATAGTTGTAAACTGGTAAACAATTAACGATTTTGCTTCCTTTGACTGTTTTGGAAGCAACGAATTAATAAAGAAAATTTTAGAAAACGTCATTTTAAAAGTTTTTCTGTTTCTTAATTGATAAAATGTTTATATTTAAGTATAAATAGATACCTTTTATTGGTTAGCAAAGATTTGAAAAAGGTTCATTTTTGCACTAAATTGTTAATTATTTCAAAAACCAAAATTTCTAACGAAAACATATAAGTTTGCTTACTATAGGTATATATTAACGAAAAATGTCGTCAAACACCTAACCATTAAGATGTTCCACACCCCCTTAAATTTTGCTTATCTCACTGGAATATCATTGATGAATCCTACTGGAAAATTGACGTGCTAACTGGTTGAACCTTTTTCAGTTTTCTGAACAAATATGAGCTTGTCGTCCACAACTCGCCACACAAACTTTAATTCAAACAGAAAAGAAACTAACTTAAATATACCAGTTATACGAAAACCAACAATAAGACATGTAACTTAGTCGCAGTAAGCGGCGAAAAAACTGACGATTGACATTAGCAACAGTGACGGATCCAGAAATTTTTGTCGGAGGGGGTCACGGGCATGGGTCTTGAGGGTGATTTTGATATAGGATTTAGATTTTTGCACCTTTCAGTGGCTGATCCCTAGAAATTTTTGTAGGGGGGGGGGTCATGGGTCTTGAGGGTGATTTTGACATAGGATATAGATTTTTGCACCTTTACGATTGATATGATTTGTGCCTCATGTAAGGGAACATTTTTTTACTCGATATTGAAATTTTTCTCACGAATAATATATACATCACGTAAATATTATATAATAAAAAGTAAATATAATTTTATAGAATGTATTCTTTTCGCCTATCTGATTTAGCAAATCGTTCTATGATTGCATCAACATCTAGAGAAATTTTAGTATGCACATTGATGAAAGCTAAAGCAGTTAAGCCTTTCTCCGAAGTTCTATTTTTAAGCCAAGTCTTTAGACGCTTAAGCGTAGAAAAACTACGCTCTGCAGTTGCTGCACTGACTGGCAGTGTAATTAATATTGGCAGAAATATTCTGATATTTGATTACATATGAATATCGCAGTTTTTTAATACCTCTAAAATAGAATCAAGAAGTTTTCCATTATTCTGCACGACTCTTTTCCACTTTTGAATCCGCAGTGAAAACTCTTGTTCTACTGTGGAATATGCAGTAGATGGTCCAATAATACCCTGGAAGGTGTCAACAATTTTTTAATGGAACTTTATCTTCTGGTGTGTTATCAGTTTTAGGTAAAACAACTAGAAGATTAAATAGATTCTTATAAGACTTAGAAATAACTTTCAGTGAAATACGTTCTTCTAAATCCAGAGATTGATATATTGATATATAAATAAGATATTGTCTAAAAGGAGTAAATAAATAGATTTTCGGAAATATTTTTCTCAAGATTTAGCAGGTTGGTTTTGACGACAGTTTTGATGGGAAACTATACTAGGGATCTTTAATTAAATGTCTAGTTGTTTAGCTATTACCTTTACTTCATAGTATAGTTTGCTAAAAACAGATTCAGCATTTGATATTTTATTTTGAAGGATGCATTTAGTGCCCTCTATGGCCTCAGTAACCTTCTTTGAATCTAATTTTGGTGACTAAAGAAGACGACTAAGTGATACATTTGTACCTAAAATATCACTAAGACATACTACTGAAATGAGAAATTCTGGGCTCCTCCTAATAGTTTGCGTTAATGAAAATGCATCAGCTGACATTTTACTGTCCTTTCACGAAGAAATTGCTTCAAGAGCGTTGTATATTTTGATGATTGATTCGTCCTGGACTGAAGATAACCTTCATGCCTTTCAACCCAACGAGTTTCACAAATACCTTGGACAGTAGCCCCCAGTTCCTTTATTTGTATTCACTAACGTATCAGACAGAGCTACTGCAACAACAATATTCACTTTGATATTTATTATAGATAAATTATAAAATGTAGCACACAGTCTCAACAATTATAATACGTATTCAAATTACAAACAACCAATTCGTAGACAAAACTGAAGATAAGAAATATCTAATACAAAGTAAAAATGAGCTGATTTCGTGCGAAAAGTCATGTCATGTACATTGAATGAGCAACAATATCTGAGCGGTAATTCTATCTCATCGATAATCGAACGATTTTCTGGCACTCAAATGACGAATTGACAAAATTTGAAAATTGCGTAACTCTGAATTCGCGGAAGTAGGGGTAGCGTTAGTCGAGGTATTCTATCTATCTATACAGCCCTTGCTGTCCAATTTTGGACATAGGCCTCCCCTTCCTTCTTCCACGTCTCTCTATTGTAGGCAGTTTGTATCCACTTCGGGCCTGCGTGTTTCTTCAAGTCATCTGACCATCGCATTTGTGGCCTTCCTCTTTTTCGTTTGTAACTATATGGTCTCCAGTGTATAATCATCTTATTCCATCTGTCGTCTTTCTGTCTTATGGTATGTCCAGCGAACTTCCACTTAAGTTTTGCTATCTGCGTTAATACATCGGTCACTTTTGTTTTGTTGCGGATCCAAGTATTTCTTTTCTTGTCTAATAGCCTGATGTTCAGCATGTGCCTTTTCATGGCTCTTTGGGTATTTGCTATTTTTTCCATGTTTTCCTTTGTAAACGTCCAAGTTTGAGAACTGTAGGTGAGAACAGGAAGTATACATTGGTTAAAGAGTCTTGTTTTTAAATTTTGATGGTATTTTCTATTTTTTTAGTATATAGGAAAGTTTTCCGAAGGATACCCAAGCCAACCGTATCCTTCTCTTTATTTCTCCGGTCTGATTTTCTTTATTTAATTTAATTAGTTGTCCCAAATATACATATTCTTTTACTTGTTCTATAGTTGATTGTGCAATTGTAATTATTAATTCCTCTGGTTAGTTGGTCATAATTTTCGTTTTATTATAATTCATTTGTAGACCTGTTTCTGCATATCTTAAGTGATTCAAGTATTGGCCATTTATGTTAATACCCCGTTTTTCCCATTGTAATTTCCTCACAACGTCTTCCAAAGCTTGATTAAATAGTTTGGGTGATATAGTGTTACCCTGTCTTCTCGACGTATCTTAATGGGCTCCGTTTGTTCATCTATTTTGATGGATGTTGTTGCTTGATCATATATATGATCAAGTCGAGGTATTACTATATTCAAAACAGGTGATTTTTTTAAAGACCAATGGAAAAAGGCTCCCGCATAATTCTACACTTACCCCTAGAATAAACGAGTTTGAATCATTTCAACTTTTGACTTCCAGCTTATTTGATTGATGTTTAATTTTGTTTGGGAGGGGTCATGACCCCTTGACCCCCCCCTTATACCCGCCACTGATTAGCAATAACTTAATGCAGAATGGTAGGTTATGGGAAGTGGCTAAGTTGAAATAATACAGAAATTGTTAATGATCACATTTATTTGCACAATAATATAGACTGTGTTAGATACTATGAAGCATTAAACGTTTGCTGCAGTGCCAAATCGTATTTGGCATCTTGGACTTATAGTAATACTTAGTATCATATGCCTAAACATATTTTTTTGTATATAGCTACATATATTTGTCTATTTCATTATTAATTTTTACCAAAAATGTTCTCAAATACATAGTTGCTTTAAATTTTTATTGATAATAAATTAATATTAAATAGTATTCTTATATATCTGCGATATACACGAATTCGGCTTTTAGGAAACTTCATCCAATGCAAGTGATCTTTCTGATAGAGAATCTGATGGTTGTAGATCACAAACATCTACAATAGGATCACAGGCTGATATAACAGATTCACATAATTATTCCGGATCTCTAGAAAAAGGTATACGAATTGAAAAAGAAGCAAAATCACCGATGATGGACATGTAAGCTACCTTAATAATAGTATTAAATATTAACTAAATTTAAACTAATAAATTTTAAAATAAGACCCTCAGCTCAGAAAATTTTATTTTATAACATATTTTCTTTTAGTTTTCTAAAAGTTGGAAATAGTCCAAAATCAAACTTTTACGGCCATGAATCGGCGAATAAACAAGATGTTGGTTCTTGGAGACAAGCAATAATCAAAAGAGTAGCCACTGTAAAGCAGGACCCCTCTCGGAGATCTGATAGGAAAATGACAAAAGAAGAGCTACGAATGTTATGGAAGAAATCAATATATCAAGCTATTTTGTTAGTGAGAATGGAAAAGGAAAATGCAACAATTAGAGGTAAATAAATATAAGGTTGAATGCTCGAATAAATGAACTTTGATCAGATAAAAGGCATATATCGAGCACAGTTTAATTAAATCTTGCCCAAGTACTTTCGATCCCTAGATCATCTTCAGGGGCATCTGAAATAAGCCAAGAAACGTTTTTTATAACCAAAGAAATTGAATAACTTCGATAAAAACTCGAAGTTTTATGGTTGAAAAAAGGTTTTTTATATGATTAACGTTTATAGACTTACTTCGTCAATTGTGGCCTATCCGGCAAGAACAAGATGTCATAAACATAAAATTGTACATTACACTACACTACAAATAGACAAACAAACACTTTAAAATAATTTAAGGGAGGCTACATTGCTTGAAGAAGTCGGAGACAGAATGGCTCCTGATCTAACGGAAATGTTGGGGTGACATGTGACAAATGACAACTTGGATGAGCAGTCACAATCATAGATATGTGATCTGCACCTTTTACAATTCTATGAAACTAAGTATTGACCGAAAGTCCAACTGACACTACTATAGGAGATCACTGATGAAAAATAAAAATTATATAGAATATTTTTAAGTAAATTGAATAATCCAGATCTCACACTCAAACATGTCTGTAATAATTAAGGTGTTAGTTTGAGAGCAACTGAAATAGACGAAAAGTAAGAATGCAAGAAGCGGACTAAACAATATGTTAAACAGTGGGTGGTTGACTACAATAAAATGGTCTACCAAGCACTATCTGTAATATAGAAAGGAAGAGATCTGACTATGTAATTAAAATACTAATAATTGAAAATCAAAATGGAAAGCAAAATATATAAATGGGGTGTAATCCAAGTAGTTCAGTTGAACCCACAGTCAATGGTATAACTATAAAATTACTATGGATGTGCTCAGTGCAGGAAGTCTAAACAGTCGAGCTGGGTCCCCTACGAGGTGAAGCTGTAATAAAGTTTTTAAAAATAGGTTTAAATTTAGTACAATTTAAATTAATTTGAGTATTAAGACAGTGAGAGTTTTCATTCGTTTCCCTTGTAATTTCCAAATCTTCCAATAAATCCAACTCCATATAGTTTTTCTTTCTACTAATGTCATGTAATGTTCTACTAATGTCATTTTAACATCAACACTGGTTCATCTATCTTACATGACATTAGTAGAAAGAAAAACTATATGGAGTTGGATTTATTGGAAGATTTGGAAATTACAAGGGAAACGAATGAAAACTCTCACTGTCTTAATACTCAAATTAATTTAAATTGTACTAAATTTAAACCTATTTTTAAAAACTTTATTACAGCTTCACCTCGTAGGGGACCCAGCTCGACTGTTTAGACTTCCTGCACTGAGCACATCCATAGTAATTTTATAGTTATACCATTGACTGTGGGTTCAACTGAACTACTTGGATTACACCCCATTTATATATTTTGCTTTCCATTTTGATTTTCAATTATTAGTATTTTAATTACATAGTCAGATCTCTTCCTTTCTATATTACAGATAGTGCTTGGTAGACCATTTTATTGTAGTCAACCACCCACTGTTTAACATATTGTTTAGTCCGCTTCTTGCATTCTTACTTTTCGTCTATTTCAGTTGCTCTCAAACTAACACCTTAATTATTACAGACATGTTTGAGTGTGAGATCTGGATTATTCAATTTACTTAAAAATATTCTATATAATTTTTATTTTTCATCAGTGATCTCCTATAGTAGTGTCAGTTGGACTTTCGGTCAATACTTAGTTTCATAGAATTGTAAAAGGTGCAGATCACATATCTATGATTGTGACTGCTCATCCAAGTTGTCATTTGTCACATGTCACCCCAACATTTCCGTTAGATCAGGAGCCATTCTGTCTCCGACTTCTTCAAGCAATGTAGCCTCCCTTAAATTATTTTAAAGTGTTTGTTTGTCTATTTGTAGTGTAGTGTAATGTACAATTTTATGTTTATGACATCTTGTTCTTGCCGGATAGGCCACAATTGACGAAGTAAGTCTATAAACGTTAATCATATAAAAAACCTTTTTTCAACCATAAAACTTCGAGTTTTTATCGAAGTTATTCAATTTCTTTGGTTATAAAAAACGTTTCTTGGCTTATTTCAGATGCCCCTGAAGATGATCTAGGGATCGAAAGTACTTGGGCAAGATTTAATTAAACTGTGCTCGATATATGCCTTTTATCTGATCAAAGTTTAATTAGAGGTAAGTTGTCAGTAAGCAGAAACGGGAAACAGCATAATTTAACGATGTAAAATATCAAATCCCATGCAATTATATTTAACTAATACATTTTTTGCAAGATAAAATAAAATGTGTGATAAAGATGACAACTCGAATATTTCTAAAATATTTTTGTTTGTATTGGGTCTTCTAAAAAACTGTGACATGTGGAATTTATCGTTTTCTTATAAAATACCTCTTACGAATATTTATACGTTGTATATCAAGAACAAGATAGACTGTCATAATATGTGCGTATACGGGAGACCGGGGGAATTCCACGCACGGGAGATTTTTGCGCATCAGTATCTTGCCAACACGGCATAAGTATTTCAACATTCAACACAGCGGGCAGTCTCGTATTTGCTAGCCGAGCACATGCTTGTAATATAACTGCATTCGTAGTGTTGGATTGGACAAAGTCGCCAATTTTTTTTTTAAGACGTTAATGTAATTTTCGAATAATGTTTAAAAAGTGGTAAGTGCTTTTAATATAAACAGTGCATTGTATTTAGTCATTAACGAACAAGTTAGGTTACTCATCTAGGGGGAATAACGCGCAGCTGTATCGGGGTAATATCACGCTGCGCGGTATTACCCTGTGTGAGAATTTATGCTGATATAGTGTTTGTAATGCTTTTTAGGTTTTAAAATGCCACGAGCTTACGTTCGGAAAACTGAAAGATCAAAATGGACAAAAGATAAACTAAACTCTGCTATCACTGGTAAACAATCAATAGCTAAAAAAAGATAAAACTTGGCACAAAACCAATTTTTAATGATGAACAGGAATCTACCATAGCCAACCATGTTAAAAAATTGGCGAATATGTTTTTTGGATCCACACCAGCAGAACTAAGGCGTTTAATATACCATTTTGCTGAAGCGAATAAAATAAAACACCATTGCGACTCGATAAAGAAAATCACTGCTGAAGATTGGTTAGAACTCTTTTTAAAGTCATCCAGACAATAGTGTTAGAAAGCCCAAAGGTACAAAACAGCATTTCTGCATTTAATAAAAATGAGGTTGAAAGATTTTTTAACAATCTGCCCACAGTTATCAAAAAGTTCCAATTTCCTGAGAGTCGCGTTTTTAATGTAGATGAAACGGGCATTTCTACAGTCCAGAAACCATCAAAAATTTTGGCACCAAAAGATCAAAAACAAGTAGGATCCGTAATATCTTGGGAGAGAGCGAAAAATGTTACCATAGCATGCGCTGTAAATGCTTTAGGACAGTTTGTCCCTCCCATATTCATATTCCCTCGAATACGTATGAATCTGCAATTAATAAGTGCTGGTTCAATTGGAGCCCAATATACAGGTGTTAAAAAAACGGTTGGATAAATCAAGAGTTCTTTTTCGACTGGATAAAACATTTTCGTTGGCATATAAAGGCCTGGAAAAAAGATCCAGTGCTTCTTATATTGGATAACCATGGAAGTCACATTTCTTTGGAGATTAATACTTACTGCAGATGACATGAAATTGTTATGTTAAATTAAAATCAAGTCAGTGAGCTGATCCCCAGCCTGGAAAGTCAGGACATGTTAAAACGTAGTCTTGTGTACTTATTAAAAAGCTAGCTCCTATTTTTAACAAAATTGTTAAGAAAAGTTCCAAATCACGTACAAAACAACACTCAGAAATTTTCACTTTTAAGGCACTAAAAACTCAATTAGAAATCAAACAAGAAAAGAGAAATCTGAAATGCTGAAAAGGTCAAAAAAACTAAAAAATGAAAATAATGATTGTAACCGTAGAAAAACTGGCTACTAAAGCAAAGAAACGACCTGTAGGCAAGAAAGCTGAAGGAATAAAATTATATTTGGATGATTCTGAGTCTGAAAATTCGGATGAGCGTAAGCTTTTTGATGATAATAAACTAGATGATATAGGTTTAACATTAGAAAATGAGGAGTGTTTGGTGTGCAGCAAAATCGGACGAAACAAAGAAATTTGGTACCGTTCTATAATGTGTTCGAATTGAGCTCAATCAGAATGTAGTGGTTGGGATTCAGCAGTTAATTATACGTGCGATATGTGTGCCAAGGTCAAACAGAAGACAGTTAGAAAACAAAATTATCTTTTTAATGTGTTATTTTAATGTTTTCATTAAGAAATTTGTTTTGTTTACAATATTTACTTTATTATAATATTTCTTTTAGAATACAGCTTTATTTAATTTCTGCGCAGAATTACCCCGTAGGTACTTTGGGGAATATCGCGCAAATACAGTTTTTTAAAGTTATTGGTTTTTAATAGATAATAGATTTATGTAATAGATACAAGTTTCAGTAGTTAAATTTTGGACGTTTGTGTGCACATGGGAAACTTTTTGTAAGTATTTTTTCCTAAGTGCGAAGACCGGGGAATGTCTGACCTACCTTGGAGCTACTTGAGTGGCTGTGTGTAAACAGCTTTGACTTTATGTTTATTAACGGAGAGTAACGGATATTATGCACCAATCGATTAAGTGGCGCATTTAAGATGTTTATAAACCATATACAAAAATGCACTACAGTTGATTTCTGCGTTGCACAATCGACCCATACAACGAAGACTAGTATAACACAGTTTTGGTTGAACTAAGAACTAATTCATTGAAAAAACAATATATCTTACATACTTACATTTCTTCAGTGGCGGCTTTTGGGGGTAGGCAGGATAGGCCGGGCCTACCCAATAATTTTAAGAGCTTTAAAATTGAAAAACATATATTCAAAAATTATGTTAATGCATGTAAATAACTTTTAAATGTACTAAATCACTTAATAAATTAGCGTCCGTTAAAATAACTATGTTATTATATTACCACAGAAAGCATCGAATCGTATTCAGGCATTTTAAATATCATTAATAGGTCCGATCGGAACTGGCCGACCCAGCTCACATAAGATCCCCGTACAAAAAGCGTTTGAAGTTAAGCAGCTTGCCAGACAACGATTTATATTGGCGTGTTTATGCTTGCTTACTTTTATTTCCCTTTTTTGTTTTAGGATTATTACAGTTTTGTCGGATAGTTTATTATGTTTATTTTGTTGTTGAGGTCATACGATTTCTTTGGCACTATCAATGATGATTTTCCTTAATTGAGAGCTGTCGATTTGGCCATGTAATCTTTCATCTGTCCTTTGATAGCGATTATAGTTTTCTTTTAGATTTTTAATATTTATACCGATTACTGTTGGTTTTGTAATTAATTTTATTCTTTATAGTTTCAGATCTAGAACAATTTTTGCTCTGATTAGTCTATGGACCCTGTCTGTTTGAAATTCATTTATTATATTGACATCTTTGATTGTAGCAATCTTGTCGGTAAGAATGAAGTCAATTTTCAGTTCGATTTTTTCTTAAAGATGTATATAAAATTCACATATTTTGGTAGTGTGCCAACTGAACCAGTCTTGGTTCTCCTCTTTTCTCACAGTTCACCACTCTCCCCTTCCATTTCTCTCACCGACTCCAGAATTTCCCACGACTTGTTCCTTGTCGTTTCTCATTCTCACTTTGGCATTAAAGTCACGAATTAAATACCTGAAGTGTAGTTCTCGGTAGTAGAATATATTTCCTGACGCTAATTTCAATAGCTATTTATCTTCCGTCTTACTTCGCTAACTACTATGATGTATCATTTTATATTTTCAGTTTCTTTTTTTAGTTCTAAAAGTCTGGATTGATTTGATAGCGAGCGGCAGTTATAAGTCGCTATATAAAGCGTTTTCGTTTTATTTGGGTAGCGGTTTAGACTCCGCAGATTCTTAGCACCCTGTGCCCTTCTAGATTAATCCTGAAAGCTATCCATATCAGGGCCATTTAGGCCTAAGGAGAATGAGGGCCATGATTTGAATGACCCGTTCATGTTAGGGATTGTGAGGCGTACCTTACCACGCTGTCTTAGTGCGGGTTGTTAAGGGTTCACTTAAATGTTTTAAAAGGCGCCGGAACCCGCCTTTCACTCTCCTCCTGCTGTGTATAGTACCCCCATAATACGCCATATATTTCCAGGGATTACGCGACTTCTTCATGGACGTAGGAGATAAGATTCGTTGGCAGAGCTGGCTGTATTTTTAGATCAGCTGTGGCTTATTCGTCACTATCAGTTAGGCATTTACTGGAGATTTTCATTATTTGCTCTTACCAGCAAAAGAACAATTTCTCCGATACCTATGTCTACGTTTAACCTCCTTTTTGTAAATACGTTTTATGTTACTATGATTACTTTTATTGATTGTCACCTTGATAAATAAGAAAAATCGCCGAGTTTTGTTCTACTCGTTCAGTTTTGTAAAGGTTTGTGCTTATTGTCGCCCAAAAGTACGAGTATAATGTCTGATTTCGAAGATCCACGGCATCGCGTATTCCTGTAGATATTTTACGGACTGCTAACACTATAACCGAAAGATTGTTGATTACCAAGTCCACTGCAGTTTACGAAACTTTTCAGCTTTTGACTTTTACACTATTGTGCCTACTAGGCGTAAAATTGCTTCACTTCTATGTCTAGGCGTAAAAATAACATTTTTATATTGTCAATCAGGTCACAAAAATGAATTGGTTTGTGACGTTTAAAAATACACATTTTTTGCTACATTTTATAGACGTTCGTCGAAGCAATTAATGAAAAAGAGTACTTACTCTTGACTTGGAAAAAGATTTGTTGAAATAAGATAGTACTGTATAAAAATGCTAAATTATTTCATATAATATAAAGTCAATTGGAATGACTAAAAATTGAGTCTTTTTCATATTTTTTACTATTTACTTTAGTCACATTCTGCTTCTCTATTTTTACTATTTTTAATACTTTACCCTCTTGTATTTTTGTCCATTCTTGGCTTGAAGGGAAAAATAAAACTTATGGTTATCCTGTGCAATGCTGGGTTTACACAAGTCAACTAAACGATGCAATGTTTTGGTATCTATAAGAAGCAATATTGTAGTCTTAAATCTATATAAAGCAGCAGGTTTTACAGATTTGTTAACACGCAGAAATTTATAAAGAACATAGAGAAAATTAAACATAATACGGACAAGCGGCATGCCCTATACAGAGCTCGACACAACGAAAGTAACTGAAATCCAGAAAAGCTTTCTTAAAGCAGTGCAGGATAAACCTTCCGAATGTTTTTCTTTTTCTCAGGTTCAATGAACCGGCCAATCTTTAGACTTTAAAACCTGGAAAACTATGAATAGCATAAAAATAGGGGTCACTCCAGTAAAATCAAATATGGAAAATAAAGAAAAATAGACCAAGATAATGCAAACTGTGACTGTGGAAAAGACGGAACCGACGTAGTACTATACTAGGATGACATTATATGAATGACATGTCCGGACACGAAAGATTAAAGTAAGTAAGTAAGATAAAGGACTACCGAACGTCTTGTAGACTTTCAGTTCCAACGCTCTCAAGGGCATTTTATATACGAATTTTTATATTATTCCGTGTTGTGGATTCGTTGTTTCATACTTTATTTTTGATGTACCTTAACAAAAGTAGTTCTGTGGAGTTAGTCGTGTCAACTACACCAATTTATGAGCTTTTGTGACACAAGTAGATTTATTTCAAGTAATTTTTCGGATACATTTAACGTTTCTTCGTTTAAATCAAACTTTATACGTTCTCAAAATGTAGGTGCTTACATTAAAAAGTTATTTAACTAATCTTACTCGTAAATACAATTTAACTACTGATAAATTCAGTAAAGAAAAGCGATCATAAATTCATTTATTTGCTAAGAATTGCTAAGATAGATTTTTAAATTGGTTGTTTATTTCATTTTATAATAAAATTAATTTATGGATATCGATTACATTTATTAGTGTGGTAAATATTATTGATAACATAATGAGTTAATAACATACCTATTTACAACTTGTATATCGATTTCAAACAGGCGTTTGATGGAGTAGATCGACAAAAGATGTTAAAGCAACTATCTATGTTAGGGATACCCAATAAGTTGGTTAAACTTATACGAATGACTCAGGAGGGTTCCAAAGCTATGGTGAGAATAGATGGAGATATGACGCAGGCCTTTGATATTGAAAATGGAGTTAGACAAGGGGATGCCTTATCAACAACACTTTTTAATCTAACTTTAGAAGCTGTTGTGAGAAAACTGGATATAAACGGCTGTATTAATACAAGATCTATGCAAATATGCGCATATGCGGATGATGTTGCCATAATAAGCCGCAACAAAAGTGTATTAAGCGAAAAAGTTATAGAACTGAAACGAGAAGCTGCTACGTTTGGTCTATATATAAATGAAAGCAAAACAAAATATATGGAGTGCACAAAATCGAATGAACATGAGAATCTGAAGGTAGACAACCATACCTACAAATATGCCTCCACTTTTCCCTACCTAGGCTCAATAATAAATGACAACAACAACATCAGTCAAGAAATACAAGCACGGATTCTTAGCGGTAATAAGTGCTTTTATGCATACAAAGACTTAATGAAAAGTAAGTTACTGAATCGTGAGTCTAAGCTGAGAATCTACAAAACAGTAATTAGACCAGTGGTCACATATGGATGTGAAACGTGGACCCTCTCAACCACTGATGAAAATCAACTGAGAATATTTGAGCGCAAAATACTAAGGAAGATATTTGGACCAACCCAATGCAGCGATGGTTCGTGGAGAATTAAAATGAATCACGAGCTGGATGAACTAATGCAGAGCGCAGATATTGTCAGATTTGTAAAGTCACAAAGACTAAACTGGCTTGGTCACCTAGAAAGAATGCCAGATAATCGAGCTGTAAAAGTAGTCCAGAGATGGAAGCCCCAAGGAAACAGAACAAGAGGAAGGCCTCGTAAAAGATGGATAGACGACGTAGAGAGGGATCTTAAAACCATGAACATCAGGCAGTGGCGAAGGAAAGTATCCGACAGGGCAGAATGGAAGAACATTGTTAAGCAGGCCAAGACTCACAAAGGGTTGTAGAGCCATTAGAAGAAGAAGAAGAAGAAGAATGAGTTAATAAATTCACTTTATTTTTACTAGCATACGTTTTTATTTTCATCTTTAATATTATAACGCATGTTTCTAAAATCAGATTATATTTCTTATAATTTTTGTTTTGTTTTAAATATCTACAAAAAGAATCATGCTTGGCATGAATTACCATACCAAAACTACAATACTAATATTTAGAGTGTCCTATTTAAAACAAAATAAATAAAGAAAATTAAATAATTTAATTGTATATTGTATAATGTGTAATATCAAAAATATTTTAAAATTATAGGCGTCTTTGATATACATCAGTTTTGTTTTGTAAATATTTTTATATAAAACATTACTTAGCCGTAACAAAAAAATCAAAGATTCATCACACCCTGTTTAGATAATAATAAATAGATATATTTATATCACTATGAAGAAATGAGCATTTCGGTAAAAAAAGTAAGCAATGCTAAAATATATACTATAATTAAAAATCTCAAACTACATTTACATTAAAAAAAACATACAAATAAGAAAGTTCGGCTGTGAAAATAGACTCAATTAAAATTGTTTCAAATTAAAATATATAAATGAAATTATCTTTTTTAAATGTTTTTTTTTGTGTCTATATCTCAAAATGTTTACTGAACTTTATGAATTTTTTTTTATTTTTTACAATTTTTTTCAGCTAAACAAGAGGAATCGGCTGTTAAAAGAATAAAACTTGAGTACGACGAAATGCGCATGGTTCAAAGAGAACTAGAAGTTTGGGAAATCATAACTAACAAAGAAGGCAGTCAAATTAAGGTCGACTCTCAGATGCTTCTACAAGCAATTCGTCAAGGTGTTCCTAGAGCAAAGAGAGGTGACGTGTGGCAGTTTTTAGCAGAAAAATATGTAGCGAATATTGCCCCTCCTGATACTTCAAAATATCCGAATTACCATATGTCTTACGAGAATTTGTTAAAGCAACTTACATCTTACCAACACGCTATTCTTATAGATTTAGGTAAAAAAGTCAAATGTTATTTATACATAAATATTCATATATACATATATATATATATATATATATATATATATATATATATATATATATATATACATATATATATATATATATATATATATACATATATATATATATATATATATATACATATATATATATATATATATATATATACATATATATATATATATATATATATATATATATATATATATATATATATATATATACATATATTATTATATATGAATATATACAAGTAATTACCATAGATGTCAGGAAAATTTTTTAAAAAATACAAAAGTGGTAAAGACATACATAGGCATATACAAAATATCAATTACATAATAATGTATACAATATATATTTTAATTATTAATGTATTGTATTAAATTTTATTGAAAAGGTTTATAGTTTTCAAGAATTCTATCAAGTCAGCTACGTATTTAGATTCTCCTAAAAGTTCTTTTAATGTTTTTGGAAAATGATGATATAGTCTTTCCACTGAGTATATTGGACACTCAATCAAAATGTGCTTCACTGTCACTTTACATTCACAAACAAAACACACTGGTTCCTCTTCTTTCTTCAACAAGTATTCATGTGTAGTAGAAGTGTGTCCTAATCTGAGACGTGTTAATAGGACTTGATGTTGTCGCTTTGAAGGCCAGGAGTTCCATGGAAGGACGGAAGATTTTATTTCTATCAATTTAGTGGTGCTTCTATTCCATTGGTTTTGCCAAACATCGTACAATTTTGATTTTAAGTAAGGTTTTAAATCCAAATGCACCGTTAGATTTTCCACTGATGCGGTTGTATTGGTTACTGCGGACCTAGCTAGACTATCTGCCTTTTCGTTACCATCTATTCCAACGTGTGACGGTACCCAGAGGAACTCTACTGTCAAATTGTTTTGGTATATACGGTATAAAATTAACTTAATCTGCTGCAATGTTGGATGAGAGGGATAAATCTGAGAAATTGATGTCAGACAACTAAGTGAATCAGATATTATAAGAGATTTGGGAAGTTTTTTTTCTAGAATATAGGTTAGGGCCTTATTGATGGCAAATAGTTCTGCTGTAAAAATATTTGTCTTAGGAGATAATTTATAGATGGAATGTTCATGGGATGTCACAAAACATGCTCCTACTCCATTTATGGTCTTAGATGCGTCTGTGTATATAAAATGGTAATTTTTGTACTGTGTGAGAACATGGAGAAAGTGAGTTTTAAAAAAATTTGGTATCACGTTATTTTTGTTATATGCTGTAAGTTTAAGGTTACAAAGCGGAGAGGGAACAACCCAAGGAAAACATAAATTTATTTCACAGATAGGATAAATGGGAGGTAGTTCAATATTAAAATCGAGTAAGTATCTATTAGCTCGTTCATAGAAAGGTACAGGACCCCTATTTCTTTTTCGATAGACCTCCTGGAACCTGTTAGCAACAGCATGATGAAGAGCTGGATTTTTTGGGTTAGATTTTATACTCGAGACATACGATAGAGTTAAGTATTTTCTTCTTAGGTTTAAGGGTGGCTCTCCAGCTTCACAGAGTAGACTGTCCACAGGACTGGTGCAATATGCTCCTAGAGCAAGTCTAACGGCTGAACTCTGAAGAGTATCCAAAGTTTTAAGCAATGCTTGGTTTGCGGTGTTATACACAACACATCCGTAGTCCAGTTTTGATCTAATTAAAGCTCTATATAAATTTATTAGAGTTGGAAAATCTGCTCCCCAATTTTTATGTGACACAGATTTCATAATGTTTAGTCCAGCTTGGCACGATACTCTTAGCGAGTGTATATGACTTGTCCAACTTAATTTTGAGTCCAGTTGCATCCCTAGGAATTTTATTTCTTTTGTGTATTCTATAGGAGAATTGTTTAAAAATAGATTTGGGAGCTTTTGTGGATTTGATTTTCGTGAAAAATGTATAGCTTTTGTTTTTGTGTTAGAAAACTGGAGCCCAATATTGTTAGACCACGATTCTATCGACTTAAGAGCTGCAGAAATACGATTATGAGCCGATAATATGTTTTTATTTCTTGCTAGAATTACCAGATCATCAGCATACAAAAAAGTTTTAATTGTGCGATTGCAGTCCGACACAACATTGTTAATAGCAATTAAAAATAGTGCTACGCTTAGATTCGAGCCCTGTGGAATTCCATTTTTCTGTAATTTAGATTCAGACAAATGGTTATTGATTCGAACTTGGAAATATCGTTCCCGTAGAAAGTTTGAAATAAAAGCAAACATGTTACCGTGAATCTTCCAATTGTGGAGTGTGGTTAAAATATCGTAGCGCCATACTGTATCAAAAGCCTTTTTTACATCAAAGAATATGGCTAAACATTCTTGATTACATATAAATGCTTCATGAATTTCTGATTCCAATGATATTAAGTTATCTAATGTTGATCTATTTTTCCTAAATCCACTTTGTTCGGGTATAATAAGATGTTTATGTTCAATATACCACATGAGTCGATTAGCAATGATCTTTTCTAGCAACTTACACATTGCATTCGTGAGAGAGATTGGTCTATAGGATTCTGCTTCAAATTTAGGTTTACCTGGTTTGTGTATTGGAACTATGATTGATGAGTGCCATATGTGTGGGAATACCTTATTGATCCATATAAAATTGAATAGTTGCAATAATAGTTCTTGGCCTACTAGTGGTAGGTTCTTTAGAAAAAGCACAGGTATATTATCTGGTCCTGGACTAGTATTTCTAACGGAGTTAAGAGTTTCAATAAGTTCAGTCAAGCTTATAGGATTGTTTATTGGTGAAGTGTCATTGATTATTGGTATTCCTTTATTTTCTTCAAATCGTTTTTTATTTAAGAATTCTACTGAATAGTTTTCATCACTAGAAGCGGTACAATATTGATTTGCCATTATTTCAGATATATTGCATTCGGACGTAAATGTCTGATTGTCTTTTATTAAGTACTTTATAGAGTGTTGTGAATTTTTTCCAGATATACTTCTAATCATGTTCCAGATTTGACCAATTGGAGTAGATCTATTGATTTCTGAAACAAACTTTTGCCATGACTCTTGCTTGCTTTCTTTAATAATAAATCTACATTTAGCTCTTATTCTTTTAAATTCTAAATGATTTTCAGTAGTTTTATATCGTTTATATCTATTAAAAGCCGATTTAGATTCCCTTATTGCCTGTTTGCACGCATCGTTCCACCACGGTACAGGTGAATGTTTTGGATGAAAAGCTGTTTTTCCAATGGATTTATTCGCTGCATCAATGATGACTTTATTGAAAAATAATGTTTTCTCGTCAATATCTTGTTCTGAGTCTAACATTTCTCTAAGATTCATAGCTGATGAAGAGATCAATGTTGAGAACAGTGTCCAGTTGGCTTTATTTAAGGACCATTTGGTGATGTGTGTATTGTGCTTATGGTACAACAGATTGTTAACTAAGATGGGAAAGTGATCACTTCCATATAGATCAGGTAAAGTGTCCCACGATAAACTAGGTTGCAAGTTTGGTTCACAAATTGACAAATCAATTGCTGAAAACTCTCCTGTTGCAGCATTATATCGAGTATTCCTGCCGTCATTAAGTAGATTAAATTAAGATTATTTAGGATATTTTCTATTTTTCTTCCCATTTTTGTCAATTTTTTTGAGCCCCATAATGAATTATGTGCATTAAAATCTCCCAGTATAATTCGAGGTGTAGGAATCTGACATAAAAGATTAGAAATATCTGCTATACTTGGATCAGAATTAGGTGCGATGTAAAGACTGCAGATGTTAACTTTTAGTGGACCTACTAAGCACACCGCTACAGCCTCTAGATTTGTTATTAGAGGAATACTGCAATATTCATAGGAATTCTCGATAAAAATTGAAACTCCACCACTGGCATGTTCTTGATTTTGCCTAATTTTAGATACGCTTGTATAATTTCTCAAATTATGAATTTTGTTATTTTTAAAATGAGTTTCTTGTAGACAAATTATAGAAGGTGAATTTTGCGCAATTATTAATTGTAACATTTCTAAACGGGTATAATAACCGTTCAAATTCCACTGTAAAATAGACTTGAACGTGAGCTTATGTAGAAGGTTCTATGGAGGAGTCGCTATCGAGCTGAGGTTTTAGTTGTCGAGTAATTGAATTAATTATTTTAGTACATCGCGATTTCATTTTTTTTGATATAATGTGAGGATAGATCTCTTTTAACAGATTAAGTAAGCCTAACGTGTCTTCTGTATAAGTTTTAGATAGACTCAATTTATCTGGAGATCCTAAAGCATTTTCAAAAAAATCAGTTAGTTGTTCAAAATTTAATATCGGTGTTATAAGTTTATTAGTAATAAAATCTTTTACGGGTTCCATACTGTTAGCAATAGTCTCAGAATTATCAATAGTTTTGGATTTTTTAAGTTTTTGTATTGGTTTTGTGAAATTTTCTTTAGGTTCTTGTAAAGGTGGAGATAAAATTTCATCAAGGCTGCGCTTAGCTGTGTTTACTTCTTTAATAGGTGTATTAGTTATTTCAAGTGTATCAGTTGTTTCTATTGATATGCTATTGATAGGGCATGCTAGTGTTGAAGAAGAGTTTGGGATTGATGTATGAGGTTGTGAAACATTAGGTGTTGTTGATAATTGGGTAGTTGTTATATTTGTATCTGTGCATGTAGTTTGAGAACTTGGGAGTGATGTTGAGGGTGATATTTGGGAAGCAGTTAATGAAGAAGGTATAGTCGAGGATTGTAAGGATAAGGTATTCGCTGAAGAGGCTGATGTGGTCGGGACGTCATGTGGAAGAGTATTAACTACTGTATTTATAGTAGTAGTTGGCACTGTTGTTGTTAAGTTTTGATTTGGATTTGTACAGGATGGACAATTTGCTACAAAATGGTCAGATTGTTTACAATAGTAACACATCTGTTTTTCTAAAGATAAGAAAATACGATAAGATGTTTGTTCGTGGTTTATGACAATTGAGGGAGGAATTAATGTACCTTCTAAAGGAGAGATAAATGTATGTCTTCGAAAGCTCAGTATATGTCTATATTCTGGGTTTGTTGTACCTATTCGTAAAAAATTAATTGGAGTTAATAAATTGAGGCCTAACTTTTTAAGTTCAGATTCTATGAAAGTGTGAGGAATACTAGGGCAAACATTAGAGATTAGTAATCTTTCATTTGGTGTAATTAAGCGTCGAGCATAAATTATTTGTTGATTGATGGTTATTCTTCCGTTGTCAGCATTCATGACAGTTTCTACTAATTCTTCACTAGCTAGGTAAATACAAATACGGTGATTTGAAATTCGTGATGAAAAAATAATATATCTTGGTTCTATAATTTTTCCCAGTGCAAGTAGATATTCCTCAAGTTTGGCATTTTCCAGAGCATTATATAAAATAGCTTGTTTCTTGGATGGGAATTTTGGAGTTGAATTAATTAACGCTGCAGAATATGAAGAAGTTTTATGTGATGTCAATAACATTTGGGGCCTCGACGGCCCTGGACTATTAACATCATCCATTTTCGTTTGTTAATAACTTCAGGTAGTATAAACAATATGAACTTGTTGTGAAGTAAGTATCTAATTAGATTAAAGTTACTTACAGATTTTCTCCAATAAGTTCACTAATTTTTATTTATAATAACACAACACTTTAATTATTAAGTGGATATAAATAAAAGCACAAAAACTAGGTGCGATTAGACTGGTAATTAAATACGTCCAACCTCGCCAAAGGTTCAAATCGTTCCGATCACATCGTTGTTCTGTTCTTATTTTATGTAATATTATGCTGTTATACTCCAGTCGTCAGAGACGAAAATGCCACTGAACCTCTAAAAAATCATACGAACAAGCTAAATTTAGCCGAGAATACCTATTAATTTTGGGATCCCAAAAAAAAGCAAAAAAGTTTACAAAACGCAAAAAAAATCGATTTACCAATATTCCGTAGGTTTTGGAAAAAAAAAAATGTTTTAAATAAAATATGTAGCGAGATAATTTCAAACAAATGTGTTTGAAAGCATTTGTAGCACTTTTTGTGTAAAATGAACCGTTCTCTTCGAACAACGCTTGAAGCGACTGTCGATTTTGAACGTCAGTTATGCTCGCGAAATCAATGTTCAATAAAATTTGTATCAGCTCGACGGTAAAAATTCGATATCTTTTGATTCAAGTGTCCTATGGACAAAGTCAAAATGTGTTTTAAAGGTAAAGAGTTCAGCTTTTTTATGCAATTTTTGTATTTTGCCGCAAATAAACTTAAATTTCATAAAGGTCTTGGATAAATAAACGCTGCGGTATTCTTGCCATTTTTTATGATTCATAAAAATACAGTACAATATATTCCTTTTATTAACTGGACACTTTAAAGTTTCGACTACTAGAGCATAACCTTCAAAACTTGCATGGAATTTTAGTTTTTAGTTTTGGCAACAAATCTGAGGTATTTAAAATATGCTTAAAAAACGCTGCATTTAAACTTTTACATAACAAACGATCTAAAATACAAAACTAAATACTAAAATGTTTAAAACTTATTTTTTTCAATTACACTAGTACGTTTTTTAGAAGAGTAATTAAACTTTTGCTATAAATTACACCCAAAACCGTCTTCTTGGAGGCATTTCCCGTGACGTGCGATCATTTGTAATATAAAAGATTGATCTCTAAAAATGAAAATTTTACTACGAACATTTAATAAAAGTGATCAATTTTATTGATCACACGAGAATCGTAAAAAATGGCAAAAGTCGCGCCACGTTTATTTATTTAACACCTTTATAACAACTGAGTTTATTCTTGGCAAAATGCGGAAACTGCATACGAAAGCTGCACTCTTTACCTTTAAAATGCATTCTGATTTTGTTGATAGGACACTTGGATCAAAGGATATCGAATTTTTACCGTCGAGCTGATACAAATTTTATTTAACATTGATTTACAAGTGCTAACAAACATTTTTGTTTAAAATTATCTGTTACATTTTATATTTAAAACATTTTTTCTGCGGCGTACAGATTTCTTTAATGTATGCAGTCACTAATGGATTTATTGTTATTAAATAGCAGCATTTAACTAGAGATTTTTGGGGTAAAGTGTTATTTTAATTATATATTAAAATTTCAAAAAATACGAATTCTAGTATCCATTATTTTACTTCATTGTCATTAATTATTTACTATACTAACTTTTTAGGCAGAACTTTTCCCAATCATTCATACTTCAGTAGTCCTCTAGGACCCGGACAATTAGCTCTTTTTAATCTACTGAAAGCCTATTCCCTTCTTGATCCTGATGTTGGATACTGCCAGGGCTTAAGCTTTGTAGCTGGTATTCTTTTATTACATGTAAGTAACATTTATACGTTGCATAAAAGGTTTCAAAAGCCCACTGCAATAGACTAATAATTTTTCCAAAGCAAAATTTAAATCAGGGATATGGTACGTAACAGCATCCAAATCGAGCAAAAAATATTTAATTTGAGTTTAAGCTGTTATGCATTTGAGCTAAAATTTATTTGAATGTGGAGATTTCTTGCTTCTTCGGTAATATTTGAATCGACATACGACGCAAGATGGTGTATCAACTTGTTGTTTCTCTTTGTAATCATTCACTCACTCATCATAGTGCCAAAGTCCTTAAAGGGTTTTATATTCTTAAGTTGTCTGCTCCATTCTACTTTATCCCTTGCCCATCCTCATTTCCACCGGCGGCTTACTTAAAATCCTTTTTATTATGTTTGATTCGGGGCCTGGGCTACATGTCCTGGCGGTTTTGCTTGATTAAGATGGTAATACCGTTTTCACGATTTTTTTTTTGTTGATATTTTGTAATTACAAGTTATATCTACTTCTTTATGTCCCATTTTTACAGATCGTCCCGAATGTTTTGCATAACATCCTTCTTTTAAAAATCTGTACAGATGATCTGATTTTGATTATGGTTCATGTCTCTGATTCATATGTAGGAATATATAATATACACTTGTACGAGTTTTTTGAGCTGACGTTTGTTAGCTAAGTACTTTAATATACCATGACAACACCTTGCACCTGCAATTATAATCCACCTTTTATTTCCCCTAATGTTTCCAATAATTATTGGTCAACCACTGTCCGTAGCTATATGATCTCTTTAACCGCTTCGAAATTGTTTGTTATTAACAGTAAGCTCTTCATCAACATTTACAGCTCTCGTGTTTGTGTTAGTCAGCATACATTTAGATTTATTTTTATTTTGATTTATGTGTAGGTAATCCCATTTGCTCTACTGCTGCTCCTTGGTCTGTTAGAATTTCCGTGGTTCTCGCCCTGCCTCTTGTTATAATGTCCACGTCGTCAGCATAAGCATAAAATTAGACTAATCTATTAAATATAGTTCCCTGAAATTATACCCTGTAACTTTAGTTAGGGACGGCATAAGTTTCGATACATTTTATATAAAAAAAATCATTGCCACTATGATACATTTATTTCCAAAATATTTTTTCAGATGGAAGAGAGTAAAGCTTTTTTACTACTAAAACATCTTATGTTCCGCAGAGGAATGCGCACTCAGTACCTTCCGGATATGGCGAGCTTACAAATTAAGCTGTATCAATTATCTAGATTATTACATGACCAGCTTCACGATGTTTACGTTCATTTTGACCTTCATGAAGTAACACCAACTTTGTATGCAGCTCCATGGTTGCTGACGGTTTTTTCCTCACAGTTTCCATTGGGATTCGTTACAAGAGTATTTGGTAAGTGTCACTATATGTCGTAAAATATCAGCTTCTTTTTTTTTGTAATTACCATTAATTTAGTTCTTCTAAAATATACTATTTCCAGTTCATTTTAATATAGTTCTGTCATCTAAAACTATGTACGAAATATAGTTTTAGCAACAACCTGTGAATGTTTTTGTATAGCGCCAAAGTAGAGTATCAAATTATTCAAATTCCAATCATAAACGCTAGAAGCTGAGCTTCTGTATAAGTCGCTCTGAGGAGACACTCAGGTCAGGAAGGATATATGCCGTGATTGTAAAAAGCGCAGTAAAGAAATATGTAGATTTTATTTTTTTCGCCAAATAAGAAATCCCATCAAGTAAAAGATATCAAAGAGAGGTATCCTGACTTCTTGTTACCTCATATATATATATATATATATATATATATATATATATATATATATATATATATATATATACATATATATATATAAAGGACGATAAAAAATAAATATACGTAGACGGATGAGTTTGGATTGTTTCTGGGTCTACTCGTCATCAGGGAGACTTGTAAAAAGACTCATCTTACGTCGCCAATAAGGCGACAATAAAAAACAGAAAGAACCCTGAATTTACTATACCAGTTTACCAGTTAACTAACGAGAATGTTAAAAACAAAAATGGAGAACTGATAATAAACTTCTGCACGAATAACAAACTTTGAATATTTTTTGACCACAAAGACCAACACAAATATACATTCAATAACACCCGTGGACAAAGATCTATGATAGATTATGTTATAACCAACATATACAGGGTGGTCCTTAAGTAATTGTACAAAAAAACACCGTAGACTCTATACTTTAAAATATTACGATTTAAGCCAAACTGCTTTAATAAAATGTTGATATTAAGAAAGATACAGGGTGTTAAAGTGGAAATTTAAAATTTTCACTATAACTTTTATGCATCAAAATTCATATCTGGCTACTATTGAACATCATAAATTATAATTTGATGCATGCTTTAATGTAGCTGATAAAGGGGGCCACATATGCCACATATGTGGCATACATTTGCTCTTAACTTTTTTGCACTTTAAGTTACCTGTGTTTGTGATATAAAATATTAAAGATACATTATTTTAACAAAAAAAAGATATACTTGTTAATAACTTAAAAACTGAACAGTTTTCGAGATAATCGCATTTTACAAATCAACTGCATAATTCAGATTTAATGCAATTACTACAAGCAACGAAAGAAAATTAGACAAAAACATCAATACCTTTGAATTTTGGTATAAAATGCCTTTAATAAAGTTAATAGTTAACGAAATATTAAATAAAATAAATATATTAGCAGGATAGAATAGTAGGATTTGACAAAATAATAGAATAATTGGATTTTACATCAAACATTTTACATTTTGTATTAAATTAAAGTCATAATCAAAATATTTTATTTATAAACCAAATTAAGAAATAGTTAAACTAAATAACATTAAACTTTTTGTCAAAGTAAGTGTTCGATATGTCCACCATTTTCTTTAATTCATTTGTGAATACATTCCATAAAAGATCGTCTAATATCAAGTAGCATCATTGGTTCTAAAGAAACTGCTGTAGTATTTATAATAAGTATTTATAAGTATAATAATAGTATGCAGTAACAATAACAATAGTTAGTAACAATAAAGTATTCTTTTTGGGATTTTTATGCATTAAGTAATTATATTAATATCTCACCACATGACCCAAGGAATATGACTACCACGAACAATCCAACATTCAGGAAAGTTGTATTTAAGTATGTGCTCACTGCCCCCTATCTATAATGTGGTGGTGTACCATCTTGCATAAACCACATATTTCGCTTTAAATTTGATATCAATTCTTCCAATAAATCAAATAAAATCATTTTATAAAAAATGTAAATAAATCTCACCATTCAAATTACAAGGTAATTCGCATGTCCGTAAAAAATAATTACCAATTGTTCCAAACCATACGTTTATTTAAAATTCATGTTTAAAATGCATATCGTATGGTTTTGTACCATTTGTAATTATTTTTTATGGACATGCGAATTACCTTGTAATTTGAATGGTGAGATTTATTTACATTTTTTATAAAATGATTTTATTGATTGGTACACAACCACATTATAGAGAAAATTGCAGTGAGAACATAATTAAATACAACTTCCCTAAACGTTGGATTGTTCGTGGTAGTCATATTCCTTCGTCATGTGGTGAGATATTAATATAATTATTTAATTCATAAAATTCCCAAACGAATACTTTATTATTATAATATTATGTTTATTATCTATTATACTTATAATACTTATTATAAATACTGCAGCAGTTTCTTTAGAACCAATGATGCTATTTAATATGAGACGATTTTTTATGGAATGTATTGACAAATGAATTAAAGAAAATGGTGGACATATCGAACACTTACTTTGACAAAAAGTTTAATGTTATTAAGTTTAACTATTTCCTAATTTGGTTTATTAATAAAATATTTTGATTATGGCTTTAATACAAAACGTAAAATGTTTGTTGTAAAATCCAATTATTCTGTTATTTTGTCAAATCCTACTATTCTATCCTGCTAATATATTTATTTTATTTAATATTTCGTTAACTAATAACTTTAATGAAGGCATTTTATACCAAAATTCAGAAGTATTGATGTTTTTGTCTAATTTTCTTTCGTTGCCTGGAGTAATTGCGTTAAATCTGAATTATGTAGTTGATTTCTAAAATGCGAATATCTCGAAAACTGTTAAGTTTTAAAGTTATTAACAAGTATACCTTTTTTTTGGTAAAATAATGTATCTTTAACATTTTTTATCACAGATACCGGTAACTTAAAAAGCAAAAAAGTTAAGTGCAAATGTATGCCACATATGTGGCATATGTGGTGCCCTCTATTAGCTACATTAAAGTATTCATCAGATTATAATTAATGATGGTCAATAGTACTTAGTTATGAATTTTTATACATAAATGTTTACAAACATGAAAGTTATAGTGAAAATTAAAATTTTTAATTTCCACTTTAACACCCTGTATCTTTCTTAATATCAACATTTTATTAAAGCAACTTGACTTAAATACCAATATTTAAAGTGTAGAATCTATAGTTTCTTTTTGTACAATTACTTAAGGACCACCCTGTATATACATCCATCAATAATAATAGACGTAAGATGGCTCAACTCAGCAGATGTAAGTAGCGACCATAGCCTAGTATTATGTAAAATAAGAATCATCATGAATACTTCACACCTAATAGAAAGGCTCCAACACAAACAAAAATCAGAGTCAAAGAACTGAATACGAAATCTACGGAATACTTATACAGAAAAATAATATCAGAGAAGAATGCTGGGAATAAAATATTAGAAAACGATAACATCAAGGAGAACTGGTAAAAACTCAGGAATAACATAATTAACGGAGCATCAGAATCACTTGAAGAAAGGAAAGTAACAAACACTAACAAATTAAAAAGAAAACCCCATAGTTTAGAGAGGAAGACAAGATACAACGTGAAGAAAAAAATAAAGCCTTTTTACAATACAAAACAAACAAACTTAACAGGCATTCAACCACTATAATCGAATTACGAATACTTTGGTTAGACAAATAAAAAGGGAACGCTGGCAGAGCTTCTCAAAACAGATGGGACACGACAGAAAGAGATATGGAGAATGATCATAGGACAAAGAAAAGAGATGAACGAACTAATAAAAACGAAACACATTGAGATGGCAACATGGGCAGACTACTTTCGATCCCTATTTTCTAAAGGTGACGATAATAAACCACCAACACCAGAGGTAACGGCAAACGAAGAAATACATATTGAATAGGAAAAGGTAAAGGGCGCATTAAGGAAATTAAAAAACAGAAAATCACTAGGAGAGGACAGAATACCGAAAGAACTTCTAAAGTATGGAGGACCAGATCTGACCATACAACTACTAAAACCTTTCCAAAAAATAATTGAACAAAACAGAATTCCTGAAGAATGGAGATCAAGGATTCTAATACCTCTTTTTAAAAAGAGAGACAAATCGAACCCGGAAAATAACAGAAAAATCAATTTATTAAACACAACTCTAAAATTAACAACCAAAGTTATAATAAATAAACTGAATGGAATTATAATACTGGCAGAAGAACAACAAGGTTTTAGGTCAGGAAGATGACGACGTCACCGACGAAATATTAATAATGAGGCAAGTGCAAGAGAAATCAACTTCATTGAAGTTGGCAGTTTGATAAGACAGTGAGGTTCTCTGAGTGCTCTATTGTTCAACCTGATTATGGATTAAATAATAAAAAAAGTAAGAACTAAAAAAGGATACCAAATGGGAGAAAGACAACTTAAAATACAATTACAACAAATACAAAAACAACAACGTATGCTGCACCAATTTAATATAACCGCCAGAAAATTAAACATGTTAATTTCTTCAAAAAAAGACAAAATCATGGTTGTAACAGTAAATTTACCAAGGTCAGATAATAGAACAAGTGATGGAGTTTAAATATCTAGGCATCATTTTATCTAGCTACAGAAAGCTTGAAAGAGCTTTCCTTCTTTACCTTCCTTTACAACCTTCCTTCACCTGGAAACAGTAATAAAATACTGCTTTCTATTTTCATGTGCCAGTTTTGGTCCAACCCGAGTATTTCATTTCCTCTGTACCACCCGGAAGGCGCCCGATGGTGAATCTAACAATCACACACGTGCAATTCAATACTACAAAATAATACCGAGAATGGTACATAATGACAGCCCCGTTAACAAAAATTATGCCCCTAAATAATATTAATATCAAGATTGTATATTTCCAAAAATTTATGTTCTAAACTGCTATATAAAGTCATACTTACCTACCTACTATTATACTAATCCACACCATAAAAATATGAAAAAAGTAACTAATAGGCAGTTACATAAAGAAACACAGTTCTGTGAGGACAATGAATAAAAACTAATTCCCAGTGAGTTTGGAAAATATGTGAAAGGTATACATGAAAAAGTATGTAACAAAGCCGTGTTGTTTTTATCTATTCAAATCAGTGTGAGCTTGGGGAAAAATAGTGTACCAACCGTATATCCAGGGAACCAATTAAGTATCTAGAAGTCGTTTTTTTTGTTAAAAAATAAGCAGGGGCACTGAAAACCCACATCTCACTATATCAAGCAGTTTATACATACGCGTTTTTTCTTATGGACAGGCATGAAAAATTTGATGTATTTAACATTATCAAACTCACTACAAATGATACATAAACGTTAAATACGACTGCAATTCAAAGAAAGCTAATTGTTGCTTGCCCTCTATAACGGTTATTCGTTTGGTATAAAAATAATTTATAAACTATTGCATGGACTATTTGAGGTCTGTTAAAACTGAGAACTATATTATTGTGTCATTTATGTACTTACTAAATTTATTCATATTAATATTTAAAATGTCGAATTTCTACTCAGCCAGCTCTTAATTAGGTCTTAGTTAGTTTTAGATTGTTATTAAAATGTTGAAGATAATTCAATGTAGATCTTTCTGATATAGATTAAAACAAATAATTAGGAACACGTGAAAAATGTATCAATGTTTTAATTGATATTATCTTTTTATTTTTCAGATCTTATATTTCTGGAAGGACCTGAAGTCATTTTTCGTGTAGCGCTGGCTCTTTTAATCTTCCACAAAGAAAAATTACTTCTATGTGATAGTTTTGAAGAGATCATGAATTACCTTAAAGAACAGCTTCCTAATATAGATAAAATTACTTTAGATAAAATTATGAAAGAAGTATATGCTACTTCGTTTACCAAACAACTAAATGAGTATAAAGTAGAGTATCAAGTTTTGCAAGAGGAGCTGAATTTGGTCCAACCACAGGTTGAAGCATTTCATAAATTAGAAGCTCATAGCAAGATTTTAACTGAACAAAATAAAGCACTAATGCAACAACTGGAGTTGAGTCTGTCTAATGTTCAAAGATTGGAGAAAACTAGGGTTCTACAACAGTCACAAATAAACAAATTGGAAATGCAGAACAGAGCTCTGGATGTAACTATAGGCTCTTTAGGAAATTTTGTTCAATCTTTAATTGAACAAAAATTAGACCTTGAAATTCCTGATGATGTACAAAGAATATTATCACAACTATCATTTACAGAACGAATAAAACATGAAGTAAAACCCCATCAAAACAATCTTTTAAGAATGTTTCAGAGATCTCCAGAAAAAATAATGACCAAATCACAAAGTATGGGTATAATTAACTTACCAACACATGTTAATAGCAAGTCAGACCAAGCTAGATCGAGAACTAATAGTCTAAGTAAAAGAAATGAAGCTAATCCCAATCTGACAACCACCCCTAGTAATTCAACTGAAAGGATATCAAAATTCTTTTCAGGTTCTCATCACCATATACTCCAACAGAAACTAAACGCTCAAAATAATATGTTAGGTAATACTAAAATAGATATAACAGTTCAAGAGTTCAAAAACGAAGGTGCTCATGAAAATAATTCTGTTCATTTTCCATTTGTCAACAATAACATCTCTCCTACAAGCTCGGAAGACAGTGGTGTGGTATCTCCAGCTAGTAACCCTTTAAGTCCTAAATCCATAGAATCACACCCCTTAAGCAACTGTGATGTTTCTTTTATGTTTAACGGTACTAGGGAACTAAAAACTATAAAGAACATAAATAATCTTAGACAAATTAGCCCTAACGTTATAAATAAATGATTCAGAAAATATTTTATGTTTATATTAACTATAAGAAATCTACTTACTATTAGAAATATAGTACTTTATATCCTATTAGAAATAAGTGATATCAAGATATAGCTTAGGAATATTTAGAGTGATTTTTGTATTGTTCAGGAAGTGTTGTATTGATATTTAAACATAATACTCAGTTAAATTTTATAATAGACAGGGTATACTAATAGTTCAATAATAACTGTTTTGTATAGAGATAATTTCTAAAGCAGAGTAAATTAATAACCAGATTTCTTATAACTTTTTATGTAAAATTAGTGAATAAAAAATATTAACATTTATTATTGTTTTATAAAATATTCAGGATTCAAGTATATAAAAATTAAACAAAAACCAAATGTTATAGGCATTTAACCAGTTGTATATGTATAAGATTGTATGGTTCAATAAAATACTTCACGTCGTAGACAACAATTTATTAATCACCATTGTTTTATATTCACTACTAATTTTGTTACCACAGTCATGATTTTTAATGAAGCCCTCACAAACCTAGACATGGGAATCCGAGTGAACGGTGAATACATCAATAATATCCTCTACGCCGATGATGCTGTGTTACTAGCAACCAGCCTAAAAGATCTGCAGGCCTTACTAGACCGAGTGCGAACTGTGAGCGTAACATACGGACTGAACCTCAATATTAAGAAAACTAAATTTATGGTTGTCAGCCGTACAAATTTAGATCCCGGGGCACTAATGGCAGGTAGCGAAGAGATCCAGAGAGTCGACAGATTCACTTACCTCGGAACTACCATCAACGTACACTGGGACTACGCTCAAGAGATTAGATCCAGAATTGAAATGGCACGGTCTACATTTATTAAGTTGAGATCTTTGCTGTGCTGCAGTAATCTCAGTTTGGGATACCAAGATGCGGATAGTGAGGTGCTACGTTCTTCCAGTTTTACTATATGGAGTTGAAGCCTGGACACTGACGCAAGCCACTGAAAAACGAATCGAAGCCTTCGAGATGTGGATATACAGAAGGATACAAAAATGGCTTATGTGGACCATGTCACCAACGTTGAGGTCTTACAGCGCACGACAAAAGAAAAAGAAGTGCTTAATTTCATTAAACAACGTAAGCTTGAGTACCTCGGCCACGTGATGCGGAACGAAGAAAAATATCGAATTCTTCAACTCGTTATGCAGGGTAAAGTATTTGGCAGAAGAGGACCGGGACGCCGTCGTATCTCGTGGTTGAAAAATCTCCGACAATGGTTTGGGATGACCTCAGCGGAGCTGTTTCGCAGAGCAGTCAACAAAACCATGATAGCCTTGATGATCGCCAACATCCGGACCGGATAAGGCACTGAAGAAGAAGAAGTCATTACCATAATTCTGAAGCTATTTTCTTGTGGTATTTTAAAGTAATTACTATTTAAATGGGAATGAGCCACAATTAAAGGTTAAATTACGTTTATTGACGTTTCAATTTCCACTTCGGAAATCGTTCTCAAAATACAAACATTAAAAAGTAAATTAAACAAATTTTTGTTTTTCTGTTATTTAGTGAAAAATTCTTCTAATTTACTTAATTAATTAATTTAATTTTAATTCTTTTTTAATTTAATTTAATTTTAATTTAGAAGAATTTTTCAGTAAATAACAGAAAAACAAAAATTTGTTTAATTTACTAATGTTTGTATTTTGAGAACGATTTCCGAAGTGAAAATTGAAACGTCAATAAACGTAATTTAACCTTTAATTGTGGCTTATTCCCATTTAAATAGTAATTACGTTACCATAATATTGTTACAGTTCTTTGAAATCAACTTTATTGAACACTAACTTGTTTACAATAATTTTACCGACTATAAACTTTATAACTCAAAATACAAGTCCTAAACTGTCACAAAAATCTGTTGATATATATATTTTATATATATATATATATATATATATATATATATATATATATATATATATATATATATATATATATATATAGGTATATAATATACCTATATATATGTATATATATAGGTATATATATATATATATATATATATATATATATATATATATATATATATATATTTATTTACGGTAACAATTGACTTCCCACATGTAAAGTTGTAGGTTCAATTGGCTTCCGCTGGTCAATTGGCATCCGGTATTCGGATGCCAATTGACCTCTTCAAAATAATATCAGAAACGCATAGTGGATGATATTATAAGGCTCTTTACGTGATATGAACCCGGAATCCAATTGGACCGTTTTTTGATTCGTAAATAAATCGTAGTTCGAGGCAAAAAATAAGCAGCGCCACCATCGATTTGTGTATATTGAGTTGAAGCGATATTCATGTCGTTACAGCTTAGCGGTTCAATTGGCATCTACAGGATGTGATACGATTTTGGAAGCCAGTTAGTCACTTAGATTGTCTTAGATTCCAGGTTTATAAAGGTTCGAGTAACATCTGGTCGATTCGCGTTTGAGTTTAATTCTTAGAATGGATATTTTTTGTTTAGTTTTTGGATTTACAATATATTATTGGTTTTATCTTACTTTCTTGTTATCTGCAGTCTTTTATTCTTTTTGAAAGGTTTTATAACCTTATTTCTCAGCGCCATGTGTATAATTTTTTGAAGCACATTGCTAAAACGTTGTGTATTAAAAAGCATTTAATGTTAGGGGTTGTAAATGCATTAAAAATGTTGTGAATTTTGAAAATGTGGTTTGGCGCTGTGTTAATAAGATTCTTTCGTTAAGATGCTTAGTTTTTATCTATCTCTGGTTATGCTTTGTCTTTTTTTCTGTGAAAATATTAACTAATATTATAAATGTGAGTGTAAGGTGTTTGTCGGCTTGTTTTTTTTCGCATTCCCTGTTTAACTTTTTAACCGATCATATTGATTATTTTTGCAATTTTGACAGGGACACAAATAAGCACAGATGATACATTTTATTAAAAAAAGTTGTATTTTCAAGGGATACTTCTCGGCAGAAGACGCCATCACAATCGAATCGAGGATAAAAGCTAGTATTTTATATGTAAATGAGAATGCAATCCACTCTTAACTGATCAACATTTAATATGTCATCACAGGTGTTCCGTGTGCAATGCTGCTAGGTCACCTATGTGATCAGTTAAGAGTGGATTGCATTCTCATTTACATTTGAGATTCAGAGGACCTTGTCCCCTTAAGCAGAACGGACAACTTTCCAATGGAGAAGCCAAGCGTCACTGATGAGGTCTGGCGGACCGAAACTGCTGTTTGGCGTTTCACACTTGATGGGTTGTGTTGATCTGCGACCATTGGATCAATAGTATAATTCAATGCCAGTAGGTGTATTACCCCTCGGAGTAGTGGTTTTTGTTGATCCAAACATAATTGGTTGGGTTTCGGTGACCTAAACCGATCAGCAAAGGGCTCTTGTTGTTCCAAGTTGTACATGGGTGACCTGGCAGCATTGCACACGGAACACCGGTGATGACATATTAAATGTTGATCAGTTAAGAATGGATTGCATTCTCATTTACATTTGAGATTCAGAGGACCTTGTCCCCTTAAGCAGAACGGACAACTTTCCAATGGAGAAGCCAAGCGTCACTGATGAGGTCTGGCGGACCGCAACAACTGTTTGGCGTTTCACACTTGATGGGTTGTGTTGTGCTGCGACCATTGGATCAATAGTATAATTCAATGCCGGTAGGGGTATTAGCCCTCGGAGTAGTTGTTTCTGTTGATCTAAACATAATTAATTGGGTTTCGGCGGCCTAAACCGATCAGCAAATGGCTCTTGTTGTTCCAAGCTGTACATGGGTGACCTGGCAGCATTGCACACGGAACACCTGTGATGACATATTAAATGTTGATCAGTTAAGAGTGGATTGCATTCTCATTTACATTTGAGATTCAGAGGACCTTGTCCCCTTAAGCAGAACGGACAACTTTCCAATGGAGAAGCCAAGCGTCACTGATAAGGTCTGGCGGACCGAAACAGCTGTTTGGCGTTTCACACTTGATGGGTTGTGTTGTTCTGCGACCATTGGATCAATAGTATAATTCAATGCCGGTAGGGGTATTAGCCCACGGAGTAGTTGTTTCTGTTGATCCAATCATAATTGGTTGGGTTTCGGTGACCTAAACCGATCAGCAAATGGCTCTTGTTGTTCTTAATATATTTAAATGCTGGTGTTATTCTTTTCTTCTGATCTGTCTGGCTATTTTAGTTAATATATTACCTGTATATGACGTGATCGAGCAATATATTGTATTGGGCTTTTTCTCTTGTGGTGGGAAGATTGATTTAAGGGCTTTCTTGAGTAGTTTTTGCTGTAACATTTTGTTTATTATGTGTTCGTTGTATCCAATATTTATTGCTATAAGTTTAATGATATTCAATTCTACTTCGAAGTTATTATTTGACATTGGGATTTCTGTCAATCTGTGGAACATACTATAGTAGGCTGCTAATTTATGTTGTGCAGGATGGGATGAAGTACTGTGTATGGTTGTGTCAGTATGTATAGGTTTATGAAATACAGAGAACTCGTGTTTGTTTTCAATTCTTATAATTTTTAAGTCTAGAAAATTTATTGACTGGTTTTGTTTTATTTCTCTTGTAAATTTAATATTACTATGGATTGAATTAACGTATGATAAGATTTGGCCAAATTCATGAAACATAAAATAATGCAATGTCAAAACATGTAGCATGTTATTAATTATTCATACTTTATATGGAGCTGCAGAGATTACCTTTAGATATTTATTTAAAACATCATGATTCTCAATCTTCTAAAGAGTTTGAGAAAGTCCTAACAGAAACCGAGAAAATTTTAGTTCACTCTTTAAAACGCATAGTAATAAGAGGTAAGAGAGGTAGAGGCGTACCTGTTCTGTTTGACAAATTGACCAAAAGTGGAGTTAACACTTTAATTAAATATAGGAATAATTTTTTTACCTCTTACAACGAATACCTATTTGGCATACCGAATACTATTAACTGCATCAGTGGATATCATGTTCTCAGAAAGCATGCTTCTAAGGTGTTGAATGATGCAAACAAAATCACTACCCTCACGTCAACTCGCCTCAGAAAACACTTAGCAACAATAATACAAATTTTAAAAATGGAAAAGGGTGAACTAGAACAACTAGCAAAATTTATGGGGCGTACCTCAAAAACTCATGATGAGTGGTATCGTCTCCCGTCAGACATTTACCAAACCGCAAAAGTTTCCAAAATATTATTGCTCGCTCAAAACACTAATATTGACCAATATAAAAATCGAAATTTAAATGAGATTGAAGTCGATAACGAGATATTGGAAGACGCAGAAGAAGCTGATAGTGACGAAGAAAATACTAATCAACCTATTCTTCAACAAAATGAAGTAAACATCCCGTCACAAAATAGAATACAGGAGAAAGGTAAACGTATTTTAGTTCCATGGACAAAAGAGGAAAAAGAACTTACGCAAAAATTCTTTGCACGTCATATTAAGAAGAAAATTCCGCCAAAAAAAATGGAAGTTTTAAATTTGGTAGAAAAGTATCCAAATGTTTTTAAAAACAGGAAATGGGACACAATAAAAGTATTTGTACAAAATAAATATAAATCACAATAATTCATTCAAGTGATTACGAGTTTCAATAAAATATTCTATTACAATCCTATAGTTTTAATGTATCCTTCATTACTTTCTTATTGAATTAAACCTAATTTTATTAACGTTTTAAAACGTCGTCATATTAATATTTTCTCTTGGATTTTGTAAATCCAATGAAATGTTGTAGATAGAATTTGAGGTTGGACAAACATTCATTTTTTCTTAGCTGTTCTAGTTTTAAAATAAAGTTTCTAACTAGTCTATGTTTCTAATGGTAATAGTGGGTTTTGTACAATTGCTAACGTATAGGCTTTACCTATTTTACGTTTTTATCGAGGCTATTTTTTTTTAAATAAACCCGGTGTGGTCAATGTTGATTATTTCCATACGACATGTGAGTCCTAAAGTAACGGATAAATTCAATATTTTTGTAACTAAAAATATTTTGACGAAATCCTCGTACAGATCGATTTTTGTTTTTTGTTGTGCATTTTTTCAATATAATCTTTTTATACAGGGCGTGTCGTGTAAGAGTGGCCAATACCAATTTTCTTATTTTAAATACAACACCCTGTATATTATTATATCTTTTGATTTCTAAGAATATTCTAGATAAAATTTATATTCAATCTTCTATTCCTATCTTTAACTGTTTTTGAGTAATCGAGGTTGGAAAAGTGACAATTGCTCACAAAATCTAAACAGTTCGATCTAGAGTAAAATGGTTTTTATATTAAGACAAAAGCTTTTTGTATTTACAAAAAGCTTTTGTCTTTATATTGATTCAGGGTATACAGCCAACTATTGGATTTGGTCCATTTTAATTAGTTTTTATATTACTATCTTAGTTTTTAATATGCTATCTAGTGGTATTAAATAAAAATAAAATACGAAAATTGTCGTGGTCGGCCCTAAATTTCAAAATTTGTCATTTTGAATATAATCCTATCATCTCTGGGTTTGATACCACTAGATAGCATATTAAAAAGTAAGATAATAATGTAAAAACCATTTTACTCTAGGTCGAACTGTTTAGATTTTGTGAGGAAAAATACACGAAATGTCACTTTTCCAACCTCGATTACTTAAAAACGGTTAAAGATAAGAATAGAAGATTAAATATAAATTTTACCTAATATTCTAAGAAATTCAAAAATATAATAATACACAGGGTGTTGTATCTAAAATAAGAAAGTTGGTATTGGCCACTGTTACACGACACGCCCTGTATAAAAAGATTCTATTGAAAAAAATGCACAACAAAAAATAAAAACCGACCTACATGAGGATTTCGTCAAAAGATTTTTAGTTACAAAAATATTGAATTTATCCGTTACCTTAGGACCTCACTGTATATAAATCACAATGGATCATTTTATGTACCATTATAGGTATGTGCCATGTATAGCCTTGATAAAGACTTAAAATAAAGTAAAAACATTGGCAAATTTTAAACATTAACTAGGTTTTAATTGTCCCTAACCCACTATTACCATTAGAAGCTATTAAGTGGACACTACTCCTAAAACTTTGTTTACGTTGTAAGCTATGTATCGCCATTTTAAAAAGAGAGACCAAGAAATTTTGTAAATTATATGTTTGCAACTGTGTTTCTTACAAAAACCTTTTGTATGTATATAACTTCTTTATTATTCACTTCTAATGAAGTTAAGAGATAAAATACTGATTCTGAATTTTGTTTAAAAGAAGTGTACCTTTAAACATTTGATTTTCAACTTCTTCAAAGTTACAGTAATTTCAACATCTTTTCAATTCTTGAGTACTTCAATTCCCAAGAGATTTCAGTAATTTTATTTTATTTTTTTCTACGTAGGGCAAACACAACCATGAGATATAATCGAGACTCCATATATTTCAAACTAGGTTGATTTTGATAAAATTGGTTTTTGTTAGGTACAGATAATAATTACCTATGTAGTGCCTTCATAACAGGTAATTCTTATTTTTATGTTACAGCCTTAAAATAAAACATACATTATGTCGAATAAATTTTGATATATTATTTATTAACAAACGGTTAAAGAAAAACAAATATGTGTTAAAATACGACTCTTTTTTAATTATTGCTTTTCATAGTATATGGACATAATATTTTATCTCTTTTTAATGTAAAAGAATCTGGTTCGTTTTGATTGTGCATCTATTATTATATAATACCACATCAAACCAGATTCAGTGACGTACGAGAAGTATGGGCAGAGGAAAGAAAAATACACACAGTTGTAAGAAGTCAGATACCAAAAAATAAAGGAGAAAGTTATGTGCACTTTGCGTTCGGCAATAATGTGCCTGTTGTCTTAAACATCTTCACTTGCAAAAATTTTCACAGTGAGTGTTATCAAATGGTCGTATACTCTTATAAGTACTTTTGTTGGCTTTCTAAGTATTTTTCATGGACTTTGAATTTGCTAAAATATTGGAAAGTGTCATCGAAAATGCAAATCGAAGAGAAATACGAACAAGAACGAGAAAATACAGCCCATATAGCCCATAATGCCACAATTTTAACATTTAATCCTACTATACCAGAATTTCTTTAGTAATACCAAATAATTCATTACAACAGAGCTCTTTTACTCAGGGAATAATCAGACTAGAAGTTGTTAAAAGACGATAAAACATTTTTAAATTACTGAGCTTAAAAAATGTAAAATAAAAGTATTTAGCAAATTAAATCAAATTTGAAGCTGTCATAATTTTAAAAGAAAAATATTCAATCTCGAAAAAAGCAATAACTACCTGCCTACAATTTAAAGATAAAGAGTAATATACTCTAACAAGTTAAATTTTTAAACATCCGTTTCGACAACAAAATATTACAATGACTGAACAGATGAATTGACTCAGGTAGAATTCCACCGAAACCTTTAGGTATTATTGTCGACTTGAGTCATAAACCAATGGATGCTAAAGGTCCAAAGCCAATCGATGCCAAAGAAACCGCAACAGCGATTGATGCCAATTGGTACCGCAACAGAATTCGCTGTATATTGTGGCCCGTGAATATTCACGGATGCCAAATGGGAATACTTTTCGTCCAGAAGTCAATTGGTACTACAAAGAAATATATATATATATATATATATATATATATATATATATATATATATATATATATATATTGTTATGATGTGTTTTTTGTTTGAATGATGAGCAATGAGTATTTTTAATAATATAGGGTTTTTATCGCGGTTCTCAAAGAATTAGTTTGTAAGTACTTTTTTAAATTATCTTTATTATAACTATTATGGAACACACATATATATCTAACCTAGCCAATGTAAATTTAAAATAAACTATCTTTAAATTGATACTCTTATAAAACTAATTAAATTCTATAGACAATGTAAAATTTAAACAAACTATCTTCAAAATTAAAATTGTTATGACACTAACTAAATTATATTAACAAAATTTTGTACCTTTCTTTCACTGAATGCCTAAATGAACTGTTTTCTACTAGATAGATTCTAATCACCACTGAATGTCTTCGTACTTCAGTTATCCTTGTTTTTTGTGAAATTACTTTTTCCAATTATCAGCTTCTACCAATTTAAGATATAGTTTTCTTCACCAGCATTTATACACCACCAACCAAACCAGCAAACAGCATTTATATTTATTCTTCTTTTCAATATACCAATATCCACTTATTATAAGTTGATTTATACTAATCTCCAACCATAATATAATTTAATTTCTTCCAATATACTTTTTTTAATCTTCAATAATTATTTGTGTATAATTATAAATGTGCATTAAATTATATGCATAATTTTTAATCTTCATTTAACTCACTATATTAAACAATTGGACTATCTTCAACTAACTTTCATATTTCTTATAAAACTGCTTGACTGATTTACTAAAACTGTGATCTTGAATCCAAATCACGGGTATTTATATCTTTTCAATCTTCCAGAACCATCTGGTAAGAAATCATGTTCCAATTTGTTCTATCACTTCTATATAGATGTTCTCGAAAAAAATATCTGTTCGATCCACCGCCATAATCATTATTTCGAGAATGTTCGACTGTAAACAATGGTCACACTCTGCACTCTGAAGAATTCGTTAATGTTCCATTGATAATTTTGTTGACATTTAGGCTTTTCAGATCAGAATAAACATTTAAATCATCAAATATATATAAATTAAACACCTCAAACCAACATTATTATTATAACCCCACTTATATTCGTATTATGATTAATTTCTATCTGTCAATCCACTGTATAGTTGGTTGCCTAAGCACATGGCTCACTTAAATCTATTTACAACATTAAAATTACTAAAATACAACTTTTTACAATTATTATATGCTAATTTATTAAAAATGCCCTCACATAAATATATTTTTATTAAATTCTCTAGTATATAACTTATTTAAAATAATCAAATACTTTTTTATATCTAATATTATGTAGTATATAACTTATAAATTATTTTCTATAAACCCCAATCGTCACAATACCCCAAAAATAATATTTAAAATAAATAATTTACTTATTATTTTTTTAAATATTAATTTTCTCATACCTTATTAAATTTAATAAATCAATTTTTTTTTTTTTATTTAAAATGTGTTAAATACATCCCTGTTCGCTGTCTATATCAAAGCAGAGAACAACGGAGCACAGTTCGGCTATTCTATGGTCAAACTGTCATGTCAAATGGGGCAATGGATGCGATATCAGAGAATAAAATATAACCTTAATTAAAATATAATCGATATGGTGTTCTGTTTGTTTATAGACAAAATCTAGGAATTATTTCCATTCAAAATAACTTTCATCAATATAAATTGGTAAGTTTTTTTTTTACTTTACTATATTAGAAAGACATTTTTATAGCAATTATAGTATCAATTTTGTGTCTAACCCCAAATTATGATTTTTAGGGTACAAATTAATTTCCATATATACAAAATTCAACAAGTATGATGTCAAATTGATTCAAAATAATGAAATCTACCATCTACCATTTAACAAATCAAGTCTATTGAATAAAATGGATATATCAGTAAGTTATTAGTGTTATTATATTTGTGTTAAAGGTATAGAAAATGTTATTCAATCTCTTCATGATATTGAAAAATGTCGTTGATATGAAATATGCCTCTTAGTCTGTTCTCTGCATCTATTAACACATAACTATTTAGTCCATTCTGATTTTCAATTGTATATGGACCTTCAAGCATTGGTTGTAATTTCTTACAACGATTTTCTTTAACATTACTTTTTCTAAGTGAACGAATTAACACTTGGTCTCCTTTTTGAAATGTGATTGGTTTTTTTATATTTCGATTTTGTCTTCTGATATATTTTTCAGCTTTCCTCCTAATTCGGTTATTCACTTTCTGCATTACTTGTTCTAACATATCCTGATTATATTCACTAATCCACTTTCTGTTTCCTATATGGCCAAACATTAAATATTCTGGTACTTCCTCTGTATTCAAATTATGTGTATTATTTAAAAAATACTCTACTTGTGGTATATGTTGCTGCCAAGTTTCGTGTTGATTTTGGCACAGTATCCTTAAATATTTTATAACTTCTTTAATATATCTTTCTGCAGGATTTGCCTGAGGATGTCTGATACTTGTAAAATGAATGTTGATTCCCTTTTTCTCACAAAATGTCCGAAATTTTTGGTTGTTAAAATATGTAGCATTATCTATTATGCAATTTCTAAATGGTCCTATTTCTTCGAAAAATTGATTAATATATAATTTTAATGTTTTAACATTTGTTCTAGAGCAGGGATATAGTTTAATAAATTTTGTATATAAATCAACTATCACTAGTATATGCTTTTTTCCTGTTGGACTGAGAACTAAATTTGAAATAAAATCCATGGAAACTGTATTTAGTTTTTCATATACAACATTAGATTTATATGTGTTCTGGTTTTTGAAATTCTTTTCTTTGTTTAGTTGACATATTGGGCATTGGGTAGTAATTTCTTTTGCTATACTTATGTCATTCTTTGCAAAATAATTGTCCCTAAATAGCATCCATAGCTTTCTTGAACCAATATGCATATAATTGTTATGTAAATTTTTCAATATTTTCTTTGCTAAAGTTCTAGTTATTACATATACTTCTATGCCATTTATTATTTTATAATATACCCCATCTTTCCTAAGGACTTTTTGTTTTTCACTCAAATTGATCTGATCTCTTATAATTTCTTCTTTAGAATATAATCCAGTACTTTCTACTAATTGATTTAATCCAATTTTTATTGTTCGCTGCCCTTTTTGTGGTGTATTTTCTAACCTTGATAAAGCATCTGCCACTATATTGGATTTTCCAGAAATGTATTTGATTTCAAAGCAGTATTCACTAAGTATTAGACTCCACCGATGTATTCTACTATTTCCATATTTGTTATTTAATATAGACGTTAAAGCTTGGTGATCTGTTTCTATTGTAAATTCATTACCCAACAAATAAAATCTTAATTTTGTGACACAGTGTATTATACTTGCTAGTTCTAATTCTGAAACTGAGTAACCCTTTTCATGTGGCTTTGTAATTCTTGAAATGAATTGTATTGGGTATTCGACCCCATCATGTATTTGTAATAATACCCCTGATAATCTCTCTATGGATGCATCTGTTCTTAATATGAATGGCTGTGTGTAGTCAGGATAGTATATTTTCAAATTTGACAGAAAAATGTTCTTAATCTCTTGGAATGCTAGTTCTCTTCTCTGATCCCATCTCCATTTTACACCTTTTCTCAGTAGTTCAAGTAATGGAAGTTCTTTTATACTTAGATCTGGTATCATCCTTTTATAATAATTAATTATTCCAATAAATCCTCTTAAAGTTCTTAAATTGTGTGGTGTTTTATATTCCTGAATGACTTGTGTCCGTTCTGGATCCATTTCGATTCCCTTAGTGTTAAGTTTATAACCTAGATATATGACTTCTTTTTGAAAAAATGTACATTTTTCTTGATTTATTTTTAGTCCAACTTTGTCTAATCTATTTATTATAATTTTTAGGTGTTTCTCATGATCTTCAGCCGTTTTAGAAAAAATTAATATATCATCAATGTCGTGAATTACAAAATGTTCATATTGATCCAAAATATCATGAAGACATCTACATAGAGCACTGCAAGATGATTGAAGTCCAAATGGTACTACTTTGAATTGATATACTACTCCATCTATCTGAAATCCTGTATACTGTCTACTTTTTCTTTCTAGAGGTATTAACCAAAAACTATGCTGTAAATCGATTTTAGTGAAAAATGACATTCCTGTAATTCTTCCTAGTATTCCATCTATACTCATTGGTGCTTCAAATTGCTTTTCAGTGATCTTGTTAATATTCCTTGCATCCAAACATAACCTGATTTCACCTGATCTTTTTCGTACTACTACTATGGGGTTAATAAAACGTGTGTCTGCCTTCTCAATGATCCCATCTTCTAACATATTATTAATTGTTTTGTTTACTTCTTCTCTGTATTTATATGGTATTGGGTATGATTTTGTTTTAAAATCTTTTTCTTCTTTAACTTTTATACTATGGATATAATTTTGTGCAATTCTATTTTCTTTATTGACAAGTCCCTTGTGTTGCTGCAATATGGAAATGACTATTGATTTATATTCTTCAGGGCAATTTAAAACTTTCATTATATCTTCTTCTTTACAAATAAAATTATTCTTCATTATGTACTCATTATTCCTTGCTTCCAATTTTACGCACTCCGCCTCGTAGGCATCCATCTGCTTAAAATTTCCATTCCTTAAATATTCACTACAATAACTATTCTTTACATTCTTTTGGGACATTTCCCTATCATCAAAATACATTTTTTCTTCATAAACATCATTATTTTCTTTTAATAATATCCTATCAACTCTTATTCCTTCTTCCACCTCATCTTTCTGCATAAATTTAATTATTTGCGCTTCCAAAGTTACCATTTTTTCTTCAAAATCTATCTTTACTTTCTTCTTTTCCAATTCATCATTTCCCATTAATATATCAACACATAAATCCTTGACAATAAATCCTTGCATATTAATTTCTTTATTAAGAATATTAATTTTAAAATTGGCTAGTTTATCAATTTCACCCAACTTCTTATTATTTGCACCAATAATTTTAATTTTTGGAATCTTTATTATATCTGATAGTTTTAATGTATTAAAAATAAAATTCTCCGAGACTAAAGTGCTTTCTGAACCAGTATCTATCATAATTTTAATCATTTTATTTTTGGCCAAAGCATTTATATAAATTAAATTAATAGAGTCAATAATTTTATCCTCATCTAAAGAAATAAATTCAGAAGGTTTTTCATAATAGCAATGGCCTAACTTGTAATTCAGAAAGTTTACTGCACAAAATTTTGATTATTAGAATTGTCAGATTGTATCTGACCACTTGGATCTGATGTCCTATGTCTTTCCCTACTATGACTTCTACTCACATTTTCTTGCCTTGTACTATTTCGTTCCCTGTCTTCGCAGCTTCTATTCCTTCGAATACAATTTACCTGTCTGTTATAGTTAGGTCGCTCTGTATTTCTTCTATTGTTAAAATCTTGTCTATTATTATTAGTACTGTTATTAAAATGTTGTCTATTATAATTAGTATTATTATTAAAATTTTGTCTATTATAACTAGTATTATTATTAAAGTTCTGTCTATTTGGATTACTGTTAGTATTATTAAAATTTTGTAAACTATCACCATACCTAGTATTATTGTTATATGATTGTCTATATTGTTGATTATCATTTTTATTATATTGAAAGTTATTGTTGTTTTTTCTGTTGTTATTATTACTTGTCATATTGCCTCTTTGTATTCTTTGAATAAAATTAATAAAACTATCTATTGTTTGAATATTTTGTACAGTTACGGTTTGCACAACATCAGCATCAAAATGTCTAGATACATTTAAGACTGTTTCATCCTCTCTAAGTGGTGGTTCTAAATATTTTGCAACTGTTATCAATTTTAATGCATAATCTACCATATTTGATTTTAAATTGTGATTATACTTTCCAAAATATAGAATTTCTCTAAACTTGGCTTGCTCTAATTCACCCCAATAATAATTTAAAAATTTATTTTCAAATGTTTGAAAATTATCTAAATCATTCTCAATACTAGCAAACCAAGTTGCTGCATTGTCATTTAATGTCATTCTAATATAATCTTTAATATCATTAATATTATTCACAAATCTTAATTTATGTTTTAAACTATTTATGTATACTCTAGGATGCAAATTTTTTATATTACCAGAGAATTTAATCCCAGTCTCATTTGTTAAATTTAAGTAAGGTCTTCCTATGTCTCTCATTTGTGAAATATCATCTATTCTCTGTTCCACATTTCTTATTTGATTATTATTTATTTGGATATTTTGTTGTATATCATCTAGTTTTTCTTCTGTGTTTCTCCTGTCTTCGTTAATTTTTACTTCTAAGTTACATTTCTGTAACTCTATTTTCTGTTCTATATCTATCTTATTATCTTGAATAATCCTCTTTATTTCTGTCCTCTCATTTTCTATCCTTTTCTTGTAGTCATTCCGTATAATTTTTATTTCATTTGCTACTTTTTTCTCTGCAGCTTCAAGTTTTTTATCCATTTGTTTTTCTATTTGTTTTACAATTTTATTATTATTATCTTCTATTTTCTTTTCTAATTTTCTATAATTCTCTTCTAATTTCTGTTCCATTTTTTTCATGTCTTCTTTGACTTCTTTTGAATTCTCTTCCAATTTTTTTATGTCTTCTTTGACTTGTTTTGAATTCTCTTCCAATTTTTTTATGTCTTCTTTGACTTCTTTAGAATTCTCTTCCAATTTTTTTATGTCTTCTTTGATTTCTTTTGAATTCTCTTCCATTTTTTTCGTATTCTCTTCCATTGTCTTGTTCATCTGCATCATTAATGACATCAAAGCTGCCATATTGACATTTTCCTCTCTTTCTGGATTCATTTCTGCAGTATCTTGTGGAACTTGAACTAAACTCTCCTCTTGTATAGGTTGTGTTTCTACTTCCACATCTTCTTCATTCTTTTTGCTTCTTGTACCTTTCTTTCCTTGAGACATTTTGAGACTTTACTTGTTCAAATATAATTAAAAATAAAATCTATAATTTTTTCTTTCTACTGATAATTAATTTAATTATATGAGAGCACTTATCTTCCCAAACTAATTCTTTTAAATAGAGAGCCACCGCGTTGGGTGCCAAATTGTTATGATGTGTTTTTTGTTTGAATGATGAGCAATGAGTATTTTTAATAATATAGGGTTTTTATCGCGGTTCTCAAAGAATTAGTTTGTAAGTACTTTTTTAAATTATCTTTATTATAACTATTATGGAACACACATATATATCTAACCTAGCCAATGTAAATTTAAAATAAACTATCTTTAAATTGATACTCTTATAAAACTAATCAAATTCTATAGACAATGTAAAATTTAAACAAACTATCTTCAAAATTAAAATTGTTATGACACTAACTAAATTATATTAACAAAATTTTGTACCTTTCTTTCACTGAATGCCTAAATGAACTGTTTTCTACTAGATAGATTCTAATCACCACTGAATGTCTTCGTACTTCAGTTATCCTTGTTTTTTGTGAAATTACTTTTTCCAATTATCAGCTTCTACCAATTTAAGATATAGTTTTCTTTACCAGCATTTATACACCACCAACCAAACCAGCAAACAGCATTTATATTTATTCTTCTTTTCAATATACCAATATCCACTTATTATAAGTTGATTTATACTAATCTCCAACCATAATATAATTTAATTTCTTCCAATATACTTTTTTTAATCTTCAATAATTATTTGTGTATAATTATAAATGTGCATTAAATTATATGCATAATTTTTAATCTTCATTTAACTCACTATATTAAACAATTGGACTATCTTCAACTAACTTTCATATTTCTTATAAAACTGCTTGACTGATTTACTAAAACTGTGATCTTGAATCCAAATCACGGGTATTTATATCTTTTCAATCTTCCAGAACCATCTGGTAAGAAATCATGTTCCAATTTGTTCTATCACTTCTATATAGATGTTCTCGAAAAAAATATCTGTTCGATCCACCGCCATAATCATTATTTCGAGAATGTTCGACTGTAAACAATGGTCACACTCTGCACTCTGAAGAATTCGTTAATGTTCCATTGATAATTTTGTTGACATTTAGGCTTTTCAGATCAGAATAAACATTTAAATCATCAAATATATATAAATTAAACACCTCAAACCAACATTATTATTATAACCCCACTTATATTCGTATTATGATTAATTTCTATCTGTCAATCCACTGTATAGTTGGTTGCCTAAGCACATGGCTCACTTAAATCTATTTACAACATTAAAATTACTAAAATACAACTTTTTACAATTATTATATGCTAATTTATTAAAAATGCCCTCACATAAATATATTTTTATTAAATTCTCTAGTATATAACTTATTTAAAATAATCAAATACTTTTTTATATCTAATATTATGTAGTATATAACTTATAAATTATTTTCTATAAACCCCAATCGTCACAATATATATATATATATATATATATATATATATATATATATATATATATATATATATATATATATTTATATATATCTTTAAGGAATATGACCGTTTAATTTAATATAAAAAAATGTGCACTCGTAAGTGAATGGGATATTTTCGGTCAATTTGGAGATAAAAAGACAAGAGTTGTGCTACTTTATCTATTTATTGAAGACGTTTCGCCCAATGTTCATTGGGCATCATCAGTTCATCTAAAAGAGTATTATAAGCGATACATCTATATGAAAAACAATTAAGTAAATGATCTTACCTTTAAAAGATCTGTAGCATTAAGAAGTTATTATTGTGAAGAAACATCAAAAATTAATCTATTAAATAAATCAGCAAAAAACACAGAAACACAGAACGCCGGAAGATTCCCAAATAAAGTAATTTTATATTAATTTTTTAATTTAACTTTTGAAAACATTGATTGATTATAAAATCTATCAAAAAATGTAATTGTCAATTTTGAAATGTTATATTAACAACGGCAAGGCTAGGGATCTTGACTGTTATGATCATATCATGCAAAATAAAGTATTTGAAAGCTTGAATGTCAAAACTGACAATCAGCTGGTGAGATTTAAGGAAAAGTTTTGTAGATGCCAATACCCTAGTTTTAAGGGCCAAAACCAAATTTGTTTTCATCTTGGACGTTGAGAATAAAAGTTATGAAACGGTTACTAAAACAAGGTTTACGATACCACTCCGTTGTTAGCATGATATCATTAACACGATCTATAAGCATGTCCAAAATAGGAATCGTATTATCAGCCTTTCTCTCAACTGTAAACTTTAAGTGTTCACACTGGGCGTTAAAGGTGTTTAAAACATCAGTTACTTTGTTTTTTTTTTCTCTACACGTTCTTATAACTTCATCCAAAACAAAGTTACATAGTATGGGGGATATTTTGCTGCCCATTGGAGTGCCAAAGATTTGTTTAAAATAATTTCCATTAAACAAAAAGATGTTAGAGTCAAAAATGAATGTTAAAATTCTTATGAAATCATCTAAACTGATCTTGGTATGCGGAGAGATGCTGTTCCAGTTATTTTTGATGCTGTTGAGAATAGCATCTAGTGGTAGGTTTGTAAATAGTGACACAACATCTAAACTAATCAATATATAATTGTTCTGAACTTTAACATTATTAATGAAGTTACTAAACGTGAAAGAATCTAATATAGAATTTGTTGGATTCGTTGTAGGAAATTGTGAGGATATCTGTAAGGTGTTTAGCAAGTTTACTATTTTCAATGGAAGAGACAATAGGCCTCATTGAAAGAGTGGGTTTGTGAACTTTAGGGAGTGTATAAAACCTGGGTGCAACTGCATTGTAAATTTTTAAAGATTTTGCAACTTCTGTTGTTATGGATTTGGAAGAAACTAAATCCGAAACCAGCTTGTTCGCCTTTTGTTGAAGGGTGCACACCGGACTGTTCTTAAGTTTGATGTAACTTTTTGTGTCATTTAGTAAACTATTGCTTTTTTCAATGTAATCATTCTTATACATTGCCACTGTTACATTTCCCTTGTCACTTCTAACAATGTAAATTTCTGGATGTGATTTTAAAAATTGTTTGCACTCATTGTATATTGTGTTCAAAAAGTGTCCTTCTTTACTTGTTTTGTGTAGAAAGTTACTGATACCATTAGTGCTTTGAGATCTCATGATGTCCTTCTTTTGGGCTTCTAGACCAGAAATAAGGAACTCGATATCTGAGAGAAGAGAAGAGATTTTAAAATCTCTAGCACTAGGGAATAGGCAAAATTTTGGACCCAAAGACAAAAGTTTTTTGACATTATAAGGAAAAGTGATGTTAGTTAGATTTTTGAACCATTTTTCTTGGAATGTTATTTTTGAAAATTGATCTTCTTTTATTTTGTTAAATTTTTTGATATTGTTATTTCTAATTTGGAAAAAAACTTTATTGTATTTAATTTTTTGTCTTCTATAGAATTCTTGTAGTAAAGGAGCAGGCAAATGCTGCTCTAATATATTTTTTAATTTATGTATATATTATATAGAAATATAATATTAAGTACACCTAATTACTTTTTAATCATAGGGTTTTTTCTTTCTGTTCTCTATGTGTTAGAGTTAAAACACACCAGCAAAAGATGCCATAAACAAAGTTTTATTATCTTTACCTAAATTTTCAAAACTTTAGAATCTATTTTGTCCATTATTTTATATTTTATATGTGTGTTATTAATGTTGAGTGTCAATGCTTTTATAAATAATCTCAACGACTAGTAAGTTGCACTGAAGAATTGTGATTATTTTATAAATATTTACATATTTTTCTTATAACAGTATCTTGAAAAAGGAATAAAACCATTCCGAAAGCTAGATAAAAAGTCAAAAGAGTGCTTTATTAACATCCCGGCCAATTTTCTGACTGCAACCCCCTAATAAACTATGTCGTTTGTTTATATCGATAGTCACAATATCCAGTAAATCTTGTATATATATATATATATATATATATATATATATATTTATATATAAAAATATATATATATATATATATATATATATATATATATATATATATATATATATATATATATATATTCTGATTTCATTGTATCCCTTGCTATCTGTAGGTTTCTCACAACTACATCCAAGTCTCTATGTTTCGCTGCTATAGCCGTGTCCTGGGTATTCTTAGAGCATTAGCTTTGTATATGCTGTACAGTAGGGGTGAAAATATTGCCCGCTGTGCTACTCCAGCCTCCGTGTTCGGATAGAACCTCCGGTCACCAAGGTACAAGGTTACTAGCCTCGTCATGGCCCTGCTGTAACCATATTCTCTCATTTTATATAAGGTACTAGCCCTTCGCGCCATATTCTGTCAAAGGCTTTGCTTAGATCCAGAAAGACAGATCCTGTATATTGTCTATTATCGTTAAATACACCTGCAATGTATTCGATTAGTCAAAGTACTTGATTTTCGCTGAAGTGCTGTGCTATGAAGCCAAATTGTGCCTCAAAAATTATCCAAAGGTGGTCTGTCTCTGTTTGGAGCCTAGTTTGTATGACTCTTTCTACTATTTTGCTTACTGCTATAAGTAAGCTAAGCGGCCTGTAATTTGCGGGAAAATGCTGTTCTTCCCTGGCTTGTGCATCATTATCAAATGGGCTTATTTCCATCGATTTGGGAAGAGCCTGTATCTCAATATTGCATTTGTAATATTTGTTTAATAAACTAGGGCTTTAGTTGGGAGATAGTTTAGAGTCCTGTTGTTATTCTTTCCGTTTCAGGGACTTTTTTTAAGCTTTTCTTGATTAACTTGCTTATTTCTTTTTGAGATGTTGGGGTGATTATTCCCTCTTGGTCTTAGTCTCTAGTTCTTCGACTTCTTCGATAAAGTTAATATCTTCATCTCATAGGAGACCTATAATAGGTCTGAGCCTCAACCTGAGTTGAGGCTCGGGCTCAGTCCTTACTGACTACATTAATCCTTCCCATTACCTATCGTAATGCATATATGCTACTAGCAATAATCACCGTCTCCTCGGCATATTTTATATTCTTCGTTAACTCGCCGTTTATTTTTATGCCCTTTGTTGCATTTTCCCTACATTTATGGCATGAAACACATATATTTCTAATAATTGTATAAATTGATATATTTTTGAATATCGGTTAAATAACAAAAGGAAATACTACCACAAAACATTGTTTATTAAATAACAATAAATAATGACTATTTATTTAAAAAATCAATGTTATCAATAGCATTAGATAAATAAACAATTAGTACTGCTGTGAATAAGGTAGGTAGGTACTTGAATAAGGTACTTGCTGTGTAGTGCTAAGTTAGTTTTCGTGTCAAGTTCTCCTTATATATCTACCTATTTGACTGATCTAGGTTGTGTTATTCAGAAGTGTTACATAGGAATACGATGATTTCATAATCTAAAAATAAAAATAGGTAAGTGCATTCAAAAGTTTATTATGTTTTTATAAACATTTTCTTCTATATTTCCTCCTCTTGGAAATTTCCTCTACTCTACTCGACACACCCTGTTCTATCATCAGACAGTTATTTAACAACATTGGCATAAAAACTTTAATGTTTCAGTTAAATATATTAGCATTATTACATTTAAATTTAGAAATGCTTGCTACCCTTGGGTAGGAATTTTGTTAAAATTAATATATGGTTTATTAATTAATTAATTTAAATTAATATTGGTTTTAAAAATATTACAACATATACGAGTAGTTTAATCTACAACTTTATCTAATAATATTTTTACATTAAATAGTGTCATGCCAGCCTAGTATATAAACTTAAGTCATATAAGTCATATAAACTTAACCCACAGCTCACTATCTACTAATAAAATCATACCTCACAGAACGTCACTTTTAAACCAGATTCCTCACAGAAACCTCTCTTTACTATCCCATAAAATCCGGTGTGTGGATCCAAGGAAGTGTCCTTGGTCCCCGCTTGTACCTTATATACACGGCTGATATCCCATCAACAAATACTACGATAGTAGCCATGTTCGCAAATGATACCGCCATAATATATCTATTAAGTAGCATCAGGAAACCTTCAAATATACCGGAACCTACTAGAAGATTGAATGAATAGATGGAAAAATCAAAGTTAAACCCATATCAACAAGAAAATACAAAAAATGAATTGGATAATAGTCCGAAAATCGCAGCTATCTACAAATAATAAAGTTCTAGTGTACTCTTATAAGTGTATAATAAAGCCCATATAGACATATGGAGTGCAACTATGGAACTTTGCCAAGCCTTTTAATACCAAAATCATTCAGAGCATCCAATCTAAAATACTCAGAACGATTTTCAACGTGCCGTGGTACGTAAGTAATAAAACATTTCATGATGACTCTGATATACCGTTTGTTGCAGAAAAAATCAGCGGACTAACAAGAAACCATTTAGAACACCTGCCAGCCCACTCCAACGAGAAAGCAATGCATCTACACCTCCAACCAGAAGTCAGACGAACGTTGAAGTGACACTGACCCACAGAATTTATTCTTTAATATTAGCTTTAATTTTAATTCGAATTTCAATTACTTTCAATATTACTTTAAACTTTAATTCAATACTCATTTAATTTGTTAGTGCTAGTATTGGGAGTATTATCAGTGGATAATTTCTCCTCTCATGAATTTACAATATTTAGATTTACTAATTGCTTCCAATAGAAGATTGTCAATTTGCAAACTTAATAAAAAAAACACTTTAAATAGTCTTGCATTACCTCAAAAATTGTTCTTAGCTTTGTTACTTATTATTTTTCTCTTTTGTAATATTACATAACTTGTATGACCAAAGTCTAGTATGTGCTAAAAAGATGTTTTGGCAAGTTCCTGGACGAGAACTGGATGACCATGTAATTCTATTTTTTGATATTGTTTTGTTCCTTTCTGAATCTTTTTTTTTGTGGTAAGATTAGAGAAAATATTTAAAAGAATGAATATGATATTTTATGGAAAAGAGGCTGATAATTTTACTCATGTGACTGATTGTGTAATCTAACATTCATGCAAAAATAATCTTTTATATGACTAAATTTGATCAAAGTAGAGCAATAATCTTCTTTGTAGAGGCAATGATTTTTCTTTAAATATAGTAGGTTTAATTAAAAAGAAAAGTAATTCGTAAGAAATGAACATGTGTATATGGTTATACAGTCAACAATTAGCTCTCATCTTCTTCTGGTGAACTCGATTACTGGAGGTTTGCGATTTATTGTTGAACGTTCATGCCCATCCAAGTTCTGATATTGCGAAGCCATGACAGGGCTCGTCTGCCTATTTCTCTTCGGCCCTCTCTGTTCCCTTCAATTATTCTTCGTAGCAGTTTATATTTATCATTTCCCATTGTGCAGCCTAAATAGGTCTGAGGTCTTTTTTTCTTAATCGTTGTTATAAATTCTAACTCTCTATTTATGGTAATTAATTCTGTTCGATTAATAATTTGTTGTGTCTATGATATTCTTAGCATTCTGCGACAAAGCCACATTTTAAAGGCTTCTAGTCGTTTCATGGTATTTAGTTTTAATGTAAAGGCTTCAACTCCATACAGAAAGACTGACCAAATGTAGCATTTAATAACTCTAATTCGGATGTCTAAGCTTAGTTTAAGGTTATAGATGATTTACTTCCGTCTATTGTATGTTTCATGTGCTAATAAACATTTTTGTTTAACATTATCTCAGCTACATTTCTTGTTTAAAACTTTTTTTTCTGCGGCGTACAAAATATTGATAAATTTATGACTTCCGTTCCCCCCCTGCTTTTTTCAAGAGCGGTTTTAGGGGGAAGCCCGGGGATAGGATTGACAAACTTTTTTGCATATGTTTTTGGAATCTTAAAATTGATATTTTTAGCAAAATTAAACTTGTTTGTAGGACAAACCATATCTTGGTTATCGTTAGGTCTAGAATATTTTACTAAAGACTATTTTAAAGTTCAGAAAATAACCTTTCTTTTTATTTTGTAATGCATATACGTACATGTACCAGAAAAAAATTTTTAATGAGATATTTAAAAAATTGGCGTAAAATTTCGTCGTTCCAGGAACGCGCAACAAAAATCAATAAAAGTAGAAAACTTTAAAGAACCACATCTTGCTTAAAATTAGTTGTAGAATCTTTTACTATAGAGCATTTTATAGAATTAACTTTCATTCAAATAAATGTACCACCGCGTATACCTAGAACTGTATAGAAAAAAGTAAAACAATGTTTGCGAAAAAATAGGGAAAATGGCCAAAAAATGGTGTGAGTAGCGAGCTTTCAAAAATTGTATCTGGAATAAATAAGGTAACTGTAAATTAATCCTAAATACTTTTACCTAGCGTCAATTTGAAGAGAAAGAATATTTGTTTTTTTTTCTATAAAACAATGCCTATACCTATACCCTCGTTTGACTTTTAAAGTTGACAGTTTGACAGGAATTTTAATCTTAAACAACTTTTCTGTAGACGTATATTATGTACGAAAACTGCAATCCACTCCTTTCTAAGAAACGCTCTCCTTAAATGGTAGAACTCTGAATATGTATATGAAATAATAAAACATCTTTTACGTTGTAGTTTTTTTAGACCTATTTTTTAAACCTAAACAGCCTACTATCTAAAGGAAGAGTGTAGGTATGTTATAGTTAAATATACTCTCTCCAAACTTTAAATATCGCTTCATTAGGTTCCCTGTTCTATTTTTTTGGTTCTGATCATTTTTCCTCTAATTTTCCCGAAAATTTTTACCCGTCAGGAAAATCGGAATAAAAAATTCCATTACAAAATATGAAAAGTTGTTTTTGCTGCTGTTAATGAAAGTATCCTAAAAAAATTGCTGGCGATCTATGAATGATCTATGATTTTCGACACTTTGTGTCTCGTTTTACGTTTTGAATCTTGACAAAGCAAGGGCTCAATGGACAATAAAATCTAGTTCCAAATTTAATATTACTTATTGAACCTATATATATATATATATATATATATATATATATATATATATATATATATTGTTATGATGTGTTTTTTGTTTGAATGATGAGCAATGAGTATTTTTAATAATATAGGGTTTTTTATCGCGGTTCTCAAAGAATTAGCTTGTAAGTACTTTTTAAAATTATCTTTATTATAACTATTATGAAACACACATATATATCTAACCTAGCCAATGTAAATTTAAAATAAACTATCTTTAAATTGATGTTCTTATAAAACTAATTAAATTCTATAGACAATGTTAAATTTAAACAAACTATCTTCAAAATTGAAATTGTTATGATATTAACTAAATTATATTAACAAAATTTTGTACCTTTCTTTCACTGAATGCCTAAATGAACTATTTTCCACTAAGTATATAGATTCTAATCACCACTGAATGTCTTCGTACTTCAGTTATCCTTGTTTTTTTTGTGAAATTACTTTTTTCAATTATCAGCTTCTACCAATTTAAGATATATTTTTCTTCACCAGCATCTATACACCACCAACCAAACCAGCAAACAGCATTTATATTTATTCTTCTTTTCAATATACCAATATCCAATTATTATAAGTTGATTTATACTAATCTCCAACCATAATATAATTTAATTTCTTCCAATATACCTTTTTTTATCTTCAATAATTATTTGTGTATAATTATAAATGTGCATTAAATTATATGCATAATTTTTAATCTTCATTTAACTCACTATATTAAACATTTTGACTATTTGTACTTGATTCACTGACTCCAACTAACTTTCATAATAAACTGCTTGACTTCTGACTAAAAACTTCCAAAACTGACCTAAAACTTCTTAAAACTCTTCTGACTGCACTATCTAAAACTTTTCTGACTAAAAACTTTCAAAAACTGCCATCTTGAATCCAAATCACGGGTATTTATATCTTTTGGACATTCTAGAACCATCTCGTAAGATATCATGTTCTATTCAGTTCTATTTAATACATGTCTGAATTTTCTGGAACAAACCATTTCGCAAACATGGCCATCTCCGGAGATCCAGAGAATTCCATTCTTTTCTATTAATAATTTTGTTGACATTTAGGCTTTTCAGATCAGAATATATAATTAAATTAGTAACTAACACTCTAATTTAATAAAATACACATTTCAAACAATATATTATTATAATAACCCCACTTATATTCGTATTATGATTCTTAATTTGACACTTGGAGTATAAATATCTGTCAATCTCCGAGAGTATTTTTGGTTGCCTAAGCACATGGCTCACTTAAATCTATCTACCACATTATAATTACTAAAATACAACTTTTTACACTTAATTATATGCTAATTTATTAAAAATACCCTCACATAAATATATTTTTATTAAATTCTCTAGTATATAACTTATTTAAAACAACCAAATATCTAATATTATGTAGTATATAACTTATAAATTATTTTCTATAAACCGTAATCGTATCAATACCCCAAAATAATATTTAAAATAAATAATTTACTTATTATTTTTTTAAATATTAATTTTCTCATACCTTATTAAATTTAATAAATCAATTTTTTTTTTTTATTTAAAATGTGTTAAATACATCCCTGTTCGCTGTCTATGTCAAAACAGAGAACAACGGATCACAGTTCGGCTATTCTATGGTCAAACTGTCATGTCAAATGGAGAATGGATTTTATCAGAGAATAAAATATAACCTTAATTAAAAATATAATATATATGGTGTTCTGTTTATTTATAGACAAAATCTAGGAATTATTTCTATTCAAAATAACTTTCATCAATATAAATTGGTAAGTTTTACACTTTTTTTAAAGACATTTACACAATCAATTCTGTATCTAACCCCAAATTATGATTTTTAGGGTACCAAACAATTTCCATATGTACAAAATTCAACAAGTATGATGTCAAATTTATTCACAACAAAGAAATCTACCATCTATCTATGAAATGGATCTATCAGTAAGTTTTTTTTTTAAATTCTTTTCTTTGTTTAGTTGACATATTGGGCATTGGTTAGTAATTTCTTTTGCTATACTTATGTCATTCTTTGCAAAATAATTGTTCCTAAATAGCATCCATAGCTTTCTTGAACCAATATGCATATAATTGTTATGTAAATTTTTCAATATTTTCTTTGCTAAAGTTCTAGTTATTACATATACTTCTATGCCATTTATTATTTTATAATATACCCCATCTTTCCTAAGGACTTTTTGTTTTTCACTCAAATTGATCTGATCTCTTATAATTTCTTCTTTAGAATATAATCCTGTACTTTCTACTAATTGATTTAATCCAATTTTTATTGTGCGCTGCCCTTTTTGTGGTGTATTTTCTAACCTTGATAAAGCATCTGCCACTATATTGGATTTTCCAGAAATGTATTTGATTTCAAAGCAGTATTCACTAAGTATTAGACTCCACCGATGTATTCTACTGTTTCCATATTTGTTATTTAATATAGACGTTAAAGCTTGGTGATCTGTTTCTATTGTAAATTCATTACCCAACAAATAAAATCTTAATTTTGTGACACAGTGTATTATACTTGCTAGTTCTAATTCTGAAACTGAGTAACCCTTTTCATGTGGCTTTGTGATTCTTGAAATGAATTGTATTGGGTATTCGACCCCATCATGTATTTGTAATAATACCCCTGATAATCTCTCTATTGATGCATCTGTTCTTAATATGAATGGCTGTGTATAGTCAGGATAGTATATTTTCAAATTTGACAGAAAAATGTTTTTAATCTCTTGGAATGCTAGTTCTCTTCTCTGATCCCATCTCCATTTTACACCTTTTCTCAGTAGTTCAAGTAATGGAATTTCTTTTATACTTAGATCTGGTATCATCCTTTTATAATAATTAATTATTCCAATAAATCCTCTTAAAGTTCTTAAATTGTGTGGTGTTTTATATTCCTGAATGACTTGTGTCCGTTCTGGATCCATTTCGATTCCCTTAGTGTTAAGTTTATAACCTAGATATATGACTTCTTTTTGAAAAAATGTACATTTTTCTTGATTTATTTTTAGTCCCACTTTGTCTAATCTATTTATTATAATTTTTAGGTGTTTCTCATGATCTTCAGCCGTTTTAGAAAAAATTAAGATATCATCAATGTAGTGAATTACAAAATGTTCATATTGATCCAAAATATCATGAAGACATCTACATAGAGCACTGCAAGATGATTGAAGTCCAAATGGTACTACTTTGAATTGATATACTACTCCATCTATCTGAAATCCTGTATACTGTCTACTTTTTCTTTCTAAAGGTATTAACCAGAAACTATGCTGTAAATCGATTTTAGTGAAAAATGACATTCCTGTAATTCTTCCTAATATTCCATCTATACTCATTGGTGCTTCAAATTGCTTTTCAGTAATCTTGTTAATATTCCTTGCATCCAAACATAACCTGATTTCACCTGATCTTTTTCGTACTACTACTATGGGGTTAATAAAATGTGTGTCTGCCTTCTCAATGATTCCATCTTCTAACATATTATTAATTGTTTTGTTTACTTCTTCTCTGTATTTATATGGTATTGGGTATGATTTTGTTTTAAAATCTTTTTCTTCTTTAACTTTTATACTATGGATATAATTTTGTGCAATTCTATTTTCTTTATTGACAAGTCCCTTGTGTTGCTGCAATATGGAAATGACTATTGATTTATATTCTTCAGGGCAATTTAAAACTTTTATCATATCTTCTTCTTTACAAATAAAATTATTCTTTATTATGTACTCATTATTCCTTGCTTCCAATTTTACGCACTCCGCCTCGTAGGCATCCATCTGCTTAAAATTTCCATTCCTTAAATATTCACTACAATAATTATTCTTTACATTCTTTTGGGACATTTCCCTATCATCAAAATACATTTCTTCTTCATAAACATCATTATTTTCTTTTAATAATATCCTATCAATTCTTATTCCTTCTTCTACTTCATCTTTCTGCATAAATTTAATTATTTGCCCTTCCAAAGTTACCATTTTTTCTTCAAAATCTATCTTTACTTTCTTCTTTTCCAATTCATCATTTCCCATTAATATATCAACACATAAATCCTTGACAATAAATCCTTGCATATTAATTTCTTTATTAAGAATATTAATTTTAAAATTGGCTAGTTTATCAATTTCACCCAACTTCTTATTATTTGCACCAATAATTTTAATTTTTGGAATCTTTATTATATCTGATAGTTTTAATGTATTAAAAATAAAATTCTCCGAGACTAAAGTACTTTCTGAACCAGTATCTATCATAATCTTAATCATTTTGAAGAAATAAATTCAGAAGGTTTTTCATAATAGCAATGGCCTAACTTGTAATTCAGAAAGTTTACTGCACAAAATTTTGATTATTAGAATTGTCAGATTGTATCTGACCACTTGAATCTGATGTCCTATGTCTTTCCCTACTATGACTTCTACTCACATTTTCTTGCCTTGTATGATTTCGTTCCCTGTCTTCGCAGCTCCTATTCCTTCGAACACAATTTACCTGTCTGTTATAGTTAGGTCGCTCTGTATTTCTTCTATTGTTAAAATCTTGTCTATTATTATTAGTACTGTCATTAAAATGTTGTCTATTATAATTAGTATTATTATTAAAATTTTGTCTATTATAACTAGTATTATTATTAAAGTTCTGTCTATTTGGATTACTGTTATTATTATTAAAATTTTGTAAATTATCACCATACCTAGTGTTATTGTTATATGATTGTCTATATTGTTGATTATCATTTTTTTTATATTGAAAGTTATTATTGTTTTTTCTGTTGTTAGTATTACTTGTCATATTGCCTCTTTGTATTCTTTGAATAAAATTAATGAAACTATCTATTGTTTGAATATTTTGTACAGTTACGGTTTGCACAACATCAGCATCAAAATGTCTAGATACATTTAAGACTGTTTCATCCTCTCTAAGTGGTGGTTCTAAATATTTTGCAACTGTTATCAGTTTTAATGCATAATCTACCATATTTGATTTTAAATTTTGATTATACTTTCCAAAATATAGAATTTCTCTAAACTTTGCTTGCTCTAATTCACCCCAATAATAATTTAAAAATTTATTTTCAAATGTTTGAAAGTTATCTAAATCATTTTCAATACTAGCAAACCAAGTTGCTGCATTGTCATTTAATGTCACTCTAATATAATCTTTAATATCATTAATATTATTCACAAATCTTAATTTATGTTTTAAACTATTTATGTATACTCTAGGATGCAAATTTTTTATATTACCAGAGAATTTAATCCCAGTCTCATTTGTTAAATTTAAGTAAGGTCTCCCTATGTCTCTCATTTGTGAAATATCATCTATTCTCTGTTCCACATTTCTTATTTGATTACAATTTATTTGGATATTTTGTTGTATATCGTCTAATTTTTCTTCTGTGTTTCTTCTGTCTTCGTTAATTTTTACTTCTAAGTTACATTTCTGTAACTCTATTTTCTGTTCTATATCTATCTTATTATCTTGAATAATCCTCTTTACTTCTGTCCTCTCATTGTCTATCCTTTTCTTGTAGTCATTCCGTATACTTTTTATTTCATTTGCTACTTTTTTCTCTGCAGCTTCAAGTTTTTTATCCATTTGTTTTACAATTTTATTATTATTATCTTCTATTTTCTTTTCTAATTTTCTATAATTCTCTTCCAATTTCTGTTCCATTTTTTTCATGTCTTCTTTGACTTCTTTTGAATTCTCTTCCAATTTTTTTATGTCTTCTTTGATTTCTTTTGAATTCTCTTCCATTTTCTGTTCCATTTTTTTCATGTCTTCTTTGACTTCTTGTGAATTCTGTTCCATTTTGTGTTCTATTTTTTTCGTATTCTCTTCCATTGTCTTGTTCATCTGCATCAATAATGACATCAAAGCTGCCATATTGACATTTTCCTCTCTTTCTGGATTCATTTCTGCAGTATCTTGTGGAGCTTGAACTAAACTCTCCTCTTGTATAGGTTGTGTTTCTACTTCCACATCTTCTTCATTCTTTTTGCTTCTTGTACCTTTCTTTCCTTGAGACATTTTGAGACTTTACTTGTTCAAATATAATTAAAAGTAAAATCTATAATTTTTTCTTTCTACTGATAATTAATTTAATTATATGAGAGCACTTATCTTCCCAAACTAATTCTTTTAAATAGAGAGCCACCGCGTTGGGTGCCAAATTGTTATGATGTGTTTTTTGTTTGAATGATGAGCAATGAGTATTTTTAATAATATAGGGTTTTTATCGCGGTTCTCAAAGAATTAGCTTGTAAGTACTTTTTAAAATTATCTTTATTATAACTATTATGAAACACACATATATATCTAACCTAGCCAATGTAAATTTAAAATAAACTATCTTTAAATTGATGTTCTTATAAAACTAATTAAATTCTATAGACAATGTTAAATTTAAACAAACTATCTTCAAAATTGAAATTGTTACGATATTAACTAAATTATATTAACAAAATTTTGTACCTTTCTTTCACTGAATGCCTAAATGAACTATTTTCCACTAAGTATATAGATTCTAATCACCACTGAATGTCTTCGTACTTCAGTTATCCTTGTTTTTTTTGTGAAATTACTTTTTTCAATTATCAGCTTCTACCAATTTAAGATATATTTTTCTTCACCAGCATCTATACACCACCAACCAAACCAGCAAACAGCATTTATATTTATTCTTCTTTTCAATATACCAATATCCAATTATTATAAGTTGATTTATACTAATCTCCAACCATAATATAATTTAATTTCTTCCAATATACCTTTTTTTATCTTCAATAATTATTTGTGTATAATTATAAATGTGCATTAAATTATATGCATAATTTTTAATCTTCATTTAACTCACTATATTAAACATTTTGACTATTTGTACTTGATTCACTGACTCCAACTAACTTTCATAATAAACTGCTTGACTTCTGACTAAAAACTTCCAAAACTGACCTAAAAACTTCTTAAAACTCTTCTGACTGCACTATCTAAAACTTTTCTGACTAAAAACTTTCAAAAACTGCCATCTTGAATCCAAATCACGGGTATTTATATCTTTTGGACATTCTAGAACCATCTCGTAAGATATCATGTTCTATTCAGTTCTATTTAATACATGTCTGAATTTTCTGGAACAAACCATTTCGCAAACATGGCCATCTCCGGAGATCCAGAGAATTCCATTCTTTTCTATTAATAATTTTGTTGACATTTAGGCTTTTCAGATCAGAATATATAATTAAATTAGTAACTAACACTCTAATTTAATAAAATACACATTTCAAACAATATATTATTATAATAACCCCACTTATATTCGTATTATGATTCTTAATTTGACACTTGGAGTATAAATATCTGTCAATCTCCGAGAGTATTTTTGGTTGCCTAAGCACATGGCTCACTTAAATCTATCTACCACATTATAATTACTAAAATACAACTTTTTACACTTAATTATATGCTAATTTATTAAAAATACCCTCACATAAATATATTTTTATTAAATTCTCTAGTATATAACTTATTTAAAACAACCAAATATCTAATATTATGTAGTATATAACTTATAAATTATTTTCTATAAACCGTAATCGTATCAATATATATATATATATATATATATATAGTAGCCATGGTTGCGGGATAGTCAACAACAGTCTAAAATTTAGATATATTTCAATTTTTCGAGTGGACGCACAAACATACCTATAATAAAATGATGCAGCAATGATGGTAAGATTTATATATATATATATATATATATATATATATATATATATATATATATATGTATATATATATATAAGTATATATATATATATACAAGGTGTTTAAAGATGTTTTAGGAAATGTCAATTAGACCTGCAATACCATCAATTGATTTATAAATGAGATCTGTGACATCATAAGGGGCACTCCGACGTCAGTCACTACAATGGAAGATAAATGGATCATGGGAGTAAAATTTAGGTCTAACGAAAGACATTTTATCTCATATTTAACGTTGTACCACAATGAAGGAATTAATGTTAATAAATGCACAAAATTTCAAATTTAATGGCGCATTTATCATCTCCAAATTAAAGTGAAATTAGCACCTTTTTACAGTTTTCACAAGGTCACAAGAAAAGCAAGTTGTCCTTGATATTTTGCTTAACTCGTTTTTTTTTTAACTACAAATAGTACAAATAGTAAATATGTAGATATATTTTTGATTTTTGGTAAATGTAGGAAAAATACTCGAAATAATCGGTCTTATATACGGAACTTTTTCCTGAAAGAAGAACACCGCCTTAAGTAACTTTTGTTATGGTTTAATAGAAGATGTGGCAAGGTTGATTTCCGAAAGTTCCGAAGAGATTATGTCAAACCAATACAAACCGAACAAAACTGGGTGAATATTTTGGCATATATAATGATCAATGCACATATGTCTATAAGGTCCATTGCTGCAGAAACTGGAGTGTCTTCATATGAGGGTCCTAGTAACAAAGTCGGCAATCTCCATCATTTTGACTTTTGAGTAAAACCCAAAACAATTATACGGCTGTATTTTAGGTGATATCGAAACAAATATAGTCTAATATATAAGACAATGGCAAATGACAGCAAATGGTGAAGAAGTTTTACCTAAATTATTAACAGTTTTTTTTAAATTGAATAAAAAGATGGAGAATGCCGGTTTTGATACTAAGAGGTGTATATTGCCGGTTTTGATACTAAAATTCGGCAAGAACATAATAAAAGTAACATAATAAGTATTTATGTTACCTTGGAGAGTTTTACAGGTAATTTTATTTATGATAGCTCATAAAAATAAAACAGCTTTGTTTTCAGAATAATGTAATTTAAGAAACAAAATATTATAAAAATATTATACTAAAATAGAAGGAAGTTCTTCAAAGAACTCACAAGTTGCTTCCTCCATTTTTTCAGTATCTGGAACTGTATCAGCACTTCCTTCCTGAACTGCTAGCTGCTCTAGTTGATTATTATTAAAGATAATATCTTCAAAAAATTTGAGTTCTTCCATGGTTCTCCAAGTATTTCCAAAGTGCTTGGTGAGAAGTTTATCAACATCTTTAAGCTTAAGTGAATTTACTTTTTGCAGACCACTTTCTATAATAACGGGGTCAATCATATAGATCGTACAACCTTTCTTTAAAACACTTTTAAATGTTTGCAAATCAGTTCTGTAATTAATTTCTCCTCTAATGGTAATATTTCCAGTTTTGCATTTTCTTAGGAAAAAGCGCTTTGTATTTTTAAAAGAAAAATGCCATGTACCAGTGGGTCTAAAAACACTTGAGATTGTTTCTTTCCAATTAAACACTTTGCAATTTTGCCCTAAGTGAGTAAGTGTAGCTATTTTTGAAAACAATTCCAAATACGTTTTTGGGTGCGATATAACTTCCAGTTTTTTAATATCTTTCTCAATATTACCAAAGACCCTATCAGCTGGCAAGAAAGAATGGCCTACCACCGGAAAAATTACCTCGATGTTTTGTACATGTGTTGGTGTTCTTGATGAAAGCCATTTGCAACACATTCCAATTAGCGTAGTGTTCTTATTTTGGCCACTGCAGCCATCTGCCATTAGTCTAATGGTGGTTACTTGAGAGTGAAAGTCAATTTTGTTAAGCCTGTCAAAAACGATGGAAGAAATTTCGTTGGAACCTTTTCCAAATTCGTCCTCTGTCCAATAATACGAAAATACATTTTTTTCAGTAAGCTTTGATTGAGAGGTTCCCTGGACTATGGTAAAATTATATAAATACAGTTGCCTAGAGTAGTAGGCACTTTGGTCGGGGACCTTAGGAAGTACAAGGTTTTTTTGACAATCAAAAGATAGTGTTATCAAATCATCTCGTGACTCTTTAAGCAACTCAACAAATGCATTAGCCCTTAGCTTATGAATTTTTCTTTCAACAATCAATTTTTTCTTCTCTTCTTCATCCATAGATCTTTTAATTTTTTCTGCAAACTCAATGCATAGGGAACACATATCCGTACGGGGAGTAGTAAAGCTAAAGTTGTACTTAGTATTAAAAATCATTCTAAAGTATGATGGTTTTACTCTCTCCTCTGGAGAACACTGATTAATATACATTTGGAACATCTTCTGTATTGACAAATCAGAAGAAAGGTAGCGCATACGTGTGGAAGAACGACAATAATGCGATTCAATACTTTTAAAAGTATTAATAAATTTTTGAACTGATTCTTGTTTTCCTTTAAAATTTGAAGTTTTTCTGTCACCGCCTCTTTTTTCCTTTGGTGCTTCTCCTGTTTTTAAAAATGATTTCATAATGTAGGTGAGGCGATGTTTCGTAATATTTAGTATGTTTAAAAAAGCTTTCTGGCACACTGGAATATTTTGCTTTATTACACTATTCCGTACAAAGCATTTCACAGACGTTGTTTTTGCTTCATGTCTAGAGTTTTTTGGACGGTGACGTTTAGGTAGTTGAACTGTACAAAATTTTAGAATAAAGGAATCTTGACTAAGCTTGTCCTTAACTGCGTAAAACGCATCATGAAAACACTTGATATCTCTCATTGTTATAGTGTATTTTTATGTATGAGAGAGTAATAAAACAATAAATTATGTATGCAAATCCCTAAACTGTTGATACGGGTGACTCAATGAAAAACAGATATTTGTCAACAAGTTTACAGAAGTATATAGGAAAACAATTTTAAATTGAGTATGACCACCAGGTATAAAGGTTGGAACAGAATAGAATACAATGTGTCGGAGTGATGAAGGTTAACAGGTACTAATGAATTTGCAAGAAATGTAAGATGTTTATTTTATTGGTTATGTATAACCAATAAAAGTTTAATAAGTACCTACCTATTTGCAAAATAAAGTTTAATTCTTTAGATAAAATAAAACGTTTTATTTTATCTATTTGCAAAATGAAGTTTAATTCTTTGCCTATTTGCAAAATAAAGTTTAATTCTTTAGATAAAATAAAACGTTTTATTTTATCTGAAATGAGTGCATTCCACGAAGTAAGGGTTTCAACAATCAAACATTTAATTCTTTAATTCCAGGAATCTACGACAGTAATTGACTAGATAATTACCTTCTAAACTTATTCCACAGAAAATGTGATAGTGGGTTTTCCATTTTGTATATAGGAAGGTCCAAGTGGCGTATTCAAAATTCTTAACAGTTCACTAAAAGTAGGTACTTCAGTTGCAAGGTGCAGTTTATTGTATATACTAGTGTTATGGAAAATTTGGAAGTGCCGTGTAAACGCCGAAAATATGGTCCTCTAACAGTCAATGAAAAAACATTAATATTTAATTGTTTTAAATCATTTACAGACAAACGTTTATGTGAAAGTGTTGATGAGACCGTTGAGTTAGTTAGCAGTGCACTTGGTGTTGGGAAATCTACGATTTACAGAGTTATTAAAGAAGAGAAATGTGGTAGTTTTCAAATGCCACGTAATGCTCCAGGGAAACCAAAATTTCAAATAGAATATCATTTTAAAGAAGGACTTCGACGGAAAGTGCATGAATTCTTCTTTAGACAAGAATTTCCAACATTGGATAAAGTTCTTGTCTCAGTTCAAGATGATAAGGATTACCCAGAAATGAGTCGAAGTACGTTATGGAAACTTTTAAAAGAAATAGGCTTCCGCTGGAAAAAGAATCCCAGAAAGTCTATTTTATTAGAAAGAAGCGATATTGTCATATGGAGAAAACATTTTCTAAGAACCATAAAGGAAATGAGAAACCAAAAAAGAAAAATATTTTATCTTGATGAAACATGGATCAACGAGGGTCATACACCAAATAAATTTTGGCAGAATGAAACTGTTACAAGTCAAAGGCACGCTTTTGTAAATAACTTATCTACTGGTTTAAACCCACCATCAGGAAAGGGACGCAGGCTGATAATAGTACACATTGGCAGTTCAGACGGTTTTGTTGAAGGTGGTTTATTAACTTTTGAATCAACTCGTACCGGTGACTACCATGAAGACATGAACGCTGATGTCTTTCAAGAATGGTTCGAACAAATGATAGATCTTCTTCCTAAGAACTGTGTAATAGTAATGGATAATGCAAGGTATCACTCCAGACTTATAGAAGGACTGCCCACAACCAAGTGGTTAAAAAAAAGACTTGCAGAATTGGCTCAAAGTTGAACAGAAAGTTGGCTCAGAATTGGGAGTTCAAAAAATATTACGTACCATACTGGATCTATAAGAAAGGAACTTTATTCGTTGTGTGCCCTTCATAAAGAAAAATTTAAAAAATACGAAATTGATGAAATTGCCAAAAATCGTGGAATGACAGTACTTAGATCCCCACCATATCATTGTGAATTAAACCCGATTGAACTGGTATGGGCACAGATAAAGAGTGAAGTTTCAAGAAAAAAATACCACTTTTAAAATTCATGATGTTAAACAGTTGTTTTTGGAGGCCGTAAATAATGTAAAACCTGAAAACTGGGAAAAGGCAGTAAATCACACTATTAAAGAAGTAGAAAAAATGTGGAAGCTGGACAATATTACTGATAAAATGATCGAGCCAGTTATTATAAATCTTGGTTCTGAACGTTCATCTTCTGAATCTGATTTGGATTTGTAACAAGTAGCTGTAAGTTTTATATTAATATTTTTATTCATCTATTTAACATACCTTAGACGGTTTTAAAAACTCTTTTTCTCTTTTGTAATTTTTAAAAATAAAAAAAATGTGAATATTTTAAAACCCTTTTTAATGTAGGCCAGTCAGTTCTAATATAGTGTGTGATAAAAGAGGTCACTTTTGTTTACATACACATAACATTTTATAACACTGAAATAATTCATTTATTGTTTACAATTATTCAAAGTAATTTTTCAATTAATCTTGAGCACGCCCAAGGAGTGGTCGGAGCTACCAGTTAAAATTATGCTAATTACTCTCTCGTTCATAAAAATAAACTATAGAGAAGAGCATTGATAGGCCTTCGTTTTGTGGCCGCAAGTAGGGAATTGTGGTAACTGTGATGAAGAGTACCTGAAAAGATAACATATTTCAAAAAACTAATTATAATACTGACCTTATAAAATTAACAGTAGCTTGAACAAATCATTTGTTTTTTTTTATTAGTTTTTTATAATATGTAAAATAGTTTTAGTAATAAAATAAATCAAAAAATTATATGAATAAAATCTGAATACGGATGACATGTGCTCTTAAACCTAACCTTTCGAGTAAAAACTACAACTAAATTTTAAAGAACGTATCTCATTTTTTTCCGCACATTTTGCTGCCATGTGGATGGATTGCGAATTCGTTTGCGAGCTTTGTTGTTTTCAACAGGAGTTGTAATAGTTTCCATTTTAAAAAAGTAACAAAATAAAAAACAAACAGCCTTGGTTAAAAAGAAACTACGAAAAATTATAACGACAGCGACTCCAGACACTCCTAGTAGTATATCACATGGTCACTACGAGGATTCTCATTGATCAAACAGGACATTGCCGACTTTGATTCTAAACCGTTCATGGAGATTGCCGTGTTTGATTCTTAGGCTAAATTTATATGCTATTTTATAGGCGGATAATGCCGTTTTTGATTCTTATTCTCTTTATTTATGTATAGTGTTTTAAAATACGAACAATTTGGTGTAACTAACTCAATTTTGGTAAAAAGTGGAGATTGCCGACTTTGATACTAGGACCCTCATATACAATTTAGAGGGTTTTAGAAAAACACCATTATCATTAATTTAAACTATTTTTGGTTCATGAATTGCAACTTACCGATTTGGATCGAAGACTAACCTTCATCGCCATAATGCAAGTGACGCTGCAAGACACGCATCACTTTTTAACTAGAATTTTGGGAAATGATAAAGCTTGTTTCCGTAATAATGAGATTGTAAATCGCCATAACTCTAATTACTGGTCAGTGGAAAATCCGCACTGGTTAAGAAAAGCTCGCTTTCAAACTAGATGGGGAATTAATGTTTGGTGTGGGTTATTTAATAGGCGTTTAATAGGTTCATATTTTTTTAAGGATATTAAAATGGTCAAAAATATCTGAATTTTCTGATAAATGTATTGTAATCAATAACCTTAACACCAAATTTTCAAACAGATGGATTAGAACTAACGGACCCGTCCGATGGCCTCCAAGATCGCTTGTACTATTACCCTTAGATTTTTTTCTATGCGGCTATCTAAAAGGAATCGTTTATAACGAAAAACCTACAAAGATAGACAATTTAACCGCCAGAGATGATACATGTAGCATGTACACCCGAACTGCTTGGACGGTTTGACACTTGTTTTAAAGCAGAAAAAGGTCATTTTAAACATCTCCTATACAATTATTTTACACCGCGCCCGTGATGTCGTCACAGATCTCATGTATATGTCGCAGCAAGATGGTTAAATTAGCCGTTCGATAGACCAGCTAGCCCTTTGATTGATATTGAACAACGCCATTCAAGCACATGTCTGAATGTCTTCAATGTTTAATTGAACAATGCGTTATAATGTCTTACTTATGAAATTATGTTATTTACTTCACAGATGAGGTTATTAATAATTTTCATGTTACATTTAAATCATTTATTGACATAACTTAAACTGCTTTAACATTTAGATCCACCAAAAACTTTTTTCTTGAAGCAAGCACATCTCACAGCTTCTTGTAAAGATATCGAAGTATCTAAAACTTCATCATTATAGCTTTCCGTTGACGAATGCAATTCTTGTCACACTAACCAATTTTTAATAGTTTTTGTTTTTGTACTGATTCTATAAACTTCATTTCTAAATTCCACAAATTTTCCTTTTATATTTTTGGTGTCCTAAGATTCACGATCCACTCTCGTGACACTGTGTTCTCAATCATTTTTTCAGCTGCACATTTTTAACTTTTGTGGGCTTCATTTCTCTGAAATAGTATGTTTTCTTCCATTTTTCATCCAAAACACAGCACTGTGGAACCAAAACCTTCGTCTCCTATTACAGACAACTCACATGTGACATGAACAGGATTATTGTAAGACTTACAGCTATGGGCACTAGTGGTAGGATTCTGACATGTGACACAGAATAGTTCAATGTACTCAGTCCTCTTTAACTGACTAGATTCTTCGTCAATGTTATTAGTATCAACATTTATAAAGTAATTGTCACCTTGATTTGAGGAACTAGGTTCAGCCACTATAATTTTGTAAATGAACATTATTACTTATTAGATTCGTATCAGTCTTAATTATTTCACAATTCTCAGGATTTTCAGGTTGTTCGAGTAATCTCTCTGTGATTTGAGTTTGATTATTCTATGCTACATTCGATCTCTCGGTGTTTAAACTCTGATGCTGTATCTCAGTACTATCGTCACATTTCCCATTTTTAAATTTTTGTAACTGTTCTTCTGTTTCAATGTTCATCAACAATTGGAAGGGTATATAAGTACTTTTTAAATCAGCTTTAGGATTACTACCAAACACGGCTTTATAAGGAGACCTCCCGATGATTCGATGAAATGAAGAATTTTTTTAGTACTGACAAAACAAACAACCAATAGACCACTTGGTCGAATTTTTGTCAGTCATCTAAGAACGTATCCTATTTTCCACGTCCTGGTTGCTACGATCAACGCTGCCTTAAGTTTAAGGGCGCCTTGGGCTATTATATGCAATTTTGCAATCAGAAAAGAGTGCAACCAGTTCTATCACTTTTGCCGTAAACTCTCGTCCATTGCCAGAATGTAAAATATATGGAGCACCAAAAATAAAAAATATTTCCATAAGCTTCATTGCTACCTCACTCGCCATTTTCGGTTTCAGTGGACGGAGGTTCACAAATTTTATAGCATTATTTTAGTAACTGAGCAGCCATTTATATTCGCCATCAGGACAAGATTGAAAATCAATTGAGTCAACCTGTCCTCGAATATTAAAATCTTGAGAAACAATAGGTCGTGGCCAATAGGACATATTTTGATTTCTTTTTTATCGTTTTAACTCCCAACCGTTAAACAAGACCAACAGTGGTTATTACCATATTGTAAACAATGTGTAGAATCACTTTTGAATGTTGTCATAAAGATTCGACTTAATAGCTAGACGTTCGGTTGAATGACGTCGTTCCAATCAAACGATAATTTTCAACCAGTTAACTGGTGCTACTAGCGACGCGGTAGTCAAGAAACAAATTACGTCAATGATATGGCTTTTCAATTAGCCATGGCGTTGAACTTTTTAATTGCTTAAAAATTCGACAAAATAACACTAGTCGTGTGATTGAATGGCGTTATTCAATACAAGAGCTAGCTGTTTAATCGACTACTATATAGCTAATTTAACCATCTGGCTACGACATATACATCAATTGATAGGGGGGAGATGGGGAGCTTCCTGTGTTTTTTGTAATGAAAATTAAGAATATCAAATGGTATATACGCTTTTTCAGATCTCAGAGAAAAAAAATGAATATTTTGACTCCGTATGGTTTTATTTCGGTTGTCGAAAGACAACCACGTCTTCACGTGGATGAGTAAATGTGTGCAACAAAAATGCAACATCATTTGCCCAAATACATGTCTAATAATACCCATATAACTGGTGAATAAAATTATTTGTGCTATGCAATTCGTATGGATATTTCTACAGGTTCGATATTTACATGGAGCTGATGACAATGTTATCATAATGGCACATACTTTATCTACTTTGTTAATTTTTACACTTTGTTTCTTCGATTTAATTGCTACTGTAATGAAAGGGGATATGTGCTTTTGCTTTTTCCTTATTTACTATCATTGATGTTGGATCAGGTAATAAGGAAATTACAGGACAATATGTTTTGTTATCACTTGCTAATGATATAGTATTAGTGGAAACTACCGAAATAAATAAAAACTAAAAGGAGCTTATGAGAAATAGTTTTAAATCACACTAAGAAAAAAACAAAGTATTTGTAATGCTTTTTTTTAAGATGGAGTCAATACTACAAATAAAATTGTAACATTGGATAACTAAACTATTTTAAAAAGTCTAAGTATTAAGTAGACAGAGTAAAACATAACAAATTAATTACTCTAATGCAAGAAATTGGAATTGACAACAAAGATCTTAGAATTATCAGAAACATTTACTACAATCAAACGGCCAAAATCAAAATAGAAGACCAGTTAACTGATAAAATTGCAATAGAACGTGGAGTATGACAGGGCTGTATTTTGTCTCCATTGTTGTTCAATATTTATTCTGGATGGGTATTTAAGGAAACTTTAGACGGTTGTGGGAAAGGAATACTAATAAACGGTGAATGGTTGAATAACATTAGATATGCAGATAACACTATAGTTTTTGCCGATAATCTGAATGACTTACAGATATTAACAAATCGCATAACAGAAGTCAGCAACAGATACGGACTAGATTGGTGTTACAGAGTAATAAGAAAATAGATGAAAATGTTGTGCAACAAAAAGATTTTAATAAAACTTTCTACAATACTGCCATAAGACTAGCTATCGTGTTAGAATTAAATGTTGGGCAGATAAAAATAAATAGAACTAACGAATGACTATAGTGGAAATAAGAATGCTTAAATGGATGAGTGTAGTGACAAAAAAGGATCAAATTAAGAATGAGTATATTACCGGAAATCTATGGGAGGCATTCTTTGATGCCTGAATATAAAATCATACGTTAAAATAGTTGTGTTATGGCAAACGTTGCGACGCTAATTACCTAATGCGACGGTTTACTGATTTCTACGTTCCTGAACGGAATAGAAGACGAAGCCCAAAGAATATTTGGATGAAGACGCTTAGCCAGGAAACTTATGAAATTTAATGATAAGAATGGAGAAAGTTTTAGATTTTTTTTCTAAAAGAGCCTAAGACATACTGAAACAACGATGTATAAATCAAAGACATTTATAAAAAATATAAATATAATAAAATAATTGCATGAACAATTTCCATAATGAATATCCATAAATTACAAGTATCTATAAAGCTAATAAATTCTTTTATTATGAAACCCCTCAAAAATGTATCTTGTCCAATCCCTTACGAGTCTGTCATCTAATGCCTGGCAAGTAAGGGTTTATTCAGATGGAACTATTAACACCTCCTTTCTGGTCTCAGTTAACCCAAATTAATTTTAATCTCAGTTAACCCAAAATACTGAAACTTCATTTTTTGTTTAAAAAAACTTACCTCTTCCAACTACTTAACTTGTATATACAGCGCATACGTACCAGTAATAATAGTTGCATGTTTAAAACTCCAAGTGGTAATGCATTAAGCGTAAACGATCTTTGACTACTGAATAATACGAAGAGGATATCCTTTTGAACACGTGTATCAGACATGTACCATTTAGAGCAAACTATATTTTCTGCAATCCTCTCAGTCTGAAATAAAAATGTACTTTATAAGTATAGACTAGGCGGGATCTGTAGAAATTCAGACCATAATGGACATTTTCCATAGGAAGCTATTTTTTTGCTGGAATCCCTTAAAGATGTGCCCAATATTGATAATCACGATATGCGCCAGTCGCAAACCTTGTGCTAAATTTTTAATTTAACAAAATCTGAAAACAATTGAAAATTTCTCATTTTTTTGCTCCTATTTTCGTTTATAATTCGAAAAATATTGATGCTAGAAAAAAAATTATAAGAAGTTAAAAGTTTCGTTATTTAATTTTACATACTATTTCATTAGCTAGAAATTGAAAATTTAATATTTATTGTTGAAAAAAATAATTAGAAAAAAAAGTACAAAAAAATGAAGTTAATCCTTTAAAAATGTTTTCGACTTTCTAAACTTGACTTACAAGCTCCATATTCCGCCTAGAAAAACTTTGTAATATGTTTAAAACGTGTGCTAAATTTTGTTAAGATCGGTCAAATAGGTTTTGCATAATAATTTTACAATCTAGCCTACTAAAAAAAAATCGCAAATTTTCAAATTTATAATAGGCCCTAAATGAGGCTGTCAGATAGTTGCAAATTTTTTTACATATAAAGGGAGGCTCAATCTTTCAAACGCTTTTTGCAAAATTTCAATCGGTTCACTAAGAGAGCCTAGACAATTTTTTAAAGTTTTAAACATTTTTTAGGCTTATAAACAAATTGAATATTTACATTGCAAATGTAAAAAACTTTGTACAAAAACATGCAGTTGTATCAAACATGGTCTCAAATATGGATATGGAGTCGATGGATTCCTTAGATTTTCTACAGGCATAAGATAAAGCTACAGATGAAGGAGAAGAAATATTAAATTTACAGATCGATGATGAAGATATTCAAATGAGAAATGAAGGTTTTGATGAAGGATGAAGGAAAATAAAGAAATAAGGCCTGAAGATTCTTGTCCTTCCAAAAAAAGAAAAAGACTTTAAAAAAAATTATTGAAGATTGAGTCAAAATAAAGTTTATTTATAAAAAAAAAATTTTTTTGGTTCGCCTTTGTTTTAACAATTTAAATTATCTATTAGCAATTTATAAATATATATTTGTTCACTAAAAGTAACAGTTTACATCAATGTATAAATTGCAAGCTAAAAAAATGCATGAGGAAAAAATGCAATTACTTGTTTAACATTCAATTGTTTATAGCAAATTTCCCAATTTGCAATTAAAAATGGTATTTGAAAATATGATGTTTGAAATCCTTATCGTCCGAGACATTAATTCAAAAAAAAAAAAGAGCAAAATTGGTTAACAAGAAGCCGAGATAATGCAATTTTTAGCGCTCGCTATGATTTTGAACTCGTCGATTCACATTTCGAGTTAATGTCACCCACCATCACCTCTCATGCATTCCGAGCGACATTTTACGCGAAAACTGTTTTTTATTTGTCTTTTTAATGGATGTTGCCATGAAACGCATTACGTAAAATTTTTCATATAAAAAGTACTTGACAAGACAAGGGTATTTGTTTAAAAACGAGCCCTCTATCACTTATGGTTACACGGCAAATAACTTTGACCTTCAGTATCTCGGCAACCAGTAAGCCGAATGTATCTTTTTTTTAAAGAAGCGTCTTTTAATGTTCTTTAAGTGTATAAATTTTGAAATTGATATGTTTAAAGCTCGTAGTTATTCAATTTGTTTATAAGCCTAATATATATAAAAAATGTTTAAAACTTTAAAAATGTTTCTATGCTCTCCTACACAACCGATTTGAATTTTACAAAAAGCGTTTGAAAGTTTAAGCCTTCTTTTATGTGTAAAAAAATTTTCAACTATCTGAGGGCCTTATTTAAGGCCTACTATAAATTTGAAAATTTGCGATTTTTTTCCAGTAGGCTGGGTTGCAAAATTATTATGCAAAACCTATCTAACCGATCTTAACAAAATTTAGCACACGTTTTAAAAATATTAAAAGGTTTTTCTAGGCGAAATATGGAGCTTGTAAGTCAAGCTTAGAAAGTCATCGAGAATATTTAAAGATTAACTTCATTTTTTTGTACTTTTTTTTCCAATTATTGCTATTTTTCAACAATAAACATTAAATTTTCAATTTCTAGCTAACGAAATATTGTGTAGAATTAAATAATGAAATTTTTACCTTCTTATAATTTTTTTTCTAGGATCAATATTTTCCGAATTATAAACGAAAATAGGAGCAAAAAAATGAGAAATTTTCAATTGTTTTTAGATTTTGTTAAATAAAAAATTTAGCACAGGGTTTGCGACTGGCGCATATCGTGATTATCGATATTGGGCACATCCTGAAGAGATTCCAGCAAAAAATAGCTTCCTATGGAAAATGTCCAATCCAAAACAGATCCCGCCTAGACTAGTATAGCTCCGATAATGTGCATAAAGACATTTTTGCCTACTTTTGCCTATTGTAGGTGTTTTCTAAATATCCATGATTTGTTCATAATAGATTTCTAGAACAATGTACCTGATCGAGACTTGAGGCTTATTTATTGGGAAATAATCAACCTTTTTCTTTTATTTAATGAATAATTATTACTTTTACAGTCAGTTACTCTAACAAAGTTTAGTGTTGTTGCGTGTGGTGAAAACCAAAGAACACACATTTTAAAAGGTTTTAGTAAAGTAGATGGATCGGACCATACTCTATTCGAAACTTTCTTTAGAAAAAAACATAACATAATTTAAGATTTAATAACAGTTTAACCCCTAAATCTCACCTCCTAGATTAGCTATAATTAAAACAATATCACTAAATACCTTGTCTTCACTGATTTGCATGGAAATTTGGATTTAGTTTATACTTACCTTACACTTCAAAATTGTTCTTTTTCAGCTTGGATGCTTTTTATTTTTGTAGGGGTGGGTGATAACGGTCAGTGCTATGACAAGAAAATCATGTCATAATTGCAAATTCAAGCAATTGATACGGCGACATTAAATTTAGATTTCTTTACTATTTTAATTTTTTACCGCATAATATCTATCCTTATAAAATTCCCCACTTACGAAAAAATTCGAATAGTTGTATTTATTTCCTTGAAACTATAAATACAATAATTTTTTAATTAAAATGTTATAAATTTATTTTATTTTAACTTAAACAACCCTTGTTAGTTTGTAACATGAATTTGTAAGGATGGGTAAAAGTATGTCTGTGCCTTAATAGCACATTGTTTTTACCATACAATGCTCCAGTATACGTATTCTGGTATCCTCTAAAATATGTGATTGGTTTTTTACCCAAAACTCGGTTAGATTTTAAGCTATAAAATACTTTTTGTAGCTTTTTTTAACAACAGCTTATTTTGATTTATTTTTTTAACCCATATTTTGAAAGGATTGTAGTTGAAAGGGCTTGAACGAGTTACTAATTACGAGTGTACGCAAACTTTGAACAGTCATATCTTAACCAATTTTTGTCTTACGGACAAACAAAAATTTTTAGAAACCCAAAACCTATAGTCTTTTATCACTAATATTTTTTAAGTTATTTTGAATAGAGACACTTTTTTCAAAATTTCAAATTTTTTTTTTCAAAACTAAATCTTTTCAAAAACAAGCACTTTGAACCGCTCAAACGTACAGATCATATAAACAATATATCAATAAAGTAAGCTATATAGCCATATTTACCAAAAAAAGAGACCAACTTTATTTTGAGCGTAAGTTGCTAGTTTTGATGCTAGAAATTTTTTAAAAATATAAAAATAAAGCTTTTTTAAACAAGATTTCATGTTTTGACTGATAAGTGCTTTATTGTTGTTCATTTCGCGTTGAAATCTTTGATTTGGGATTTGACAAATGAAAACCTAATTTCCATGAGCTACAACTCTGCTTCTACTGGGTCTAAGGATTTCATAAGTACATGATTTTTGATTTTTTATAAGTTATATTTTCACTTAGAATATTTGTTTCATTAAAATAATTACTTTTTAAATTATTTGTGTAAACCTTTCTGAAACTAAGGTTTTTATTTTGAAAAATGAACATAATCACTCGCAAATAACTCGAAAAGTATTGACTAAGTGAAAAAACTCTAAAACAACTCTAAATTCAAGTTCAAAACCGGAGTAGAGTGTAAGTGAAATTTGAATCCAAATTTTCAAGCAAATCCGTCGTGACGAAGAAAATTGTACTTTAAAACTGTCATTTACTGGCGTAATAACCTAAACTCCAAAGTGGTATCAATTTTTAATCTTTTAAATTCTCAAAATTCTAGTAGTACAAAGTACTTCAGTTATCAGCATTGTGATCGTAAAAATTAAATTACTCTATGTTAATCCAAATATCTCTGCAGGATAGTTTAGGTAGTTCAAAAAAAGGAGAGGGACACATTTAAATGTGATTTATGCCAGATGATAATTGCATTTATCATTTCTCTACATAAAGTTATGCACCTTAGTTTTAAGGTCTTTTTAAGAAATTATTCTAGTTTCAGCTATTCTAATAAATCCTTACCAGAAGAGAGTACGTTGAGAAAACAAACTATCAAAAAATTCAATTTTGGAATATTTTGATGAAAATGAATTATCAGTGATAAAACGACATATATTATTCGAAATGTATATAACTAATTTCATGATTGGTTTTTTTTTTAACAAAAACTTTGCGGGAAAAAGTCATTTAATCTATTCAAGAATTGTAAAAAAACAATTTAACTTTGTCTATGATTAACTCTCTAATAATCCAGGTTGTGAGATTAAGTGGGGAATAGGCGGACATACATTAGAGAGTACTAGTCGTTGGCTGGGAATGGTTAGTCGACGGGCTTGTAACAGTTGTTGATTAATTTTAATTTTTGGTTGATGGGTAAGTGGTAATTAAATCATTCACAAATTTTTTATGTGCTACGTAAATGCATATTCTCTTGTTGGATAGCCTCGAACAGAAAATAATATTGATTGGTCAAATTATTAGGCTTAAACTATTAAGTTAAGCTTCAATTTTGGTGTTGTCAATTGCATCAAATACGGTTGCTTGATTTCTGGATTAAAAAGCATCAGTGGTTGGTTGTCTATTGACGAAAGAGTAACTTTTAGATTGTAGAGATTGTTGGTCTGGTGCAGAACTAGGTTGAGTTGGCATAGATGAGGATGCCATGATGTGGTTATTAATATTTTGTATGCCAAAATATTAATTAATTGTGGACAGAAAATACTGGCCTGTTTATTAAGTTTTTGATATATATTTAAATAAAGTCACCTAACTAATGTTAATCGGTAAAATACAACACATCCACAAAACGAAATTTTAATTTTAGTAAATAAACGAAAAACGAATAATTAGAATTTAACGTACTTACTTGTTGATTGTTCTGATAAGACTTATAATAAGAACATTAAAATATTTGCTTATTTTGCGTAAAATACACTGCATATTAATCAAAATGTAAAAATCACAAAAAAATAGCAAGAGCAGACTCCGTTTTATCTTTGATCACTTTATTGAGTATATTTTACCTGGTTAATTATCTGTTGGCCAGTAATACAATTAAACGCAAAGGTCCAAAGCCATCCAAGAAGATGCACAAGTGCACCAAGCGGTTTATTCTAAAAGATAAGACAAAAATGTGTATATAAATATGACTATACAAATAAAGGAAAAAATATAATTATACATGGCTATTGTTTTGGATTCTTAGAATAATTGGAGATTTTTTAATAGAAATATTTTGGTTTTCTGGAATATCCCTTATTTTGATTAATTGACATTCTACTATATATTTAAATGCAGTAGGAATATCAGAAAACTCATTAGTTATCTGTAAAGGAAAAGAAGTGTCCACTCTTTTAATAGAGAACGATTCATGCAGATTTTCTAAGCTTCGTAAATAGTCTAGCTTTAACTCTCATAATATCAGATAAAACGTAATTTCTTTTTCTTCTTCTTCTTTCTTGTATGTAGGCTATAAAGCCTCTTTCTTCTTCAATATAAGCCTCCTAAATTATTTAAATTATCGCACCATCTTTTTCCTGGTCTACCAATACTTCTTCGTCCATTTGGTGACTTATTTCGTACTATTCGTACTATCCTATCCTCTGCCATTCTACAAATATGTTCGTTCCACTCCTTTTTCTGTTTGGTCACCCATCCATTTATGTCTTCTATATTGCATGCTTTTCTAATGTTTTCGCTTCTCTCCCTATCCAACAGACTTTTCCCTGATATTCGTCGGAGTATTTTCATCTCTATTGTTTCTACTATAGTTTATTTTTATGAACGAGAGAGTAATTAGCATAATTTTAACTGGTAGCTCCGACCACTCCATGGGCGTGCTCAAGATTAATTGAAAAATTACTTTGAATAAATGTAAAAAATAAATGAATTATTTCAGTGTTATAAAGTGTTATGTGTATGTAAACAAAAGTGACCTCTTTTATCACACACTATATTAGAACTGACTGGCCTACATTAAAAAGGGTTTTAAAAAATTCACATTTTTTTTAATTTTTAAAAATTACAAAACAGAAAAAGAGTTTCGGTTAAAAGACGGTTAAAACCGTAAGGTATGTTAAATAGATGAATAAAAATATTAATATAAAACTTGCAGCTACTTGTTACAAATCCAAATCAGATTCAGAAGATGAACTTTCAGAACCAAGATTTATAATAACTGGCTCGATCATTTTATCAGTAATATTGTCCAGCTTCCCCATTTTTTCCTCTTCTTTAATAGTGTGATTTACTGCCTTTTCCCAGTTTTCAGGTTTTACATTATTTACGGCCTCCAAAAACAACTGTTTAACATCATGAATTTTAAAAGTGGTATTTTTTCTTGAAACTTCACTCTTTATCTGTGCCCATACCAGTTTAATCAGGTTTAATTCACAATGATATGGTGGGGATCTAAGTACTGTCATTCCACGATTTTTGGCAATTTCATCAATTTCGTATTTTTTAAATTTTTCTTTATGAAGGGCACACAACGAATAAAGTTCCTTTCTTATAGATCCGGGATGGTACGTAATATTTTTTGAACTCAGCCAATTCTGCAAGTCTTTTTTTAACCACTTGGTTGTGGGAAGTCCTTCTATAAGTCTGGAGTGATAACTTGCATTATCCATTACTATTACACAGTTCTTAGGAAGAAGATCTATCATTTGTTCGAACCATTCTTGAAAGACATCAGCGTTCATGTCTTCATGGTAGTCACCGGTACGAGTTGATTCGAAAGTTAATAAACCACCTTCAACAAAACCGTCTGAACTGCCAATGTGTACTATTATCAGCCTGCGTCCCTTTCCTGATGGTGGGTTTAAACCAGTAGATAAGTTATTTACAAAAGCGTGCCTTTGACTTGTAACAGTTTCATCCTGCCAAAATTTATTTGGTGTATGACCCTCGTTGATCCATGTTTCATCAAGATAAAATATTTTTCTTTTTTGGTTTCTCATTTCCTTTATGGTTCTTAAAAAATGTCTTCTCCATATGACAATATCGCTTCTTTCTAATAAAATAGACTTTCTGGGATTCTTTTTCCAGCGGAAGCCTATTTCTTTTAAAAGTTTCCATAACGTACTTCGACTCATTTCTGGGTAATCCTTATCATCTCGAACTGAGACAAGAACTTTATCCAATGTTGGAAATTCTTGTCTAAAGAAGAATTCATGCACTTTCCGTCGAAGTCCTTCTTTAAAATGATATTCTATTTGAAATTTTGGTTTCCCTGGAGCATTACGTGGCATTTGAAAACTACCACATTTCTCTTCTTTAATAACTCTGTAAATCGTAGATTTCTCAACACCAAGTGTACTGCTAACTAACTCAACGGTCTCATCAACACTTTCACATAAACGTTTGTCTGTAAATGATTTAAAACAATTAAATATTAATGTTTTTTCATTAACTTTGAGAGGACCAATTTTTCGGCGTTTACACGGCACTTCCAAATTTTCCATAACACTAGTATACACAATAAACTGCACCTTGCAACTGAAGTACCTACTTTTAGTGAACTGTTAAGAATTTTGAATACGCCACTTGGACCTTCCTATATACAAAATGGAAAAACCCACTATCACATTTTCTGTGGAATAAGTTTAGAAGGTAATTATCTAGTCAATTACTGTCGTATATTCCTGGAATTAAAGAATTAAATGTTTGATTGTTGAAACCCTTACTTCGTGGAATGCACTCATTTCAGATAAAATAAAACGTTTATTTTATCTAAAGAATTAAACTTTATTTTGCAAATAGGCAAAGAATTAAACTTTATTTTGCAAATAGATAAAATAAAACGTTTTATTTTATCTAAAGAATTAAACTTTATTTTGCAAATAGGTAGGTACTTATTAAACTTTTATTGGTTATATATAACCAATAAAATAAACATCTTACATTTCTTGCAAAAATTCATTAGTACCTGTTAACCTCCATCACTCCGACACTGGCAACCTTATTTAGGGATTAGTAACCCTCACAACTATTGTATTCTATTCTGCTCCAACCTTTATACCTGGTGGTCATACTCAATTTAAAATTGTTTTCCTATATACTTCTGTAAACTTGTTGACAAATATCTGTTTTTCATTGAGTCACCCGTATCAACAGTTTAGGGATTTGCATACATAATTTATTGTTTTATTACTCTCTCATACATAAAAATACACTATAGTCGTCTCGTTTTAGATGTGTCAGGTCTTGTCTCCGCCGTGTATGTTAATAGAGGACTACATGCTGCTCTATAGATTCTTATTTTTGTATCTTGTTTTAGGTGTGTGTTGTAACACCGTAATACCAATGGGGTCAGTAGTGGCTCTAAAGCTTTCTATTAAATAGTGTAATAGTATTTGTAAAAAAAAATAGAAATTGTATAAATCACAAAATTTATTAAATAAATAAATTTTAAAATACTTAACATTTTGAGTAAATTATAATAAAAAATTAATAGTTTTACAAATTGTTCGTTGTTCATTCAAGGCAATTAATTATGTGATGATCCTTAAAAACAAATCGATTGCACTTCTTACATTTCTGAAAATAATTATTTTCCAAATTTCTAGGGCATTTCCAACATCTACCACGTTTTAATTCTCCAGGTTTTTGCGGATAACATTGTGATGTAGAAACTTCATTTGCACCTGTTTCAGTAGCAACTAACTCTTTTTTTAACTGCTTAAAAAATTTGGGTCATTTGTCAACCTTTTTTTGTGTTTTCGATTCTTCGTTTAGATGGCACCATATAATATTAGAGTTCCATGCACCACTAATAAAAAAATGTTTGTCTTTTGACTATGTACATTCGGATAAGCCTATCCTTGGTGTCTACACGTGACTTGTAATCAAAAACTATTTGCGACTTTTATTTTTTTCATCAGAGCGTCATTTAAGCAGTGGCAGCTAACATAGCTTTATGTTGGTAACCAAATTTTGTTGAATATACATCCCAACTACTTGCATTTACTGATTCATGAGAAAGTGCTGGTTTATTTTTCGAATTGTTGGAAGCAATGTTAAGTTTTACTTGTCCAGTTTTCTTGCAAGTGTCTTTACAAGGCTTGTAAAAAAATTGTCGGTAGTCACTTTTCTTCCTAATCTTTTCACTCCATTTGTCATCTTTAAGACAACTCGCTTGCCTTACCTGCGTTCACATTAGTGATACTCCGGTTTTACCACTATACAGATTGAACGAATTTAAAACGGAACATACGAAATCAATGTATTTCGGCTCAACTCCGCTCTAGGTGATTGGCCAACAAAAGGTTGTCAAATAATTATATTATAAAAATCCAATACTTCAGCGGGCTGCTGGATTCTGAATTCATTCAAGAACAAGTTAAAACTCCACCCAAATAGGTTGCCTAGAATCACTGTGAAAACTAGACTACACAAGCAGTTATTATGCTGTCAAACCACTTATCGCTTCCTTATAGTCCAAGAGATAGAGCCGAAATTTTGAACTGACCAGTAATATTACATTTCTCTATTGGAATATATTCATTGTAACTGGGTTAAGAGTTTGCCTTACAGGCGGACGCCCCTCGTGGTACAGGGGGTGGCTATACAGGGATGAAGTTGAAATTTTTTTCAGAAAAATTAACGATCGATAATATGGCTGAAAATATGCCCAGAGTAAGATCTTGGTATAAACAGACGAAATCCCAAAGGGCGGACGCCAGAGTGGATACATAAGGGGTGGCGGACAGGGGTGAAATTGAAAGTTTTTGGGGAAAAATTAACGATAAGTAATATGTCCGCCATTTTCATGGCTCATTATTTAGCCCCTAAAAACTCTAAATCCAAAAGGGCGGACAGCTGGGTTGGTACAGAGAGCCATAAAACGGGGTCAAATGTACCACTTGCCTGCGCATTTTAGGTCTCGGTAACAATTTTCAAAACTGATTTTATTATGATATTTTTATACCGATTGATTTGAAAATTTGTATGCTCACTTCTGTTACTATTTTGAGAAGCGTCAAGTAGAGTTTTCCTCAAAATTTTCCAAAAAAATTTCCGTAAATGAAAATTTTTGTAATTTTTTGAGGTAAAATCTAATTTATAGAATCCTTTCGATTTTCTGTAAGTTATACCATGATTTTTTTCCAAAAATTTTCAAACGATTTTTACGATAAGAAAAAAAAAATTAGAAAAACTGTTCTAAAACATTTGATAAAACTCTACGTCATCGTCTGAATCTTTTATAGAATATTTTTTAGTTTTAAATTTTAAATGATAAATTTTATAATGTTTTTTTTTCAAACTAAAGTCATATTTACTTTACAAATCACATTTTTTTCTTAAATATAAATATTTTACGAATTAATTTTTAATTGAATAAATGTTTGATATTTGATATTTTATTAAATTAAAGTAATTTTATAATGTTAACTATTAAATATTTTTGGTATAAAAAATAGTAATTTTACTTATTTTTTATTACAATAAAAAGGTTTTTAAATTTATATTGCATAAATAATGGTTGTTCAGATATAAGAAAAATTTGATTTATTATTACATTAATAATCAAATACAAAATATATTATTTCTATTTATCAATAGGTAAAATTCAATTTGTAGAATTCCTTTAATAATAATAATAATAATAACGGATTTATTACGGCTGTCGCCGCTTCTCCGCCCCCAATTTCCATCTTTTTCTGTCATATGCAGTTGCCTCTTCTAAGTCTCTTGCCGCCATTGCTTCATCAATATCGTTGCGCCAACTTCTCCGTGGTCGTCCTCTCTTTCTTCTTTCAGGAGGGATCCATTCCAGTACTCTCCTAGGCCATCTGTACTCTGGCATTCTTTTAACATGTCCGAACCAGATTAATTATAAATTAATCTGGTTTAATTAATAATAAAGAAGAATTCCTTTAACATTTTACAAATAATTATTAATAAAAATCAATTTAATACTGGAATTATCAATTTTTTAAGTTTTAAAATTTACTTTGTACTTAGATATTTTTAATATTTTTTTTAACTTTCAAATTGATTGAATTGAATTTTTTCATTAGTTAATTATAATTTTACAAATTCTGTTTGGACATTAATTTTGCATCATTATTATTTTAAAATATTAAAATAATAATGATGCGCGTTCCATTTAGATCAGTAATTCTAGACGCATGCGCTAAATGTAATAAGTATCAAGATGCTTTTATCCAACTTGGTGAAACTGACTTCGATTGTAATGAAGTTTTTGAAACCTTAGAAACTTTCATATGTCACTTATATGGAACAGGACTGACGAGAACAATTCCAAAAAGAAAAGTAAACGATGTCAGATTTTCACTATTTAACCGGCAGTATAAGTTGCATGATATGAACGAGCCTTTAAAAAAAAACTAAAAAATTTCGATGCTTCAAGCTTACCACCATGTCAAGATGAATTACACCAACATCTACTGCGAGCCCATTATATTTCAAATATTTGGACAAATGCTCATAAAAAAGTACCAACAGAATTGATTGTTGAAGAACATGGTTGGGAGTTTGAAGATGAAACATATAAATTCAAATGGTTTAGTGGACCTCAGATGCCAGAATAAATTCGAGAAGTAGTGATTGAAAATGAAGCGATAATGAATGTGATATTATTGAAAGTGAAAGTGACGAAGATGATGAATGTGATGACATCAGTGAGAGTGAGAAAAATGATGAAATTTTTAAAGTTTTTAATCGTTTAAAAATTTTTGGAAAAATTCATGGTATAACTGACAGAAAATCGAAAGGATTCTACAAATTAGATTTTACCTCAAAAAATTACGAAAATTTTCATTTACGGAAATTTTTTTGGAAAATTTTGAGGAAAACTCTACTTGACGCTTTTCAGAATAGTAACAGAAGTGAGCATACAAATTTTCAAATCAATCGGTATAAAAATATCATAATAAAATCAGTTTGAAAATTGTTACCGAGACCTAAAATGCGCAGGCAAGTGGTACATTTGACCCCGTTTTATGGCTCTCTGTACCAACCCAGCTGTCCGCTCTTTTGGATTTAGAGTTTTTAGGGGCTAAATAATAAGCCATGAAAATGACGGACATATTACTTATCGTTAATTTTTCCCCAAAAAATTGCAATTTCATCCCTGTCCGCCACCCCTTATGTATCCACTCTCGCGTCCGCCCTTTGGGATTTCGTCTAGTTATAACAAGATCTTACTCTGGGCAAATTTTCAGCCATATTATCGATCGTTAATTTTTCCGAAAAAAATTACAACTTTATCCCTGTATAGTCACCCCCTGTACCACGAGGGGCGTCCGCCTGTAAGACAAAGTCTTAACCCAGTTACAATGAATATATTCCAATAGAGAAATGTCATATTACTGATCAGTTCAAAATTTCGGCTCTATCTCTCCGACTATTAGGCAAGCTCCTCTTTCCTTTAAAGGAGACAGATAGTTGAACGATATTTTATACAATGTCTATCACCGGGTATGGATTTATTTTTGTCCAAGTTTTATATTGGTCCACTATTTCAAATGCAGTTCAAACAGACATATATTAAATTGTATGTTCCGTTTTAAATTCGTTCAATCTGTATATTTGGCAATTGTACATATATTAAGTTTGACTGTCGCATGTTGTGCACATCTTTATCTCATAATTTCCTGATTTTAAAGATATACCTATATTGCTTATAGCGCATCCACCACAAAAAGTAAGCAGATTCTTATCGATGCTTAAATTTTCGTAGCGTATGTATGAATCTTGTAATGTGAATACCATAATTCAAAAAAAATTCTAATCGGTGATGATTTATCTAAATTAGATTTCTTCTTATGACGTCCATTTTCTAGATTCCACAAATTCGTTATTTCTTCGTTATAATTGTAAACTCAGGCTAATATCAACAAGCCAACAAAACTTAAAAACTCCTTAGTATCCATATTTTTCCATCAAACTCCCTGCTTTAATTGACCTTTTGCATAAGTCCATTGAACTAAATGGTTTACAATATCATCTCTAAAAAATAGGCTTAAACTACTGAAAATTGTGTTGTTTTGTTTAGCACGTCTTGTATGTCCTCCCTATATATGCAAAACATTTCGTTGTGCTTGGTGACCTGGTCTTTGTGTTTGTGGCTTAAAGTACCATTTTTCAAGTTTATTTTCTGTCTTTAGTACAATATAAGTATAGCGAAAAGCTAATTACGAATTAAATTTTTGGATTCAAAAATTAAATAAAACAATCTCATATTAAATTATAAGATTATAATATTATAAGATGTCTGTGGTTAGGTAGACTGCCATTCTCTACACAGGCTATTTTAGCTACCCAATAAAACGCTGATTTAGACACAGATGCCGAGCTAGCAGATATAGTTTTCGAAGCCGTAGCTCCTAGAACACAAATTTCGGAAAAGGCCACTGCTCTTGAAAGCACCATCTGAAAATTAACAGACGAATTAGCTGAAATGAAAATTCAGCTAGCTAACATCGCCACTGCTCAACCACAAACTAATACATACCGTCGTAACCGCACCACCTCAAGACGAAGACCATACCATAGAAACAGAAGCCACAGCAGGGAACATAATAGTGACATATTTTGGAATTTCTACCGTTTTCGTGATAGGGCTCAAAAATGCACACCTTCGTGCAAGCAGCAAAAAAACACTACGGGCAATCGGTAAGTGCGGCATCCGATCCAAGCCCAAAGTTTCGCCGCCTTTTCGTAATAGACTTTGAAAATAAAAAAACAATTTTTAATCGACACCGGGGCAGATTTGTGCGTGTTTCCCAGAAAATATATACGGGGCGTGCGCGAAAAAACTACATATGAACTATACACGGCCAATGACACTGTGATCGCAACATACGATTATGTTAACTTGACATTAAATGTCGGATTAAGACGTGGTTTTACGTGGCGTTTCGTAGTAGCGAACATTTCAAAGCCTATTATAGGAGCTGATTTTTTATCACATTTCGCTCTCCTAGTAGACATTGCTAACCAGTGCTTAATAGACAGTACTACAACTCTTCGAACGAAGGGACTCGTTAAAGATTGTTTTGATAGCAGCGTAAAGATAATCGCGGAAGTGTCGCGTTACCATATGCTGTTAGCTCAGTTTCCGGAAATCACGCGACCCGCCGGTATTCTGAAAGACATTCAATATCAAACCAAGTACCACATCGATACAACACCAGGACCAACCGTTTTATCTAAACCTCGACGATTAGCACCTCACAAATTGCAATATGCTAAAAAGAATTCGAAAATCTTCTGCGCCTAGGCATCATAAGACCATATCAAAAAGTAACTGGTCTTCACCACTACATACGGTACCGAAGAAAGGTGAGAAATGGAGACCCTGTGGAGATTACCGACGTCTAAACCAAAGGACTATTCCAGATCGATATCCAATTCCACAAATCGAAGACTTCGGTCAGTCGCTAGCTTCGAAGATATACCAAAAACTTCCTTTACCACACCATTTGGAGTGTACGAATATTTATATATGCCTTTTGGTTTAAGAAACGCAGGACAGACGTTCCAGCGTTTTCTAGATGAAATTTTACGTGGTCTTGATTTTGCCTACGCCTACATCGATGACATTCTCATTGCATCAGAATCCGAAGAGCAGCATATGTCGCATTTAGAAGAAATTTGCAAAAGATTTAAGCAGTTTGACGTTGTGATTAATCCAGCAAAGTGTCAGTTCGGCAAAAACAAGACTACATTTTTGGGATATAGAGTATCAGCAGCAGGACTCAGACGTCCCCAAGAAAAAGTAGCAGCTGTACAAAATTTCACTCATTCTAAAACAGTGAAAGACCTGCGTAGATTTCTAGGTACGTTGAATTTCTACCGAAGGTTCATACACAATGCAGCTGAGCTTCAAGCACCACTACATGATGCTCTAAAAGAAAATGTTAAAGGAAAAGCACCAATTGAATGGACACCACAGCGAATCCAAGCCTTTGAGGACTTCAAAAGTAGTTTAGCTAACGCTACTTTACTGAGCCACCCTGTAAACGATGTTGATATCTCCATCACTTGTGTTGCTTCCGATTTTTGTGCTGGAGCTATATAACAACAAAAAACGGATACAGGTATGAAATTTTCCAAAAAATTCTCACCAAGTAAAAAGAGCTATAAAATATTTTAGACACATAATTGAAGGAAAAGACATAACCATATACACTGATCACAAACCAATCACCTTCACCTTTACACAGAAGCTAGACAAATGCAGTCCTAGTCAATTTCGATATTTAGATTTTATAGGACAGTTTTGCTTCAACATTCAGCACATCTCTGGATTAACAAAAAATATTGTAGCAGACGCACTATCTTGAGTCGATAGCATCAAGAAAGATATCGACACCATGGACTTAGCTCTCGCACAAGAAACAGATCCAGAACTAAAAACGTACTTAAGAGAGGAAACATCGTTGCAATTAAAGAAAATACAGTTTCCGGGACAAAACGTTAGTTTTTACTGTAACGTAGCAACATCTACAGCCAGACCATTTGTACCGAAACCACTCCGAATGGCAATTTTTAGCACCATGCATAATCTAGCATATCCTGTAATCAACAGTTCTGTGAAGATAATCACATGTTTGACCGTAAATCAAATCAGATGTGAGAAAATGGACTCGAGCGTGTCTACAGCGCCAAAAATCAAAAATATTGCGCCACATTGTTTTATTGACTGGAAGTTTCCTACTACCTTCCAGCCGATTCGAACATGTTCACATATACATATATATATATATATATATATATATATATATATATATATATATATATATATATATATATATATATATATATTATAGTGATGCCGATTTCTAAAGGAAACAGATACTGTTTAACGTGTGTCGACCGTTTCACGCGTTGGCCAGAAGCTTTCCCAATGCCCAATCAAGAAGCACATATAGTAGCCAGAACATTTTTTTCTGGTTTGATAGCTTGTTTTGGCACTCTCAAGCGTATCACAACGGATCAAGGTCGACAATTAGAATCACACTTTTTAAATCTGTTTAAGGTAATTTCTGTTTGAAGGGTGAGCCTCAGGTGCTTTCTAACGAAATAAATCAATTTATGGCAAATGCAGTGCCAGAAGCTGTAAAGAAAATAAAGCATGTAAAAAATTTTAAAATTAGTATCAAACAAACTAATCATTGCATGTTTTTAACTCCCGTTTCAGAGAAAAAAGTAAGTCACATAATAAATAACTTAAAAAAAAGCATAGCTCTGGTTATGATAAGGTATCAGCCAACTTAATTAAATATGTTTCATCGGAGATTTCTCTTCCTCTTTCTTTTATAGTTGCTTCTTTTTTCTTTCAGGCTCTTCTAAGCCTAAAAGCTCTAGATTTCCTCAAAGTTTAAAACTAACAATTGTGAAGCCACTACATAAAAAAGGTAATGTTAATGGTAAATAAACAACTTGTTTAGTAGTTCACAGCATGATTTTCTCGCAGGGAGATCTGTTGAGACAGCTACCTATGATTTTATATCAAAAATTTTAGAAAAACTGGAGGCAAAGATGAAAACACTAGGTGCTTTTCTGGACCTATCTAAGGCTTTCGATAGCCTAGATCATGTTCTTTTATTACCAAAATTACATCTCTATGGAATACAGGGACCGGCCTTAAAATGGATAAAATTATTTTTCACAGATAGGTCGCAAAAGGTATGCTTGGAGAAAAGGGGATGTAAGGTTTACTCTGATCCTATCAATTTAAAATTAGGCATACCAGAGGAGAGTGTCCTGTGGTCTTTTCTCTTTTTGGTCTACATAAACGACCTTCCAAATGCGGTGGTTAGTAGTTCCTCAAACCTTGTAAATGCACAGCGATATCCCTAAAACGAAATAGACGAATAATTAATAGAAGAACACGTCGAAGGGAAATACAAGGACACTCGCTTCTCGTCTAGGGGTCCGTCAAGACATTTATTTTAACAGACAAACAATACTGGACCACGGATAAGGTATTGTTACATATAGGATAAACAAAGGGTACAAGTCTAATCCTATACACGCTCATGAAAATTTTCATGAACGAGTACCAGATTTATAAAGCTATGCATGTGTCTGACAAAAATTCTATAATTAAATTATATATTGTTACAGAACCTATGGCTAACAAAGACTGTACATTATATGGAGCGTATGTATTGCATTTAGTTAATTTTGTATACAGGGAGTTTGAGTGCTGAATAAATTTAGGACATTCAAAGAAGATGTGATCGAGGTCACCTAGCTTGCCGCAATGTTTGCAACTATCATCATCGATGACTTTAATTTTAAATAAATGCATGTCCAAAGCGTATTCGATTTATAGTAGTAATATATTTACGAGGAGCTTTGAAATTCTGAAACCAGGTTGTTTGAGGTAGAGTTGGTTGTAAAGAGGTATACCTTTTATGGTTTGTAGAACAGTAATGTTTCCATTGCTCTTTCCATCTAAGTTGCTGATTTTTTTTGAAAATCGTAGTAACATCTGGTGTGTTAAGCATATATTTCAACGTAGAGTTACACTCATACGCAATTGTTACACTCATTTTAGCCAAGTGATCTACATATTCATTGTGTTTGAGACCAATATGTGCTTTGACCCAAATAAATTTTATGTTGACTCCAGTCGATGATAAATGATACAATCGGTCTTTTATTTCAAATATGTAGGGGTTGCTAAATGTTGAGGGTAATTCAATGTTTTTTATGCTCTGCAAAACTGAAAGGCAATCTGACAGAATAATTAAGATATGTCTATTACAGGTGTTTTTAACATATTTTAGAGCTTCAAGTATAGCTATTGATTCCGCTGAAAAGATTGAAAATTCATATGGTAGTTTATACTTGAATTCTACGTTTGTAGCATGTAAAAAGTATGCGCATCCAGTCCCTTCTGTTGTTTTTGATGCATCCGTGTATATTACTGTGGCTTCCCTATAATCCTGCAATAGAGATATTAGAAGATTGCTACTCATAATGGTGTTCTCACTATAAGTGGGTATTATAACCTGAGTTCTGTGGAATAAAGAATAGTAGTCTAAGCTTCTGTCAACCGTGTCCAATTTCTTGAAAAAAATAGGATTATTCTGTAATGCCATGCATAAAGGCGGGGAAGGTTTTTTCTCCCAATATTTATTTGTAAGATCTGACTCGTTAAGTTGACGGACGCTTGAAAATAACTGGGAGTTAGTTAATAGAATTTTAAGAAGGCTTTTTTCACTTAAAAAATTTCTTCTATTTTCCAGGGGTAGCTCAGCGGCTTCAACATATAAGGGTTGTATAGGGGTTGATCTCATAGCACCCAAACATACCCTCATGATAGAATTTTGAAACGTGTCGATTTTTCTTAAAAGGTTCTTAGAGGCGGAACCATAAAGAGTAGCACCGTAATCTAGAATAGATCGTATATACGCGCGATAAAACAACAAGGATATTTCTACATCGCAACCCCACCACGTTTTAGTTGTCATTCTGAGGAAATTGCTGCCTTTGTTACATCTATCAAGCATGTACTCTATGTGTTGTCTCCAGGTTAACTTCTTATCCAAAATAAGGCCTAGATATTTGACATGATTTTGAAGCTTAAAACATTGATCGTTCAGAATGATATTTTCATTTGTAGGAATGTTGTGTCTTGTGAAGATAGATACTACTGATTTTTCTATAGATAAATTGAGACCATTCTCTAAGAACCATGAAAAAAGGGATTCACATACTTTGCTAAGGCTTTGTATACAGGTTTCATATTTTTTGTTTTCTGTATAGATGCAGAAATCGTCGGCATACTGTACGATTTTGAATGAACTGTTATTTATTTGGATGTTATGTATGTCAGAGCTGTATATATTGAATAAGATTGGAGATAAAACTGAGCCTTGTGGTATACCTTGATAATTATATCGCGGTCCAATTAGCTTGTTATTATGATCTCTTACATAGATGATCCTCTTTGTGTAAAATCCAATTATTGTATCCACGAATGCGGTTGGCATATGAAATAAATTAACCATTTTATTTCTTAAAGTTGACAAGCAAACTGATTCGTATGCTCCCTCAATATCCAAGAATAGTCCTGTTAAATAGTTGTTTCTGGTTAAGGTATTTTGTACATCTACCACAATGGTTGTTAGAGCATCTAGTGTTCCAAAGCTTCTTTTATAACCAAACTGATTTTCTGGTAGCAAATAATTTTTTTGTAACCACCAATCCAGTTTAAATTTTATGAGTCTCTCTAGAGTTTTAAAAACACAGGAAAGTAACGATATTGGTCTGTACGAATTTGCAATATTTGGATCTTTACCAGACTTTAGGATAGGAACCACAATGGCGTTTTTAAATGAATCAATAACGATGTTATTTTGAATGATGTCATTAAATACCTGTAACAGCAGATCTTTAGCGGCTCTTGGTAGGTTGATTAACATAGGGTATTTGATTTGATCAATCCCTGGGGAGGTATTATTGCAATTTTTGAGAGCGAAATCTAATTCAGATTCAGTGAAAGGTTTCAACAAAAAGTGATTGGATTGGTGACTTTGTTCGGATTGGTTAGAGAAATATTGAACCCAGGGAGGAGAAACTTTATTAAAGAAGTCATCTAAAACTTCATTGCTGAAAGGTTTTATACTATTCTGCGGTTTCCGATTCATTTTGTTGGCCTGTGACCATATTTGCTTAGCAGAGGTATTTTTGTTTAAATTGGAGCACCATTTGATCCAACTGGATTTAGCTTTTTGCTTCAACTGCTTTTTTGTTCGAGCAGTAACTTCCTGACATTTTAAGTAGTTATCAAAACTCGATGAAAGTTTGTAAGCTTTTAAAGCCTTTTTTCTTTCATTAATTATAATATCACATTCAGGGTCCCACCATGGTGGTGGGGGACGATTTTTGAGTTTAAGAATTTTATATTGAGGGATAGATTTTGAAGCAGATTCATTAATACAATTAATAAGAAAATTATAATTTTCGTAAGTGTTTAAAGAGATACTATAGTTGACAAACATGTTTTCTATTAAGGATGTATAAAGTGACCAATTGGCTTTATTGATATTCCATTTGCTTTTTGGATAAATTGTTTCATGTGATGTGTTAGTTGTGGAAAGGTTCATGGTTATAGCAAAATGATTTGACCCTAAGGTATCTGAAGATACGGACCAGGAAACTTTACTGGCTAGATTAGCTGTACAGAGAGAAATGTCAATCATAGATTTCTGAGTACCATATTTGGAAAGATATGTGGGTTCCCCATTATTCAAAATAATAAGATCTAGGTCCTCGACACTGCTGACGATTTGATGACCTGCAGCATCATTGTGCAGTGAGCCCCATAAAGAGTTATGAGCATTCATATCCCCTCCAATTATACAAGGTGATGTAACTTGAGAGAAGATATTTTTCCAATCATCTTTAGAAGTATGGACTTTAGGAGGCCTATACACAGACAAGAAACTTAATTCTAAATTGTTAAATTTAACGGAGATACCACAAACTAAAATTTTATCATTGAAATTTTTAGTAATATTCACTTGACAGAATGAGATAGAAATTTTAATCAAAATTGCTACACCGGCATATCCATCGTATCTATCCTAGCGGATTATATTATAACCTTTAAATATATAGTTTTGATTTGGTTTGAACCATGTTTCACTTAACAACGCTATATCAATGTTTTCAGCTGTTAAAAAATGAACTAAACTATTTTTATTGGATGCAACGGACCTTCCGTTCCATTGTAAAATTCTCAGAGTTGTTTGTCCTTGGAAAACCTTATTTACTGAAGATGTCCTCCAACATCTGATTATAACGAATAAGTAAAAAGTGGTATAATAAAATAAGTGAAAACATTCATATTTGTTTTTTTAATAGTGCATTTTGATCTTGGATTAATGTTTAAATAAGAAATACTGCCAGAAAAAAGTTCCATTTGAATTACATAATTTAGATAAATAATTTTGATTTTGATATATGCTAAGAATTTTATTTCAATGTTTTAGTACCCTCCAATACTGAAAATATTTTTTGATTTATGCTCTCATTATCTACAGATTTTAAATCCTCAAGTGTGTGAATATTTTTTAAAAAATTAATGACACACTCCGTCACTGCCTGAGCAATATCTTTATTATCACCTTCTGTGGGTTGAAAGGTAGATTGCTTTGGATATTGGGGAAGAGGATGTGATGGTCCAAAACGGAAGTTAAACATGGGAGGGTTCTGTAAGTTTGGGGATGAGGGAGAAGTAGTGGCTTTACGTTTTTTGTTGTTATGGGTTAGTGCCATAGGTCTGCTACTATCCGAACGTTGAGAATTTGTAGGTTGTGGCTGCTGGAAAGCATGTTTATTACCAGAACTTTGAGGTAGTTTCGGGAAATCTGCCTCGTAGTTTGTTAAGGCAGAAAAGCGATTGTTCGTTGTTATTTCTGAATATGAAGATTGAAAAAGCTTTTTGGCTCCTAAAAAGGATACTTTCTGTTCTATCATCAAATTTTTAATACGTTTCTGTTCCTCGTAAATTGGGCATAGTTTGGAAATCGATGTATGCTGTGTACTCTTGCAATGTATACATGATTTATTAAATTCAGAACAGTTATGTTCTTCGGTTTTGACAGATCCACATAAAATACAATGTTCTTGGCTGCTTTTACACTGTTTTGATATGTGTCCGAATCTCAAACATCTATAGCATTGTGTGACCCTGCCTATAAACTTTTCCACATTAAAATAAACAAAATTAACGGATATATGGCTGGGTAATATGTTTCCTTCAAAGCTGACTACAATGGTCTTCTTAGGTACATACTCAGCTTTACCATCTTTTTCAATTTTCCTGTGCATTCGTCTGATGTCTACAACCCTTGAGTTTGAATTTATGTTTTGTTTTAAATAATCAACGTCGTAACTTGTGTCAACGTCTCGGATCAGACCCTTGACCTCTAAAAGGTGATTAGGTATGAAAGCTTTTAAGTTTAATTCTTTTAAATTTTTATTTGTGACCAACTTATTAGCTTCTGCTATTGAATTTAATATTACTTTAACGCAATTTCTACCTATTCCCTTAATTTCCTGAATGTTTTGTACTTTTAGATTTTTGTGTAAAATATATCCTACAAACATAGGATGCAAACGACCCAAACTTTGCTGATTAGTTTTTTCAACATATACGCAATAATTATTTAACAAGTACTTATCTGGATTTATCGAGTCAAATAGTTTTGGTTCGTCCTCCTTAGCACCTATTGTTCCCATTTCCATGACGGCAGCAGTACTTTCCATATTGGAAAAACTATCACTTTCACAAATAACTCCACTATCACCATCTGGCGTCTTATTTTTTACGCTCCCCATGGCGGGGGCGAAGTTTTTAAAATCTAACTTATTTAAATTGTTTTAATAAATTTAGCAACACGAAAAAACAAAAACTTGAACACTAATTAATAGCAAATCGGTAAGCCGGTTATTGTTGTTTGACTTCTCTCTTCGAAGGTTCAAACGAAACTGTAGGAGCTGATTTAGGAGTTGCGAAGGTTGTTGTGTTTGATGTGATTAGAATTTAAGTTTAGGGGGCTAGCGGTAACCAGTAAAGAAGGTGATTCAAGACTTGTGTCAGTGGAATGAGTTCTTTTTATGCCAGAGTTAGAAGGGAAAGATACTGGTGTTAGAAACTGTTCATTTGGGATTGTTATGTCAGTAGGTGAGTTATTCGAATGGATTTCTTCTTTTGAGGAGGGTGAAAGAGGAGATATACTAGAAGGAGGATCAAGTGTGATTTGGCTAGAAGTTGTATTTGGAGAGAGATTGCTAGAAATTTCTTGAGGGTTAGGACAGGAGTCTGCAGTGTTTCTAGATTGCTTACATAAAAAGCATTCAAGTTTTTCCGAAGTAATAAAGATCCTATAATTTGTATTTTCATATGAGATTACAATTGAAGTATTTAACTCAAAGTATTCTTTATCTGGTATCACAAAGACTGAGCGTCGAAAACAGAAGATGTGAGCATATTCGTCTTCCGGTGAACTACATCGGATAAACGAGATAGGGGAAGCAAGTTGTAATTCAAGTTTATTTTTAAGTACTTGCTCTATGAATGCATTCGGGATCGAAGGATACACGTTAGTAGTAGCCTCTTTGCAGGTGTAATAAGTCTGCGAATAGATATTATTTGATTTCTAACAGAAATAGTTGGATTATTTTTTAGAAGATTATCTACAACAGATACGGAAGAAAGATAGATACATACACGCTGGTTAGAAATACGTGCAGCAAAGGTTATTTCTTTAGGGGTAACAATTTCGCCAATTGCCTTAATGTAATTAAATAGCACTACGTCTGGGATAGCGTTTATAACAATGGCTTGAGTTCTACTGAGACATGATATTGCTGTTATAGATTTTTTCTGTGTGATTTTGGTTACTGCAGGAAGGTAGGTTAAGCTGTTTGTAATGATGCCATAATTTGATTTTAATATTTTGGATGCCAAAATATTTAGTATGGTCAGAAACGACTAGCCTAATTTTAGTTGTCGAAAGTATTTAGGTGATATCGACTTACCAATATTTACTTGATAACCAATCACATTAAACTGACAAGTTTTTATTAAAAGTACTATTAGTAGAAGCCAGGTGTTTACTCGTTGGCTTCTGAAATAGGAATGGGCATCGAATTCTAATTTTGAGGTATCAGCCTGTCGGAGATTTGGTGAAGCTGAATTAGGAATTATGGATCCTGATGCTATTGTGGCCTTTTTAAGCTTAAGGTTTTTTAACTTAGACAATTTTTTAGTCGATATTTGCATAAAAGACAGTATATAGGCAAATATAAAAGGTTGCCCATTTTCCAGCTATTAAAGACGAATTACATGTAATGATCTTTTCTGACGGATATTCTCAAGTTAAAGTTAATTTCATGTAATCGAATGAACTATCTTATAAGTAAAGTCGTCCCAGGAACGCAACTCAACAATATTGGCAATATCATTTTAAAAGTCGTCTACTTTAAAATGTATAATGTATGTCTGAATTGTCAATATAGATGAGTCAGATAAAATTAAATTAGAAGAATTTTTCACTAAGTATCAAAAAAACAAAATTTGTTTAATTTACTAATGTTTGTATTTTGAGAACAATTTCCGAAGTGGAAATTGAAACGTCAATAAACGTACTTGAACCTTTAATTGTGGCTTATTCCCATTTAAATAGTAACTACTTTAAAATTCCACAAGAAAATAGCTTCAGAACAATACACACAAAGGAAACTAAGGACATCGATTGACAAATTAAGAAAGTATTTGATCATTTAGTAGACATGGAAGACGATGGATGGTCAACGACTGATAATCCAGATGCAGATCGAATAAACGACGAGATTGTAGAAGAAAAATCAACAGAATTAATTCCAGAAAACATCCCAGAAGACACTGTTGAAAATGAAGATCAAAACATCCCAGAAGACACTTTAACTTCTACAATAACCAAATTATAGTCAAAATCGTCAACTGCAATCCACGACCTCCAGAAATTATACAAACCTTTCCGAATAAAAGACGTTATCACATCCAGCTATCAAGAGATCAGTTAAAAGCTTATACCATAAAAATTTTTAGGAAACACCTCAACACGAAAAAGATGTATGCAATTTTATTTGAAGCAGAAGAAGAAATTTTTGCAGAAATTTGCGAAATTATCAAAAAAACTTTTAAACAAAACGCATATGACTTAGTAAAATGTAATATTTTATTGGAAAATGTTAACCTAGAAGAACAACAAGAAGAAATTATAAAAAACTATCATGAAGAAAAAACGAACCATAGAGGAATAGCTGAAACAGAAAGTCAAATAAGAAAACGATATTACTGGCCTAATATGAAAAAGGACATAGAAGATATCATAAACTTTTGCGATATATATCAAAAAACTAAATACGACAGACTTCCTCCCAAACCAAAAGTTATGGTTACACCAACTCCCACTTAACCACTGGAAATAGTTCATATTGATTTATTCCAGGTTGATGGACAGAAGTTTCTAACCATAATAGACGCATTTTCGAAGTATGGACAAGCCTACCCAATAAACGGAGGAAATGCAATCAATGTACTCAACGCCCTATTGATTTTTATAACACATCATGGACTCCCAACAATGATAGTAGCCGATAATGGTACGGAATTTAAAAAAAGAATAATACAAGAATTTGTAGACTGTCATAAAATCTCAATCCACTATACGATACCAGATAATCCGCAAGCCAACGGGATGACTGAGAGATTTCATTCTACATTAATCGAACATATTCGAATCCTAAGGAACACCAAAGCAAAGCTCTCGATAAAAGAACAAATGCTATACAAAAGGAACTTATCTCATCAATCTTCCGCCCAGATGTGAATTCAAAACCCCAATGCAGAGTTACATAAATTTAAGGACAACCATCCCAGAGCAACCGCTAATGCTTCCCAAAATAAGGACCATAGATATTCAAACAGCGATTAAATTCAAACCATTAAGGATAGATCACATCCACTTAGACAAACTGCATGAACTCTCTAAGGAAGCGGAACATCTAGAGACAATTAACCCGAAATTATGGAACCATAGCCATAACCATTTTTGGATGACTCCTTTATATATATATTTATTACAATAATCTGCCTCTATATATGTTACAGGTATAAAACAAATAAGAAAAACCCAACTCTAGCGACGAAACTCCAGAAGAGGCCAACTCAACAGTTCTGTTCGTCCCTCACAAAACTTCTTCAGGGGATGGAGTAGTTACAGTACAATAACCGCTACCATCCAGTGAATTCTATCATGTGGATTTCAACACGGAGCTACCGCTTGAACATTCTGGACTAAATTGCGACGTATCGGACAACAAGATCAGCAATTATAAAATTATAAAAACACCATGTACAAATCAATATTTTCAGTCTGATTTAATTTATTGTTGTTGTTACTAAAATCTTTGTAAGTCGAAAATAAAAGTTTTAAATGTGAGTTCGGTTTTTAAAAAAGTGTTTTTCCCAAGACCATTCATAATTCGCGCGTAACTGACATGCAAAACTGACGGTCACTACAAGCGTTGTTTATAAGAGAAGGGTTCATTCTACACAAAAATGCTTATAAACATTTTTGTTTAAAATTATCTCAACTACATTTTTTTATCTGAAACATTTTTTTCTACGGTATACAGATCTTGGTAAATCGATTTTTTTGCGTTTTTACTCCCCTGCCCTGGGAGGGGGGTTGAGGGGAAGCCCGGGGGTAAAAGTGGTAAACTTTTTGCATATTTTTTACGGTTCCAAAATTAATATTCTCTGCAAAATTCAGCTTGTTTGTAAGATTTTTAGAGGCTCTCTGACGACTGGACTATTCGCGTCCAGTGCTAATTTGACAGGAAATGACTCAATATGGGCTTTTATACTATTGACTATTTCTTCAGGTTTTCCATTAGCTGTTTTTTGTTTACCTCTCATGTCACCAGGTACTTGTCCTTTTTCTAAAAGCTCTATCAACCGACCTACTCTGTGTTTCTTTATAGCATGCAGACTTAAAAATGTAGATTTACAAACAGAATAGAATCCTGTAATTATTGTTATTCTGTACGAAAATGAGTGTTCATGTGGTTTGCTCCTGTTATCTTCAGTGTTTTGTCTAGGACGCCGTCGGAAAAATGTGAATATTTCAATTAGGGACTGAAGATAAGCGTCTTGAGCATTTTTGTTTTCTAATTTATAAAATTTTTCATTCACAAGAATACATTTCCTCGCACATATACAATGTAATAAGAATGTAGTAAGAATTAAATATTTAACAAAATTTAAGGTTATAATAACATACCTGCATGGTTCTCCAATCGTTTTGCTTGGAATAGTAGGTACAACTGGTATAATCAGTATACTGTTGTCCAGATTGTCTTGCTTTTTTATTGATAACATCCTGGATTTCGCCTTTTTTAAATTTTTAATTCGAGATTGTCCAAAAATGCCTATTTTTAGACATATCCGCTTTCTCTTCTCACCGATTCAATAAGATACGCGGACGAAACATTAATTTTGTCAGAAAATATTGAAGGTCTCCAAATTGTGCTTGTCTGTTTTAACGCAAACAATAGGAGAGAAAATGGTCATTAGAATAAACTCAAACAAAACCAAATTTTAAGTCTTTAGTCGTAATCTACATGGAGATGCAAATCTTTAATTAAACGGAGTGTAAGTTCAAAAAGCTCACAAAAACATCACGACTACTCCACCAGAAATTCAACCTTTGATGATTATTTACCGATCCCGTCCACTGAGTTAGTATTGAAATCTGTATTATATTCGGCAAAATAACTATACAATCATCTCCCTTTACAACTTAAATCTGCAACCTTTCTCCAAAATGCGTAAAATGACCAAAGCCTATCTATATGTAATACCATATTATTCAGTAGACGACTTTCTTAAAGAATAACCTAAGAAATTACAGTACCTTTATGTACAAGTAACTAATAGTAATTACTTTATGAGGCGGAGAAGCATGACTTTTCTTGACGCGCCCGATATTACGCGCCGAACGAAGTGAGGCGCGTAATAGAGGGCAAGTCAATAAAAGTCGCTTCTTTGCCGAATAAAGGATACTATTTTTTCTTCAAACGTAGCAATTTTCAACCATAAATACGCTACTCAATTCATACGCTATTTTTACTCGAAATTAACTGTGACAACTATCAAAGTCGTCTAGATGTTAGAAATTAAAATAATTAAGTCGTCGGTAGGATTTGCGTCTCCCTGGTTACAGTTGTTTGACAGTTGTTTGCAATTATTAAAGACAGCTTATTGTTGTTCGCAAGCCGCCAACATCGGGAATAATTGCTGAAAGTTGTTCTCGACCATCAGTATCATCAACAATTACCAATGCGTATCAAGAGTCGGGAACATTTTTGCACGGTTTCAATTTTGAAAATGCCTCATTAACTAATTGTACTCTTAGTATTACTATAAATAAAAATGATGTTTAATTGTTGTTAATGACATTTGTATTGTTGCTTTGTGACATGTTTCATATTGTTGCCATGACAACATTTTTCCCTCCGCCGTAAAGAAATGGGAAAAAAAACTGCTGCCGGCGGAGACATCAAACTTTGACAGGATCAAGTTAGATAAGTAATGTCATCATTATTTGACGTTTGAAGAAAAAGTATTTTTATTTATATTTAAGTATCATATGCAGTAAATTAGTTTGTAATGTGGACTAATTTATATAATTTTAGTTAATTTAGTTATGTAAATAGTTATTTTTGGATTTTTTGTAAGCTTTGTCCATAAAATTGTACAAATTTCAGTGACAGTAAAACATATTTATTGAGAATAAAGTGTTCTGCAACGTATTCTCTGCTAGGAATGAGCCTACCCGATTTCCGTGTGGGTCAGAGAAAAACAGGTGTTTTTTTACTGGGAATCACTTACTTTCCTACTTCTCCCTGCCTGTCCAGTGCTTCTTCTAATTCTATATAAATATTGAAAGTTCTGCGTTTAGATAATTTGTACTACGTTTGCTTATTTGTTTAGTAATTATGGCTGAAAAATTTTGGTTAACGTAGGTAATGAAGAGGAGAAAGATATTTCTTTCTTCTCTTTCAAAATATCTTTCTCCTCTTCATTACCTACGTTAACCAAAATTTTTCAGCCATAATTACTAAACAAATAAGCAAACGTAGTACAAATTATCTAAACGCAGAACTTTCAATATTTATATAGAATTAGAAGAAGCACTGGACAGGCAGGGAGAAGTAGGAAAGTAAGTGATTCCCAGTAAAAAAACACCTGTTTTTCTCTGACCCACACGGAAATCGGGTAGGCTCATTCCTAGCAGAGAATACGTTGCAGAACACTTTATTCTCAATAAATATGTTTTACTGTCACTGAAATTTGTACAATTTTATGGACAAAGCTTACAAAAAATCCAAAAATAACTATTTACATAACTAAATTAACTAAAATTATATAAATTAGTCCACATTACAAACTAATTTACTGCATATGATACTTAAATATAAATAAAAATACTTTTTCTTCAAACGTCAAATAATGATGACATTACTTATCTAACTTGATCCTGTCAAAGTTTGATGTCTCCGCCGGCAGCAGTTTTTTTTCCCATTTCTTTACGGCGGAGGGAAAAATGTTGTCATGGCAACAATATGAAACATGTCACAAAGCAACAATACAAATGTCATTAACAACAATTAAACATCATTTTTATTTATAGTAATACTAAGAGTACAATTAGTTAATGAGGCATTTTCAAAATTGAAACCGTGCAAAAATGTTCCCGACTCTTGATACGCATTGGTAATTGTTGATGATACTGATGGTCGAGAACAACTTTCAGCAATTATTCCCGATGTTGGCGGCTTGCGAACAACAATAAGCTGTCTTTAATAATTGCAAACAACTGTCAAACAACTGTAACCAGGGAGACGCAAATCCTACCGACGACTTAATTATTTTAATTTCTAACATCTAGACGACTTTGATAGTTGTCACAGTTAATTTCGAGTAAAAATAGCGTATGAATTGAGTAGCGTATTTATGGTTGAAAATTGCTACGTTTGAAGAAAAAATAGTATCCTTTATTCGGCAAAGAAGCGACTTTTATTGACTTGCCCTCTATTACGCGCCTCACTTCGTTCGGCGCGTAATATCGGGCGCGTCAAGAAAAGTCATGCTTCTCCGCCTCATAAAGTAATTACTATTAGTTACTTGTACATAAAGGTACTGTAATTTCTTAGGTTATTCTTTAAGAAAGTCGTCTACTGAATAATATGGTATTACATATAGATAGGCTTTGGTCATTTTACGCATTTTGGAGAAAGGTTGCAGATTTAAGTTGTAAAGGGAGATGATTGTATAGTTATTTTGCCGAATATAATACAGATTTCAATACTAACTCAGTGGACGGGATCGGTAAATAATCATCAAAGGTTGAATTTCTGGTGGAGTAGTCGTGATGTTTTTGTGAGCTTTTTGAACTTACACTCCGTTTAATTAAAGATTTGCATCTCCATGTAGATTACGACTAAAGACTTAAAATTTGGTTTTGTTTGAGTTTATTCTAATGACCATTTTCTCTCCTATTGTTTGCGTTAAAACAGACAAGCACAATTTGGAGACCTTCAATATTTTCTGACAAAATTAATGTTTCGTCCGCGTATCTTACTGAATCGGTGAGAAGAGAAAGCGGATATGTCTAAAAATAGGCATTTTTGGACAATCTCGAATTAAAAATTTAAAAAAGGCGAAATCCAGGATGTTATCAATAAAAAAGCAAGACAATCTGGACAACAGTATACTGATTATACCAGTTGTACCTACTATTCCAAGCAAAACGATTGGAGAACCATGCAGGTATGTTATTATAACCTTAAATTTTGTTAAATATTTAATTCTTACTACATTCTTATTACATTGTATATGTGCGAGGAAATGTATTCTTGTGAATGAAAAATTTTATAAATTAGAAAACAAAAATGCTCAAGACGCTTATCTTCAGTCCCTAATTGAAATATTCACATTTTTCCGACGGCGTCCTAGACAAAACACTGAAGATAACAGGAGCAAACCACATGAACACTCATTTTCGTACAGAATAACAATAATTACAGGATTCTATTCTGTTTGTAAATCTACATTTTTAAGTCTGCATGCTATAAAGAAACACAGAGTAGGTCGGTTGATAGAGCTTTTAGAAAAAGGACAAGTACCTGGTGACATGAGAGGTAAACAAAAAACAGCTAATGGAAAACCTGAAGAAATAGTCAATAGTATAAAAGCCCATATTGAGTCATTTCCTGTCAAATTAGCACTGGACGCGAATAGTCCAGTCGTCAGAGAGCCTCTAAAAATCTTACAAACAAGCTGAATTTTGCAGAGAATATTAATTTTGGAACCGTAAAAAATATGCAAAAAGTTTACCACTTTTACCCCCGGGCTTCCCCTCAACCCCCCTCCCAGGGCAGGGGAGTAAAAACGCAAAAAAATCGATTTACCAAGATCTGTATACCGTAGAAAAAAATGTTTCAGATAAAAAAATGTAGTTGAGATAATTTTAAACAAAAATGTTTATAAGCATTTTTGTGTAGAATGAACCCTTCTCTTATAAACAACGCTTGTAGTGACCGTCAGTTTTGCATGTCAGTTACGCGCGAATTATGAATGGTCTTGGGAAAAACACTTTTTTAAAAACCGAACTCACATTTAAAACTTTTATTTTCGACTTACAAAGATTTTAGTAACAACAACAATAAATTAAATCAGACTGAAAATATTGATTTGTACATGGTGTTTTTATAATTTTATAATTGCTGATCTTGTTGTCCGATACGTCGCAATTTAGTCCAGAATGTTCAAGCGGTAGCTCCGTGTTGAAATCCACATGATAGAATTCACTGGATGGTAGCGGTTATTGTACTGTAACTACTCCATCCCCTGAAGAAGTTTTGTGAGGGACGAACAGAACTGTTGAGTTGGCCTCTTCTGGAGTTTCGTCGCTAGAGTTGGGTTTTTCTTATTTGTTTTATACCTGTAACATATATAGAGGCAGATTATTGTAATAAATATATATATATAAAGGAGTCATCCAAAAATGGTTATGGCTATGGTTCCATAATTTCGGGTTAATTGTCTCTAGATGTTCCGCTTCCTTAGAGAGTTCATGCAGTTTGTCTAAGTGGATGTGATCTATCCTTAATGGTTTGAATTTAATCGCTGTTTGAATATCTATGGTCCTTATTTTGGGAAGCATTAGCGGTTGCTCTGGGATGGTTGTCCTTGAATTTATGTAACTCTGCATTGGGGTTTTGAATTCACATCTGGGCGGAAGATTGATGAGATAAGTTCCTTTTGTATAGCATTTGTTCTTTTATCGAGAGCTTTGCTTTGGTGTTCCTTAGGATTCGAATATGTTCGATTAATGTAGAATGAAATCTCTCAGTCATCCCGTTGGCTTGCGGATTATCTGGTATCGTATAGTGGATTGAGATTTTATGACAGTCTACAAATTCTTGTATTATTCTTTTTTTAAATTCCGTACCATTATCGGCTACTATCATTGTTGGGAGTCCATGATGTGTTATAAAAATCAATAGGGCGTTGAGTACATTGATTGCATTTCCTCCGTTTATTGGGTAGGCTTGTCCATACTTCGAAAATGCGTCTATTATGGTTAGAAACTTCTGTCCATCAACCTGGAATAAATCAATATGAACTATTTCCAGTGGTTAAGTGGGAGTTGGTGTAACCATAACTTTTGGTTTGGGAGGAAGTCTGTCGTATTTAGTTTTTTGATATATATCGCAAAAGTTTATGATATCTTCTATGTCCTTTTTCATATTAGGCCAGTAATATCGTTTTCTTATTTGACTTTCTGTTTCAGCTATTCCTCTATGGTTCGTTTTTTCTTCATGATAGTTTTTTATAATTTCTTCTTGTTGTTCTTCTAGGTTAACATTTTCCAATAAAATATTACATTTTACTAAGTCATATGCGTTTTGTTTAAAAGTTTTTTTGATAATTTCGCAAATTTCTGCAAAAATTTCTTCTTCTGCTTCAAATAAAATTGCATACATCTTTTTCGTGTTGAGGTGTTTCCTAAAAATTTTTATGGTATAAGCTTTTAACTGATCTCTTGATAGCTGGATGTGATAACGTCTTTTATTCGGAAAGGTTTGTATAATTTCTGGAGGTCGTGGATTGCAGTTGACGATTTTGACTATAATTTGGTTATTGTAGAAGTTAAAGTGTCTTCTGGGATGTTTTGATCTTCATTTTCAACAGTGTCTTCTGGGATGTTTTCTGGAATTAATTCTGTTGATTTTTCTTCTACAATCTCGTCGTTTATTCGATCTGCATCTGGATTATCAGTCGTTGACCATCCATCGTCTTCCATGTCTACTAAATGATCAAATACTTTCTTAATTTGTCAATCGATGTCCTTAGTTTCCTTTGTGTGTATTGTTCTGAAGCTATTTTCTTGTGGAATTTTAAAGTAGTTACTATTTAAATGGGAATAAGCCACAATTAAAGGTTCAAGTACGTTTATTGACGTTTCAATTTCCACTTCGGAAATTGTTCTCAAAATACAAACATTAGTAAATTAAACAAATTTTGTTTTTTTGATACTTAGTGAAAAATTCTTCTAATTTAATTTTATCTGACTCATCTATATTGACAATTCAGACATACATTATACATTTTAAAGTAGACGACTTTTAAAATGATATTGCCAATATTGTTGAGTTGCGTTCCTGGGACGACTTTACTTATAAGATAGTTCATTCGATTACATGAAATTAACTTTAACTTGAGAATATCCGTCAGAAAAGATCATTACATGTAATTCGTCTTTAATAGCTGGAAAATGGGCAACCTTTTATATTTGCCTATATACTGTCTTTTATGCAAATATCGACTAAAAAATTGTCTAAGTTAAAAAACCTTAAGCTTAAAAAGGCCACAATAGCATCAGGATCCATAATTCCTAATTCAGCTTCACCAAATCTCCGACAGGCTGATACCTCAAAATTAGAATTCGATGCCCATTCCTATTTCAGAAGCCAACGAGTAAACACCTGGCTTCTACTAATAGTACTTTTAATAAAAACTTGTCAGTTTAATGTGATTGGTTATCAAGTAAATATTGGTAAGTCGATATCACCTAAATACTTTCGACAACTAAAATTAGGCTAGTCGTTTCTGACCATACTAAATATTTTGGCATCCAAAATATTAAAATCAAATTATGGCATCATTACAAACAGCTTAACCTACCTTCCTGCAGTAACCAAAATCACACAGAAAAAATCTATAACAGCAATATCATGTCCCAGTAGAACTCAAGCCATTGTTATGAACGCTATCCCAGACGTAGTGCTATTTAATTACATTAAGGCAATTGGCGAAATTGTTACCCCTAAAGAAATAACCTTTGCTGCACGTATTTCTAACCAGCGTGTATGTATCTATCTTTCTTCCGTATCTGTTGTAGATAATCTTCTAAAAAATAATCCAACTATTTCTGTTAGAAATCAAATAATATCTATTCGCAGACTTATTACACCTGCAAAGAGGCTACTACTAACGTGTATCCTTCGATCCCGAATGCATTCATAGAGCAAGTACTTAAAAATAAACTTGAATTACAACTTGCTTCCCCTATCTCGTTTATCCGATGTAGTTCACCGGAAGACGAATATGCTCACATCTTCTGTTTTCGACGCTCAGTCTTTGTGATACCAGATAAAGAATACTTTGAGTTAAATACTTCAATTGTAATCTCATATGAAAATACAAATTATAGGATCTTTATTACTTCGGAAAAACTTGAATGCTTTTTATGTAAGCAATCTAGAAACACTGCAGACTCCTGTCCTAACCCTCAAGAAATTTCTAGCAATCTCTCTCCAAATACAACTTCTAGCCAAATCACACTTGATCCTCCTTCTAGTATATCTCCTCTTTCACCCTCCTCAAAAGAAGAAATCCATTCGAATAACTCACCTACTGACATAACAATCCCAAATGAACAGTTTCTAACACCAGTATCTTTCCCTTCTAACTCTGGCATAAAAAGAACTCATTCCACTGACACAAGTCTTGAATCACCTTCTTTACTGGTTACCGCTAGCCCCCTAAACTTAAATTCTAATCACATCAAACACAACAACCTTCGCAACTCCTAAATCAGCTCCTACAGTTTCGTTTGAACCTTCGAAGAGAGAAGTCAAACAACAATAACCGGCTTACCGATTTGCTATTAATTAGTGTTCAAGTTTTTGTTTTTTCGTGTTGCTAAATTTATTAAAACAATTTAAATAAGTTAGATTTTAAAAACTTCGCCCCCGCCATGGGGAGCGTAAAAAATAAGACGCCAGATGGTGATAGTGGAGTTATTTGTGAAAGTGATAGTTTTTCCAATATGGAAAGTACTGCTGCCGTCATGGAAATGGGAACAATAGGTGCTAAGGAGGACGAACCAAAACTATTTGACTCGATAAATCCAGATAAGTACTTGTTAAATAATTATTGCGTATATGTTGAAAAAACTAATCAGCAAAGTTTGGGTCGTTTGCATCCTATGTTTGTAGGATATATTTTACACAAAAATCTAAAAGTACAAAACATTCAGGAAATTAAGGGAATAGGTAGAAATTGCGTTAAAGTAATATTAAATTCAATAGCAGAAGCTAATAAGTTGGTCACAAATAAAAATTTAAAAGAATTAAACTTAAAAGCTTTCATACCTAATCACCTTTTAGAGGTCAAGGGTCTGATCCGAGACGTTGACACAAGTTACGACGTTGATTATTTAAAACAAAACATAAATTCAAACTCAAGGGTTGTAGACATCAGACGAATGCACAGGAAAATTGAAAAAGATGGTAAAGCTGAGTATGTACCTAAGAAGACCATTGTAGTCAGCTTTGAAGGAAACATATTACCCAGCCATATATCCGTTAATTTTGTTTATTTTAATGTGGAAAAGTTTATAGGCAGGGTCACACAATGCTATAGATGTTTGAGATTCGGACACATATCAAAACAGTGTAAAAGCAGCCAAGAACATTGTATTTTATGTGGATCTGTCAAAACCGAAGAACATAACTGTTCTGAATTTAATAAATCATGTATACATTGCAAGAGTACACAGCATACATCGATTTCCAAACTATGCCCAATTTACGAGGAACAGAAACGTATTAAAAATTTGATGATAGAACAGAAAGTATCCTTTTTAGGAGCCAAAAAGCTTTTTCAATCTTCATATTCAGAAATAACAACGAACAATCGCTTTTCTGCCTTAACAAACTACGAGGCAGATTTCCCGAAACTACCTCAAAGTTCTGGTAATAAACATGCTTTCCAGCAGCCACAACCTACAAATTCTCAACGTTCGGATAGTAGCAGACCTATGGCACTAACCCATAACAACAAAAAACGTAAAGCCACTACTTCTCCCTCATCCCCAAACTTACAGAACCCTCCCATGTTTAACTTCCGTTTTGGACCATCACATCCTCTTCCCCAATATCCAAAGCAATCTACCTTTCAACCCACAGAAGGTGATAATAAAGATATTGCTCAGGCAGTGACGGAGTGTGTCATTAATTTTTTAAAAAATATTCACACACTTGAGGATTTAAAATCTGTAGATAATGAGAGCATAAATCAAAAAATATTTTCAGTATTGGAGGGTACTAAAACATTGAAATAAAATTCTTAGCATATATCAAAATCAAAATTATTTATCTAAATTATGTAATTCAAATGGAACTTTTTTCTGGCAGTATTTCTTATTTAAACATTAATCCAAGATCAAAATGCACTATTAAAAAAACAAATATGAATGTTTTCACTTATTTTATTATACCACTTTTTACTTATTCGTTATAATCAGATGTTGGAGGACATCTTCAGTAAATAAGGTTTTCCAAGGACAAACAACTCTGAGAATTTTACAATGGAACGGAAGGTCCGTTGCATCCAATAAAAATAGTTTAGTTCATTTTTTAACAGCTGAAAACATTGATATAGCGTTGTTAAGTGAAACATGGTTCAAACCAAATCAAAACTATATATTTAAAGGTTATAATATAATCCGCTAGGATAGATACGATGGATATGCCGGTGTAGCAATTTTGATTAAAATTTCTATCTCATTCTGTCAAGTGAATATTACTAAAAATTTCAATGATAAAATTTTAGTTTGTGGTATCTCCGTTAAATTTAACAATTTAGAATTAAGTTTCTTGTCTGTGTATAGGCCTCCTAAAGTCCATACTTCTAAAGATGATTGGAAAAATATCTTCTCTCAAGTTACATCACCTTGTATAATTGGAGGGGATATGAATGCTCATAACTCTTTATGGGGCTCACTGCACAATGATGCTGCAGGTCATCAAATCGTCAGCAGTGTCGAGGACCTAGATCTTATTATTTTGAATAATGGGGAACCCACATATCTTTCCAAATATGGTACTCAGAAATCTATGATTGACATTTCTCTCTGTACAGCTAATCTAGCCAGTAAAGTTTCCTGGTCCGTATCTTCAGATACCTTAGGGTCAAATCATTTTGCTATAACCATGAACCTTTCCACAACTAACACATCACATGAAACAATTTATCCAAAAAGCAAATGGAATATCAATAAAGCCAATTGGTCACTTTATACATCCTTAATAGAAAACATGTTTGTCAACTATAGTATCTCTTTAAACACTTACGAAAATTATAATTTTCTTATTAATTGTATTAATGAATCTGCTTCAAAATCTATCCCTCAATATAAAATTCTTAAACTCAAAAATCGTCCCCCACCACCATGGTGGGACCCTGAATGTGATATTATAATTAATGAAAGAAAAAAGGCTTTAAAAGCTTACAAACTTTCATCGAGTTTTGATAACTACTTAAAATGTCAGGAAGTTACTGCTCGAACAAAAAAGCAGTTGAAGCAAAAAGCTAAATCCAGTTGGATCAAATGGTGCTCCAATTTAAACAAAAATACCTCTGCTAAGCAAATATGGTCACAGGCCAACAAAATGAATCGAAAACCGCAGAATAGTATAAAACCTTTCAGCAATGAAGTTTTAGATGACTTCTTTAATAAAGTTTCTCCTCCCTGGGTTCAATATTTCTCTAACCAATCCGAACAAAGTCACCAATCCAATCACTTTTTGTTGAAACCTTTCACTGAATCTGAATTAGATTTCGCTCTCAAAAATTGCAATAATACCTCCCCAGGGATTGATCAAATCAAATACCCTATGTTAATCAACCTACCAAGAGCCGCTAAAGATCTGCTGTTACAGGTATTTAATGACATCATTCAAAATAACATCGTTATTGATTCATTTAAAAACGCCATTGTGGTTCCTATCCTAAAGTCTGGTAAAGATCCAAATATTGCAAATTCGTACAGACCAATATCGTTACTTTCCTGTGTTTTTAAAACTCTAGAGAGACTCATAAAATTTAAACTGGATTGGTGGTTACAAAAAAATAATTTGCTACCAGAAAATCAGTTTGGTTATAAAAGAAGCTTTGGAACACTAGATGCTCTAACAACCATTGTGGTAGATGTACAAAATACCTTAACCAGAAACAACTATTTAACAGGACTATTCTTGGATATTGAGGGAGCATACGAATCAGTTTGCTTGTCAACTTTAAGAAATAAAATGGTTAATTTATTTCATATGCCAACCGCATTCGTGGATACAATAATTGGATTTTACACAAAGAGGATCATCTATGTAAGAGATCATAATAACAAGCTAATTGGACCGCGATATAATTATCAAGGTATACCACAAGGCTCAGTTTTATCTCCAATCTTATTCAATATATACAGCTCTGACATACATAACATCCAAATAAATAACAGTTCATTCAAAATCGTACAGTATGCCGACGATTTCTGCATCTATACAGAAAACAAAAAATATGAAACCTGTATACAAAGCCTTAGCAAAGTATGTGAATCCCTTTTTTCATGGTTCTTAGAGAATGGTCTCAATTTATCTATAGAAAAATCAGTAGTATCTATCTTCACAAGACACAACATTCCTACAAATGAAAATATCATTCTGAACGATCAATGTTTTAAGCTTCAAAATCATGTCAAATATCTAGGCCTTATTTTGGATAAGAAGTTAACCTGGAGACAACACATAGAGTACATGCTTGATAGATGTAACAAAGGCAGCAATTTCCTCAGAATGACAACTAAAACGTGGTGGGGTTGCGATGTAGAAATATCCTTGTTGTTTTATCGCGCGTATATACGATCTATTCTAGATTACGGTGCTACTCTTTATGGTTCCGCCTCTAAGAACCTTTTAAGAAAAATCGACACGTTTCAAAATTCTATCATGAGGGTATGTTTGAATGCTATGAGATCAACCCCTATACAACCCTTATATGTTGAAGCCGCTGAGCTACCCCTGGAAAATAGAAGAAATTTTTTAAGTGAAAAAAGCCTTCTTAAAATTCTATTAACTAACTCCCAGTTATTTTCAAGCGTCCGTCAACTTAACGAGTCAGATCTTACAAACAAATATTGGGAGAAAAAACCTTCCCCGCCTTTATGCATGGCATTACAGAATAATCCTATTTTTTTCAAGAAATTGGACACGGTTGACAGAAGCTTAGACTACTATTCTTTATTCCACAGAACTCAGGTTATAATACCCACTTATAGTGAGAACACCATTATGAGTAGCAATCTTCTAATATCTCTATTGCAGGATTATAGGGAAGCCACAGTAATATACACGGATGCATCAAAAACAACAGAAGGGACTGGATGCGCATACTTTTTACCTGCTACAAACGTAGAATTCAAGTATAAACTACCATATGAATTTTCAATCTTTTCAGCGGAATCAATAGCTATACTTGAAGCTCTAAAATATGTTAAAAACACCTGTAATAGACATATCTTAATTATTCTGTCAGATTGCCTTTCAGTTTTGCAGAGCATAAAAAACATTGAATTACCCTCAACATTTAGCAACCCCTACATATTTGAAATAAAAGACCGATTGTATCATTTATCATCGACTGGAGTCAACATAAAATTTATTTGGGTCAAAGCACATATTGGTCTCAAACACAATGAATATGTAGATCACTTGGCTAAAATGAGTGTAACAATTGCGTATGAGTGTAACTCTACGTTGAAATATATGCTTAACACACCAGATGTTACTACGATTTTCAAAAAAAATCAGCAACTTAGATGGAAAGAGCAATGGAAACATTACTGTTCTACAAACCATAAAAGGTATACCTCTTTACAACCAACTCTACCTCAAACAACCTGGTTTCAGAATTTCAAAGCTCCTCGTAAATATATTACTACTATAAATCGAATACGCTTTGGACATGCATTTATTTAAAATTAAAGTCATCGATGATGATAGTTGCAAACATTGCGGCAAGCTAGGTGACCTCGATCACATCTTCTTTGAATGTCCTAAATTTATTCAGCACTCAAACTCCCTGTATACAAAATTAACTAAATGCAATACATACGCTCCATATAATGTACAGTCTTTGTTAGCCATAGGTTCTGTAACAATATATAATTTAATTATAGAATTTTTGTCAGACACATGCATAGCTTTATAAATCTGGTACTCGTTCATGAAAATTTTCATGAGCGTGTATAGGATTAGACTTGTACCCTTTGTTTATCCTATATGTAACAATACCTTATCCGTGGTCCAGTATTGTTTGTCTGTTAAAATAAATGTCTTGACGGACCCCTAGACGAGAAGCGAGTGTCCTTGTATTTCCCTTCGACGTGTTCTTCTATTAATTATTCGTCTATTTCGTTTTAGGGATATCGCTGTGCATTTGTCTGAGAGAAATAATCTGTACTTATCTGTGTATACTTTTTTAAGGAATATATTATAACCTTTCGAGACTGGCTGAATGACGAAACTCAATGCCACAAAAAAAAAAAAAAAAAAAAAAATCAGCTCCCAAAAAAATCAAAAACTGTCGACAAAGAAATTGGTAAAATAAATCCACCTGCCCATTAAAGTATTGAAAAATTAATTTGTGCTAATCCAGAAAAATTTTTATTATCAGCATTTGTTAAAACCTAAATTACCTGACGACGCCCCTGTAGTCCTTTGCATCCCGGCGACAGCTTGTCGCGAAAGTAAGATACGAAGTACCGCTACGGCTTAACGGAAAGACATCTGGCTGAATGCAACCCTCCGGTCGGAAAAAACATTCTAATCCAAGACATCGAACTAGCAACATGTACATATTAATAGTATATTTGTAAGATTTATTTTTATTTCATTATTACAAACAATTAAGTTTCTTTATATTTTGCCATTTACGTTTACATAGAAGTATTAAACAGTTTCATTTACGGTCTTGAGTTCTTTACTAAAACGGGAAGTCCTAATAATATTAGCCAACAAGTAACTGGAAGAATTCAAGATTCTGTTTTCCATTGAACAGTTACCACAACAGCATTACAAATAGTTGCCTTCCTAGAAAATTCCTTTCGGAGTAGTGATCCTCTCAAAGGAGCTCATAATTTCACCACGAACATTCATTCTCTCCTCAAGGATCTTACACAAATATATCAAACTATATTCGATAGATCACTTAAAAATCGCATTACAAGAATAACTAAAAAGCTAAAAATCACGTAATTAGTACAAGGTATATTCTTTCTACTAACTAAATTAGTTTTAAATTCATTATTTTACAATGGAAATGTGACGGATACTATCCGCGCCTAAATATCAATTTACCATCTAGATTTTCTTTGTCTCCAAGAGACTAATTTTTATACAACTAATATTCCTCATCCTAAATCCTTTGAAGGATGCCACTTTATTAAGATGAACTTCTTCAGAGCTACTGAAGGTGCATCAATATTTGCGTCCAGTGAAATCTTCTCAACAATGATACCTTTAATAACAAATCTTGAGGCAATTGCCATAACTACATATTGCCCTAATAAACTTTCCATCTGCTCCATATATATTCCCCCAAATCATTATCTAAAAGAAAAAGAACTCCTAGACCTTATATTTTAACTTCCATAGCTGTTTATACTCACTTCTTCTTCTTCAAGTGCCATCTCCGCGGCGGAGGTCGGCAATCATCATAGCTATTCGAACTTTTGAGACGGCTGCTCTGAAAAGTTCATTTGATATACATCCGTACCACTCTCTCAGGTTGCGCAGCCATGACATTCTACGCCTCCCTATGCTTCTCTTTCCTTGGATCTTTCCCTGCATGATCAGTTGGAGCAAGGTGTATTTCTCTCCACGTGTAATATGTCCGAGATATTCCAATTTTTTTGTTTTTATTGAATTTAAAATTTCCATTTCTTTGTTCATCCTTCTCAGCACCTCTTTGTTTGTGACGTGTTCTGTCCATGATATTTTCAGAATTCTTCTGTACACCCACAGCTCAAATGATTCCAGTTTTTTCGTTGATGTGGCATTCAAGGTCCAAGATTCCATTCCATAAAATAAGGTCGAAAAAACATAGCACCTCGCCAACCTAACTCTTAGTTCCAGTTTTAAATCCCTGGTACATAGAACTCTTCTCATTTTGTTGAAATCTATACTCACAGGAGACTTCAATGCACATAACAGTATGTGGAGTTCTCAATCAAGATTTGGACGTGGAAAATCAGTTTAAAAATATTATTAACTGCACAAACTCGTGTGTTCTTAACACAGCATCTATATCTTATTTTAATATTTCCTCTGGATTTTTCTCTGCTATAGATCTTAGTGTAAGTGACCCTAAATCTGCACTTTTTTTAACCTACAAACAGCTGACAATCTCATTGATACCAATCATTATCCTATAATAATTTCCAACAATTGTAGCGGGACTGCCTCTGCCAAAAGCTATTGGCGCCTAAATAAAGCTAACTGGCCAGTTCAAAGAGTATTCAAAAGGTATTGACATTCTCTTACTCGCCATAATCATCTAATAATCAATGATGTAGACTCTTTTTTTAACGTCAAGAACAGACACTATTCTTTCAGATGCTAAGACTCGCATTGACAAAACAACATTCTCTCCAAATTATAAAGCAGTTCCTTGGTGGAAGTCTTTTTGTGAAGAGTCGATTCGTCTATCAAAAAAAGCTTTAAATAAATACCAAAAAATAGAGGGAAATGAAACTCTAATAAATTACAAAATATTTGAAGGCAAAGTCAAATACGTAGTTATGAAAAGTAAAAAATCATGCTGTATTACCCATTAACGAAAACTCCACTCCTAGCCAACTTTGGAAAATTATACGACAAATTCAAGGTCACAAAACTAATAATAAAATTACTCGTTTATTTTGAAATAGTATAAAGATGAACATCACTTCAAATGAACTTCTCTTCCTAACACTTTCTAACACTAATTCCTAATACTTTTGCCAAACATTTCAAAGAGTTCAGGAATAAAACGAATAATATTAATTTATCTCATGATGACTTATATTCACAAAGAAATCATCTGATACGATACCACCTTGTTATGTATGGTTTTCATGCATGGTACAATAAATACACAAGGTATGATACATAATGTTCCAAAATCGGTTCGCTTTCGCGCATGACGTAGTCAAGATCGCTTATTCCCGCAACATTTGAATGTAGTTGTATAGGAAAGACTTTTAATTTTAAGTTTTTTTTATATAATTTGGCTAATTTAATTATAGTAATTATAAAGAGATGATAAAATTATGTTATTATAATATTTATCCTTTATAAAACATAGATATTGTTACGATAAATATACTGGCCTAAATTTTATGACTAATTATTCTGTTTTGTTGTAGAAATTTCGGTGGAGGTCTAGAATCAAATTATGGTGAATCCTCCAACTAGATGTTCTTGACTATTCTAGTATATCAGGATTTCATATAAAATAACCGAACTTTGATTGAAGAGAACAGTTAATAAAGAAGACCCGCGGCCGCGATATTTATTGTTACGCTTGCCTAGATAAATTATGTGTATTATTCGTTAAATAAGTTGATATAAATTAATGTGCCTTTTAATGAATTAAGAAAAGAACAAGACATTATAAATTAAATAGACATTGAAATAAATAACATAACATTGGTGTCGGAATAGTGGAATACGTAAAATAAATTGTGAAAATGGCTACGATTTATGAGCTCACAGTGACGAATTTAAGAAGACATCTCGAAGACAGAGAATTAGCTTCTACCGGAAAAAAGGCTCAGTTAGTCCAACGACTAAAGAACGCTTTGCTAGAAGAAGGTCTAGATCCAGAGACTTATATATTTGAAGATGCTGTCATCTCGTCGATTTCGAAATTGGAGACCAAAGTTTCTGACGATATTTCGAAAGTTTCTTCTGATGTAGCCAAAGTTTCTGGTGATGTAGCCAAAGTTTCCGGCGACATCGCATCATTGGAGAACAAAGTATCCGGCGACATCGCTTCTTTAGAAAGCAAAGTTTCTAACGAGATTTCTTCTCTGGAAAGCAAAGTTTCTGCTAACATCTCTAAAGTCACTTCCGAGATATCTGCTCTGGACGATAGAATATCTTCGTTAAAAAACCAAGTTGCTGCCGATATGTTGGCCTTCGAAGAAAAGATATGGAAAGAGATGGAAAAGAAGCTGGAGGAAACGGGGACGGCAGAGAGAGGAAACAATCCAATTACAGTGGAGATAAAAGAAGACGAGACGAAATGTAAGTTGGAGACACGGCCGAAATTTGAAAGAAGTGGAGGTTCTATTCATGTTAAAGTCCCAACTTTCGACGGAAAATCATCATGGAACAACTACATGAAACAGTTCGAATCAGCCGCAAGAGCAAATGGATGGTCTGAAAAAGAAAAGGCGGTAAACCTGACTATCGCTCTTCGAGGAGATGCCTTAGATGTGCTTCAGACCATAGCCGTAGAGGAGACCGATGATTTCGAACAACTGAAGAAGAAGTTAAATATGCGATATGGCCACGAACATTTGGAGCATGTATATCAGTCGCAGCTTAAAAATCGTAGACAGAAGAAAGATGAGGCTCTTCAAGAATATGAGGTAGATATTGCCAGATTAGTACGATATGCTTATCCAACAGCTCCCGAAGACATGATGGAAAAATTGGCGGTTCAAACGTTTATTGATGGTCTTCGTGATCATGAAATGCAGAGAACACTACGATTAGCTCGTCACAAGACGCTGGTTGATGTCTTATCCGCCGCCCTCGAATACGAGTCAGCTACGCAGGCCTCTGGCGGGTACAGTAAAGTTAGGACTGTAAAAGAGGAAGGAGATGAAGATAAACTTGACCAGCTCGTTAATATGATGAAAAGCATGACATATAAGAAAACAAAGACCATAAAATCAAGAAACTCACCATCAGGAAAACCAGAACGAGTCGGCTTTAGGGGAGCAGCTTCGACCCGGAACTTTTCCAAAGACCCTCTTATACTAATAGCTTCTTTGAAATGTCGTGAAGATAGTGTATATGTAGATGGAGACATAAATGGTAAAAAGCATACGTTGTTGGTGGATACCGGAGCGACCAGAACCATTATACGCCCGACAGTTATAAACAGCCGAAAGAAATTGTTACCAACGAGGTAGCGACTTCGGACCGCTACAGGTGAAAATGCCAACATTCATGGAGAAATCCAGGTACAATTGGGAATTGGAGCAGAAAAGTTTGTCCATACTGTTATAGTTGCTGACATCGAAGAGGATGTTATATTAGGAATGGACGTAATGAATATGCATGGATTCCAATTGGATTTTAAGAATAAGGTAATCAAAGTTGGTAACGAGGAAGTATTTCTCCATCCACATAATGACAACACTGTGCAAGCAGCCATTAAAGAAGATACAGTCGTGCCTGCGAGAAGCGAAACGATCATAGTAGCGCGGCTACAGGGAATTGTGGACGAAGGGAGACCTGTTATGATGGAGCCTTGGAACCACGACGATGAGGTTGGCCGTGGAATCATAATTGGAAAGGAATTGGTGACTTTGGCTAAGGAAATTCCTGTGAGGCTTATCAATGTCAATGACTACCCAGTGACCATAAAGAAAGAGACAAAAGTAGGAACTTGTGCACCTGTGACATCCATAATCCGTCAGGCGACAACATCTGATAATTCCAACGACAAATTCGACCAAATGGTTGCAGTTGCAGGATAGTCTCTAAATCAGATGGAGAAAAGGAAATTAAGGGAATTTCTTTGGCAGTATCGTGATATTTTCGTACCGAAAGGAGGAAAGACGGGAAGAACTACCGTTGTTAAGCATAAAATTGATACTGGTAATGCTAAGTCAATTCGTCAAACAGCTCGACGATTACCACAGGCGAAAAGAGAGGAAGCTGAAACGATTGTTCAGGAAATGAAGAAAGACGGGGTGATAGAACCTTCTACGAGCCCATGGGTCTCTCCGGTGGTCCTGGTTAAGAAGAAAGACGGAACGACGAGGTTCTGTGTGGATTACCGTTTGCTGAACAACGTTACCAAGAAAGATAGTTATCCTCTGCCTCGGATCGATGACACATTGGACACATTGGCTGGAAGTAAATTGTTTTCTACTTTAGATTTGAAGTCTGGATACTGGCAGGTAGAAATGGACCCAGTCGATAAAGAAAAGACAGCCTTCACCACAGGATCTGGATTGTGGCAATTCAACGTTATGCCATTTGGACTTTGTAATGCTCCTGCGACATTTGAGAGGCTTATGGAAAATGTGTTGAGAGGGTTATCTTGGAAAACATGCCTGGTTTATTTAGATGACATAATCGTCTTGGGGGAGACATTCGAAGATCATTTGAGGAATTTAGAAAACGTTTTTAATCGACTTAAAGCTGCCCAATTGATGCTAAACCCCAAGAAGTGCCAGCTATTTCAAGGTAAAGTCAATTATCTGGGTCATATAGTCAGTAAAGAAGGAGTGGCCGTGGATAAGGGAAAAATCGATTCCATTAAGGAATGGCCAAAACCAACTGACAAACATCAAGTGAGAAGTTTTCTTGGACTATGTACTTACTACCGGAGGTTTATTAAGAAGTTTGCAGATATCGCTAAGCCATTAACGCGACTTACAGAGGAAGCAAGAGAATACCGCTGGGATACAGACTGCCAAAATGCCTTTGAGACCTTAAAAAAACATCTAATAACAGCACCAATTTTAGGGTATCCACTGCCAGAAGGAGAGTTCATCTTAGATACGGATGCAAGTAATGTGGGAATTGGAGGAGTGCTGTCTCAGATTCAAGGAGGACAGGAACGAGTCCTCGGATATTTTAGTAAAGTTCTTTCAAAACCTGAGCGGAATAATTACGTCACGAGAAGAGAACTTCTAGCAGTAGTTAAATCAGTAGAGCACTTCTATCAATACCTCTATGGCAGAAAGTTTCTAATCCGAACCGACCATGCCGCCCTTAAGTGGTTGATGCAGTTTAAGAATCCAGAGGGTCAGATAGCCAGGTGGATCGAACGACTCCAAGAATACGATTTTAAGATTGAGCACCGGGCCGGAGTTAGCCATAGAAACGCTGATTCTCTTTCCAGAAGGCCATGCCCAGCAGAGTATTCCCACTGCAACAAAACGGAATCCAAGGAAGCAGCAGTGCTAAGAACGACGATTGTCAACGACGACTGGACGCCTACTAAGATAAGGGAAGAACAAGAGAGAGATCCAGTTATACAGAAAATCCGAAAATGGAAAGAGGAAAACCGTCGACCACCTTGGCAGGAAATATCAAACCTATGCTCAGTCGTTAAGACGTATTGGGCCCAATGGGACTCATTTATCATCGAAGATGGCTTGCTGAAACGAGTCCTGAAAAATGATGACGGTTCAGAGAAGAGAAGACAGTTGGTGATCCCAAAGAGCAGAATAGCCGAAGTACTTCGTCAGTTACACGACAGTCCATCGGGAGGGCATTTTGGTGTAAAGAAAACCCTTCAGCGAATTCGGGAACGGTTTTATTGGATGAACAGTTCCGACGACGTAAAAGACTGGTGTAACAACAACAACTGGTGGAAAACAAGAACTACAGCATATCATCCGCAATCTGATGGTATGGTAGAACGGATGAATAGGACAGTTGGCAAATATTTGACAAAGATGGTGTCCGATCATCAGCGAGACTGGGACCAATACCTTCCGTTCTTCACAATGGCCTACAGATCTGCTGTTAACGAATCAACAGGCCAGACACCAGCCAAAGTCCTATTCGGACGCGAAATGCGACTACCTTGTGATCTAGAGTTTGGGTGTCGACCTGGAGAAGATGTAGCAGGTGAAGATTATGTGATCGAATTACGAAGAAGAATGGACGATGTACATGAGTTGGTCCGTTCCCACCTTCAGATCGCTAGCGACCGAATGAAGAAACGGTACGATACACAAGCCGAAAAGGGTTGCTTTAAGAAGAACGACAAAGTATGGCTGTATAATCCCAAGAAGCGAAAAGGTTGTTCTCCCAAATTGCAGCAGTTTTGGGAAGGTCCATACCTCATTATGGAGAAGATCAACGATGTCATCTACCGAATAAGCAAGATTCCGAAGGGAAAGCCGATGATAGTACACCATAACCGGCTGGCGTCTTTCGAAGGTGACCACGACGTAGATGAAGAAGTGGAAGTAAACCAAGTCCACGATGTGTCTGACCTCACGTTTGAGGAATTCATCAGTGCCTATGGAGGTACCGGTAAAGCGAGACATGGTGTTACCACTGAAGAAAAGCAAGATCTACTCGCGCTCCCCGATGACTACTCGCTGGCCCTTACCATCCCGGCCAGTATCAAAGACGCACCAGGGTTGGCATCCGGCTTTCGAAGGAAGTTTGGTCGAGTTGCAGAACTTCAATGCCAGGTGCCAGCTCCCGGTAAAACCTTGAAACTCCAAGATGCATCACGTTACCTTTTCTACCTGGTAACACAAGACACTGCCCGTGACCAACCTACCTACCGAGATGTATGGGAAGCCTTACTTCAATTGAGAGAGCACGTACTAGAGTCCGACGTGCAAAAGTTAGCCATGCCAAAGTTGGAGTGCCGCCAATTAGATTGGAGGGTTATCCGAAATATGGTGGAGGAGATCTTCAAAGACACCGAAGTCCAGGTGTTAGTCTGTTGCAATCCGCTAAGTACCTTGTGCGGAGAGAAAACCGTCCCTTGTCATTTTTATACAACTGGAAGTTGTAAAAGAGGGTCCAGTTGCCGATACCAGCATAAAGTTCATTTTCCAGTCCCGACAAGGTTTCAGGAGGAACCATCTTTTAAGAGGGGGGCAATGTTACGATAAATATACTGGCCTAAATTTTATGACTAATTATTCTGTTTTGTTGTAGAAATTTCGGTGGAGGTCTAGAATCAAATTATGGTGAATCCTCCAACTAGATGTTCTCGACTATTCTAGTATATCAGGATTTCATATAAAATAACCGAACTTTGATTGAAGAGAACAGTTAATAAAGAAGACCCGCGGCCGCGATATTTATTGTTACGCTCGCCTAGATAAATTATGTGTATTATTCGTTAAATAAATTGATATAAATTATTGTGTCTTTTAATGAATTAAGATAAGAACAAGACATTATAAATTAAATAGACATTGAAATAAATAACATAACAATATCCTTTATAAGACAAGTTTTAATTATCTTTTATTACACGTAGATACAGGTTAATTAACTTATACTCCAGAGTTCGATATTTCAGATGTTTAAAAAGATACAGAAAAGTGGTAATGGAGGTACACAAAATTTGTACGTATATTATACCTACTGAACTAAACACAAAATCAAAATAAATAATGACAAAGTCAACTTTATTTATATCGAATGATCTAGCTGGCCATCGAATATGAGTGTAGTGAGGGCACACAATATTGCACAACATTTAAAATGACATTCTTGTAATATTTACACATAAAATTATCTTGGTATTGTTTATAATAATGATAACATTGTATATTTTAATAACGATAACATGATTTAACAAAGAAAAATATGTTATTTTAGAAGATGCTAAATTGATTTCCTCCGAAACAGTTCTTATTGCAAATTGCATAGCAGGCTGAGGCTAGTTTCTTACTTAACAAATCGATATGAAAAAACCATTTAAGGTTTCATGACTAATAATTAATAAAAATAAAGATTTAGACTTACGTCGTTGACCTAGAAGTAGTAAGAGGCTGCTCACCATACTTTTTGGACTCCCTGTGTTCGCCTCCTTGTACGCGTTTCTTTTCGTTGGTTAAAAGGGTAGCCGATGTTGATTTAGGCAAATAAAGACTAGGTACTGCCTCAGGTTTGAGTTTTAGACCCTTTTTAGAAACGTCATTTAAAAGTTCCTGTTGTAGATTTCTTTGGTAATCTTCAGTTTTAAAATGTGTATAACAAATTCTTGCAGTATTACAATTAAAATTATCCTATCTACAACAAGATATAATCCACAGTTTTCTGGTCACGCTATCTTTAGGAAATGTATGAAACCTAAATATTTTATCTTCATTGTCACTATTGCAACAAGCAATTGCACAGCGTACTTTGAAAAAGGTACACAACCAGATATACAATGGTAAATAAAAACTTTCAGTTTTACAACAAAATACTATACAGTATAAATAAATAGTAACTAAACACCATTTGTATAAAAACACATATATAAGCATATATCTAAATTATTTTTGACGTGACAACGTCTTAAATTAGGTTGTGGCTCGGAGTCATTCATGAAAAAGTGTAACGCCCGCTCACGTCTGTTACGATGAGTCACCGAACGAGAGAGAGGCCCGCCGGACCGGCGAATGCCTTGCGTCTCTCTCCCACTCAAACATGATCGGTCCGCTGCGCGCGCAGCAGTAGAGAATTAGGCGGGTTGAATAGGTGCGTGCTTGTGTCTCTGTCTTTCTCGAGCGTTCTTGGCGTTCAAGACACATTACAGCAGAAACACTTCCTTTCATTTCATATTTCTCCTATCATCGTCCTATCCTCAACAAAATCACTCAAATAGAAATTAGTTAAGTTTAAGTTTACATGTACAATGTTTTAGTAAACAAAATATATTTCTATAGTTAAAATTTGTGCAATTCTTATTTTCATTCAATTCCTTGTTCCTATTGTGCAATTTAATAATATTCATATCAATAAATATTCTACCGAGAAAAAGACGTTGTCACGTAAAATCTTCGCCCGTAAAACCGACTTTACAGGCAACCGATTTTTCTATTATAAAATAGATGACTCAGTCAGTATTGAGATACTTTAAAATATATTTATTATTTCATAACTTGCAATTTGCAATAGTCACCATTGACAACCGATATTATTGTTGAACTTTTGTTTTTATACAAGCTTTCTGTCTTGCCGGTGTAAAGTCGTCTGAAGTTGATATTTTTTATTGTGTTTTGCGTTTGAACTAATTCGTGTCTTATTTTCATATTATTATATTGTTTGATAAGTAAATTTTGCATATAATAATGGGTAGGTCATAGTAATGTGTATATTTTTTATTTTACTAAATTTCATTATAACTCATCTAAAATACCATATTGAATTGTAAAACAGATTTTTCTCTATTGTACTCTATTTTGTTTTTATTTCAGTAAAACTGCTTGGAAGTGAGTGACAGTGAATCAGAATAAGCAAATCTACTACTATTTACCTATTCACAGTATTTCCTCTGCAGAAAATTTTTAAATTTCAAGGGATTTGCATTCAAAAAGAGTACTTATGTTATTAGTATATGTATGAAAACAAAAATAAATATTTTTGCCTGAATCTCTAGGAGAAGTAAAGGTTTTACGCTACTGAAAATATATTTTTTATTCAATTATAACCAAAACAAAACATTTAAAAAAAAATTACATCACTTTTTAACCATAATTTCAAAATTAATGTGTACGTTAAGCTGTAATAATGGGTTCGAGGTGGTTCAGCCACCGTTCAGCCGATCTTAACTACGTCACACTCCTGGGCCAGCTGTCAAATGTCATGCGCAATATCATACCTTGTGTATTCATTGTACCATGGTTTTCATGTACGGATATACTTGGCAACGTTGCACTTGGCAAACGGAACCTTAAGTGACAGCGGTGACATGACAAATACACATGACAATAGATTTAGGTTATGGACTACATGTGAACTGAAATAATATTAATTTATACAATACTTATAAAGCTTAATAAATTAATAAAACCTTTCGTAAGTAGCTTTATGTTATGTCCAACAGTCCTAAAGAGTAATACATTACATGGTGGCAGCGGAAAAGTGACGATAGGTTAAGTTGTGTTAAAAGCCGGTGCATGTGACAAAAACCTATAAAAAATATATGTAAGTAAAGGAGCTATACTGTGCTCGAATCAAGATGACAGATACTTGTAAAGGCTTAGAACCGTTTAGTTTCCAAGGAAATAATATTTCTCACGAGTGGAAATTTTGGAAGCAAAAGTTCCAATTATTTTTAACAGCCTCCGGAAAAAGTGAAAAACCAGACCACATAAAAATCGCTATTCTCCTAAATCAGCTGGGAGATGAAGGGCTAAAGATATTCAATACCTTCGAGTATGAAAATGTTGGAGATGATCAGAAGTACAATGTTGTTTTGTGTAAGTTTGATACATACTGCAGCCCTCTTAAGAATTTAATTTATGAACATTTTAAATTCTTTAAAAGAGATCAATTACAAAATGAAAGTATCGATCAGTTTGTAACTGCCTTGAAACAATTAGCATCAACATGTGAGTTTAAAGAAAAGGATACTTTAATTTTGGACAGGATTGTTTTGGGTACTCATGATCTACGAATTCAAGAAAAATTATTACAATGTGCTGATTTAAAACTAGCACAAGCTATAGACATCTGTAGGGCAATGGAAAATAGTGCTGTTACTCAACGTGAAATATCCAAAGAAAGTGATAGTGTTGTGAAGAAAAGAAATGAAGAAAACAGACCTGGATCTACAGGACAGTCAAGGTATGGTTCAAAGTATGAGAAGGAGCAGTCTACAAGCCACAGAGTTACTGACAAAAATACAGGTAACCATTATATTCAGTGTTATAAATGTGGACTTCAGCATATTAGGGGTAAGTGTCCTGCATTTTTCAGATATTGTTCTTTGTGTAACAAAAAAGGACACTATCGTAAATTTTGTCCTGATAATAACAACAAAGTCCATGAAATCAATGATAACGATAGTAGTTGTAGCAATTCTGACACTGATTTAATTGATGAACAGTGTGGACTGTTAATGAAATTAATCCGAACTCTTCAGAATGGTTCCAAAAAATCATTATTAATGGTAAAGAGAGTATTTTAAAAGTTGATACTGGAAGTGAAGTCAATATATTGAACAGTAGTGATTTTAAAAATTTAAATATTGATTATAAAATGCTTGAAAATACTAATAGTTCATTATCTAGCTATACTGGACATGCTATTAATGTTGTTGGTAAAATTTATATACCTTGCTCTTTCAAGAAAATATTTAAAGATTGTCTTTTCTTTATTTTAGATAATGATAAACAAAAATCTCTATTAGGCCTAAAGGCAGCAAGAGACTTTCAAATTGTTTGTGATCAGCCTAGTGTTAGTATGATAGATAATGAAACAAATCATATTATAAATAGTTATAAGAGCTTTTTTCAGGTGTAGGAAAGGTCAACAGGTATTTTGATATAACTTTATCCAGTGATGCAGTGCCATTCATAAGTGGGACACGAAAAATTCCACTGGCTATAAGGAGCCAAGTTAAAGATAAACTTGATGATATGGTACGTAAAAACCTTATTGTACCAGTTAGTGAACCCACAGAATGGCAAAATCCTATTGTAGTTGTTTCGAAAAATACGGGATCTGATATTAGAATATGTATGGATCCTGTGTATTGTTACGATAAATATCCTGGCCTAAAAATAACTGTAAAATATATGATGACTAATTCTAATATGTTTTAGATTTTACGAGGGGCTTCTATTTTACCTGAACGACCTTCCAGAATAAGGTCGAACCGATGCGAAGGAAATCCAGTTTGCCTTTACCGTTTCGCCGTCGTCTACTCAAGAAAGTTTTAGACTTTTCGAGTCTAACGGTACTGAGTATATAACAGGACATTTTATTTGGAAGAAGTCAGTTAATAAAGAAGATTCGCGCCCGCGATAAATGTTACGTTCGTTTTTTAATAAATTATGTATCTTTAGTGATAAATAAATTAATATCAGTTATTGTGCTTTTTAATAAATTTAGATAAGAACCTTTTGATAAAGACATTATAAATTAAAGACATAACAATTAATAAATTCACAACAAATGGTGTTAGAAGTTGGACCGAACATAAATTAGACTTATAATAATAATACAAGTGAATATTTATAAATTGTGAAAATGACTACGATTTATGAGCTCACAGTTACGGATTTAAGAAGCCATCTTGAAGATAGGGAATTAGCTTCTACCAGGAAAAAGGCTGATTTAGTCCAACGACTAAAGAACGCTTTAAAAGAAGAAGGTTTGGATCCGGAAACTTATATATTTGAAGACAAGCATGTTGCTGTTATCTCGTCGATTGCGAAAGTTTCTGGTGACATCGCATCATTAGAGAACAAAGTTTCTGACGATATTTTGAAAGTTTCTGGTGACATCGCATCATTGGAGAACAAAGTTTCTGGCGATATTTCGAAAGTTTCTGGTGACATTGCATCATTGGAGAACAAAGTTTCTAACGAGATTTCTTCTCTGGAAAGCAAAGTTTCTGCTAACATCTCTTCGGAAATCTCTAAAGTCACTTCTGAGATGTCTGCCCTGAACGATAGAATGTCTTCGTTAAAAAATCAAGTTGCTGCCGATATGTTGGCCTTCGAAGAAAAGATTAAAGAGATGGAAAGGAAGATGGAGGAAACAGGGACAGCAGAGAGAGGTAACAATCCGATTACAGTGGAGATAAAAGAAGACGAGACGAAATGCAAGTTGGAAATACAGCCGAAATTTGAAGGAAGTGGAGGTTCTGTCCATGTGAAAGTCCCAACTTTCGACGGAAAATCGTCATGGAACAACTACATGAAACAGTTCGAATCAGCCGCAAGAGCAAATGGATGGTCTGAAAAAGAAAAGGCGGTAAACCTGACTATCGCTCTTCGAGGAGATGCCTTAGATGTGCTTCAGACCATAGCCGTAGAGGAGACCGATGATTTCGAACAACTGAAGAAGAGGTTAAATATGCGATATGGCCACGAACATTTGGAGCATGTATATCAGTCGCAGCTTAAAAATCGTAGACAGAAGAAAGATGAGGCTCTTCAAGAATATGAGGTAGATATTGCCAGATTAGTACGATATGCTTATCCAACAGCTCCCGAAGACATGATGGAAAAATTGGCCGTTCAAACGTTTATTGATGGTCTTCGTGATCATGAAATGCAGAGAACACTAGGATTAGCTCGTCACAAGACGCTGGTTGATGTAATATCCGCCGCCCTCGAATACGAGTCAGCTACGCAGGCCTCTGGCGGGTACAGTAAAGTTAGGACTGTAAAAGAGGAAGGAGATGAAGATAAACTTGACCAGCTCTTTAATTTGATGAAAAGCATGACATGCAAGAAAAAGAAGACCATAAAATCAAGAAACTCACCATCAGGAAAACCAGAACGAGTCAACCTTAGGGGGGCAGCTTCGACCCGGAACTCTTCCAAAGACCCTCTTATACTAATAGCTTCTTTGAAATGTCGTGAAGATAGTGTATATGTAGATGGAGACATAAATGGTAAAAAGCATACGTTGTTGGTGGATACCGGAGCGACCAGAACCATTATATGCCCGACAGTTATAAACAGCCGAAAGAAACTGTTACCAACGAGGTTGCGACTTCGGACCGCTACAGGTGAAAATGCCAACATTCATGGAGAAATCCAGGTACAATTGGGAATTGGAGCAGAAAAGTTCGTCCATACTGTTATAGTTGCTGACATCGAAGAGGATATTATATTAGGAATGGACGTAATGAATATGCATGGATTCCAATTGGATTTTAAGAATAAGGTAATCAAAGTTGGCAACGAGGAGGTATTTCTCCATCCACATAATGACAACACTGGGCAAGCAGCCATTACAGAAGATACAGTCGTGCCTGCGAGAAGCGAAACGATCATAGTAGCGCGGCTACAGGGAATTGTGGACGAAGGGAGACCTGTTATGATGGAGCCTTGGAACCACGACGATGAGGTTGGCCGTGGAATTATAATTGGAAAGGAATTGGTGACTTTGGCTAAGGAAATTCCTGTGAGGCTTATCAATGTCAATGACTACCCAGTGACCATAAAGAAAGAGACAAAAGTAGGAACTTGTGTACCTGTGACATCCATAATCCGTCAGGCGACAACATCTGATAATTCCAACGACAAATTCGACCAAATGGTTGCAGTTGCAGGACAGTCTCTAAATCAGATGGAGAAAAGGAAATTAAGGGAATTTCTTTGGCAGTATCGTGATATTTTCGTACCGAAAGGAGGAAAGACGGGAAGAACTACCGTTGTTAAGCATAAAATTGATACTGGTAATGCTAAGCCAATTCGTCAAACAGCTCGACGATTACCACAGGCGAAAAGAGAGGAAGCTGAAACGATTGTTCAGGAAATGAAGAAAGACGGGGTGATAGAACCTTCTACGAGCCCATGGGTCTCTCCGGTGGTCCTGGTTAAGAAGAAAGACGGAACGACGAGGTTCTGTATGGATTACCGTTTGCTGAACAACGTTACCAAGAAAGATAGTTATCCTCTGGCTCGGATCGATGACACATTGGACACATTGGCTGGAAGTAAATTGTTTTCTACTTTAGATTTGAAGTCTGGATACTGGCAGGTAGAAATGGACCCAGTCGATAAAGAAAAGACAGCCTTCACCACAGGATCTGGATTGTGGCAATTCAACGTTATGCCATTTGGACTTTGTAATGCTCCTGCGACATTTGAGAGGCTTATGGAAAATGTGTTGAGAGGGTTATCTTGGAAAACATGCCTGGTTTATTTAGATGACATAATCGTCTTGGGGGAGACATTCGAAGATCATTTGAGGAATTTAGAAAACGTTTTTAATCGACTTAAAGCTGCCCAATTGATGCTAAACCCCAAGAAGTGCCAGCTATTTCAAGGTAAAGTCAATTATCTGGGTCATATAGTCAGTAAAGAAGGAGTGGCCGTGGATAAGGGAAAAATCGATTCCATTAAGGAATGGCCAAAACCAACTGACAAACATCAAGTGAGAAGTTTTCTTGGACTATGTACTTACTACCGGAGGTTTATTAAGAAGTTTGCAGATATCGCTAAGCCATTAACGCGACTTACAGAGGAAGCAAGAGAATACCGCTGGGATACAGACTGCCAAAATGCCTTTGAGACCTTAAAAAAACATCTAATAACAGCACCAATTTTAGGGTATCCACTGCCAGAAGGAGAGTTCATCTTAGATACGGATGCAAGTAATGTGGGAATTGGAGGAGTGCTTTCTCAGATTCAAGGAGGACAGGAACGAGTCCTCGGATATTTTAGTAAAGTTCTTTCAAAACCTGAGCGGAATTATTGCGTCACGAGAAGAGAACTTCTAGCAGTAGTTAAATCAGTAGAGCACTTCTATCAATACCTCTATGGCAGAAAGTTTCTAATCCGAACCGACCATGCCGCCCTTAAGTGGTTGATGCAGTTTAAGAATCCAGAGGGTCAGATAGCCAGGTGGATCGAACGACTCCAAGAATACGATTTTAAGATTGAGCACCGGGCCGGAGTTAGCCATAGAAACGCTGATTCTCTTTCCAGAAGGCCATGCCCAGCAGAGTATTCCCACTGCAACAAAACGGAATCCAAGGAAGCAGCAGTGCTAAGAACGACGATTGTCAACGACGACTGGACGCCTACTAAGATAAGGGAAGAACAAGAGAGAGATCCAGTTATACAGAAAATCCGAAAATGGAAAGAGGAAAACCGTCGACCACCTTGGCAGGAAATATCAAACCTATGCTCAGTAGTTAAGACGTATTGGGCCCAGTGGGACTCATTTATCATCGAAGATGGCTTGCTGAAACGAGTCCTGAAAAATGATGACGGTTCAGAGAAGAGAAGACAGTTGGTGATCCCAAAGAGCAGAATAGCCGAAGTACTTCGTCAGTTACACGACAGTCCATCGGGAGGGCATTTTGGTGTAAAGAAAACCCTTCAGCGAATTCGGGAACGGTTTTATTGGATGAACAGTTCCGACGACGTAAAAGACTGGTGTAAGAAATGTACTATTTGTGCTACGAGTAACGGGCCTTACCGAAAAAGGAGAGCTCCTATGAGACAATATAATGTTGGAAGCCCGTTTGAAAGAATAGCTTTGGATATCGCTGGGCCATTTCCAGAAAGTGAAAATTGAGGCAAGTACATGTTGGTAGTAATGGATTACTTTACTAAGTGGGTCGAGATTTACGCACTTCCAGACCAGAAGGCCGCCACCGTTGCAGATAAGTTGATCCAAGAATATATCAGCCGATTTGGAGTGCCTTTGGAGACACATAGTGACTAAGGCAGGAACTTTGAAAGCGATCTATTCCAAGGAATATGTGATAGACTAGGCATGAAGAAAACAAGAACTACAGCATATCATCCGCAATCTGATGGTATGGTAGAACGGATGAATAGGACAGTTGGCAAATATTTGACAAAGATGGTGTCCGATCATCAGCGAGACTGGGACCAATACCTTCCGTTCTTCACAATGGCCTACAGATCTGCTGTTAACGAATCAACAGGCCAGACACCAGCCAAAGTCCTATTCGGACGCGAAATGCGACTACCTTGTGATCTAGAGTTTGGGTGTCGACCTGGAGAAGATGTAGCAGGTGAAGATTATGTGATCGAATTACGAAGAAGAATGGACGAAGTACATGAGTTGGTCCGTTCCCACCTTCAGATCGCTAGCGACCGAATGAAGAAACGGTACGATATACAAGCCGAAAAGGGTTGCTTTAAGAAGAACGACAAAGTATGGCTGTATAATCCCAAGAAGCGAAAAGGTTGTTCTCCCAAACTGCAGCAGTTTTGGAAAGGTCCATACCTCATTATGGAGAAGATCAACGATGTCATCTACCGAATAAGCAAGATTCCGAAGGGAAAGCCGATGATAGTACACCATAACCGGCTGGCGTCTTTCGAAGGTGACCACGACGTAGATGAAGAAGTGGAAGTAAACCAAGTCCACGATGTGTCTGACCTCACGTTTGAGGAATTCATGGGTGCCTATGGAGGTACCGGTAAAGCGAGACATGGTGTTACCACTGAAGAAAAGCAAGATCTACTCGCGCTCCCCGATGACTACTCGCTGGCCCTTACCATCCCGGCCAGTATCAAAGACGCACCAGGGTTGGCATCCGTCTTTCGAAGGAAGTTTGGTCGAGTTGCAGAACTTAAATGCCAGGTGCCAGCTCCCGGTAAAACCTTGAAACTCCAAGATGCATCACGTTACCTTTTCTACCTGGTAACAAAAGACACTGCCCGTGACCAACCTACCTACCGAGATGTATGGGAAGCCTTACTTCAATTGAGAGAGCACGTACTAGAGTCCGACGTGCAAAAGTTAGCCATGCCAAAGTTGGAGTGCCGCCAATTAGATTGGAGGGTTATCCGAAATATGGTGGAGGAGATCTTCAAAGACACCGAAGTCCAGGTGTTAGTCTGTTGCAATCCGCATAGTTACTGGTGCGGAGAGAAAACCGTCACTTGTCATTTTTATACAACTGGAAGTTGTAAAAGAGGGTCCAGTTGCCGATACCAGCATACAGTTCCGGTTCCAGTCCCGACAAGGTTCCAGGAGGAACCATCTTTTAAGACGGGGGCAATGTTACGATAAATATCCTGGCCTAAAAAGATATACTTGGCAACGTTGCACTTGGCAAACGGAATCTTAAGTGACAGCGGTGACATGACAAACACACATGACAACAGATTTAGGTTATGGACTACATGTGAACTGAAATAATATTAATTTATACAATACTTATAAAGCTTAATAAATTAATAAAACCTATCGTAAGTAGCTTTATGTTATGTCCAACAGTCCTAAAGAGGAATACATTACACACCTGAACATAGTAGATTTCGTAATTCCTTGCCTTAGCTAATAGTAGAAACACCGCAGCTGGGCCTGATGATATTTCTTAAGCATTCGTAAAGCATCTGTCTAATTATGGTCTTAATAAATTTCTTAATTTATACAATATAATCTGGAGTTCTCATAAATGTCCATCTCAGTGGAGCAAATTTATTGTTATACCAATACTGAAGCCAAATCAGCCAACTATCTTTTCACAATCTTACAGGCCCATCTCCCTCACATGCACTATTTGTAAGCTAATGGAAACAATGATCAGCATACGTCTTTTATGGTATTTTAAAAAACACAAGATTATTCCAAAGAAAGAATCTGGCTACCAAAGACAGCGCTCTACAAGAGATAATCTGGTACTACTCCAAACCCATATCTCTAACGCAATTAATTGCAAGCAAGATTTGATAGCAACTATCTTTGATATAGAAGGCTCATTAGATATCATCTCTAAAAACGCAATTCTTGACAAACTTTCTAAATATAACATTCTTACTGACAACATATACGCATTTATCAAAAACTTCCTAACATCTAGATCGTTCAGGGTTTCTGTCAATAACTTCTTTTCTTCTCCACGCATCTAACATGATGTAGTTTCTCAAGGTTCAGTTTTAAGCACATCCTTATTCATTCTTTCGATTAGCAAGTTAAGTGAAAATATAGCTCCACCAATCAAATGCGTATTATATGCCGATGACCTAATAATGTACTGTCATGGTAAATCCAACGCAAGTACTAGTAAAATTCTAAAATTATGAGTAAATGACATATAACTTTTAAATAAAGTAGCTTCTCTATGACTTACCCTCTCCCACTCTAAATCCAAAGTTATTAAATTTAGCACAACAATGAGTTTTTAGTCCTAAAATCACTATTAATAACTTCAAATTACTGGTTGTTGATAATTGCAAAATATTAGGGCTGATGTTTGATTCAAGATTAACATGGAAAGAACACATACAATAGCTTAAAGGAGTTTGCCTGAAAAGGTTATTAAAGGTTATAATCAAAACATTCTCACATTATTATTGGCGCGAGAAAGAAACTACGTTACTGAAAGTTTACAGATCACTAATCTGCTCCAAGCTCGACTATGGATGTTTCGTCCATATGTCTGGAACTAAATTAATCTTAAATTCAGTAAATACAGTACATAACACGGCTATCCGTCTATATCTTGGAGCATTCCGTTCTAGTCCGGCAGAAAGTCTTTACTGTGAAGCAAATGAACCACCTCTATGGCTTAAACGAGAAAATCTTTTTCTCTCCTATGCTGGTACAATGTCTTCCAATTCCAATCCAGTATATCATTTAATTACATCATCACACCAACCCCACAACAACCCTCCATGTAACTTAATTATACGTCCTATTCCTAGTCTTCTACAGCCTTTACTAAAAGATATAAATTTGTCTGAAACCAGAACTCTACCATTCTCCAATAATCCCTATTGGACCAACATACTCCCACATCATGATATTTCCCTCATTAAATTTAACAAGGAAAATACCAGTATTACATATACAGTGTACATATTAGTACGTTAAGAACTCTATTTCTAGAACTTATAATAACCAAAAGTAAATATAACATAGTTATTTACACTGACGCGTCAAAGACTAAAAGTAGTGTTGGATATTCTGTAATTACTGTACAACAGCCTATCGAACTCTCTAAAATTTCTCCTTGGTGTAGTATCCACACTGGTGAACTGCTAGCTATCTCACATGCTTTAAAACATGCCCAACAATATCCAAATACACACAGCCGTATGCTCTATTATGCTCACTTTTCTCTATACACTCCATTAATGCTATATCCACCAACCATCCTATCGTAAAAAGATATTCATGACACATATCGCTTCTTATAAACCAAAATATAACTGTCACTCTGATATGGGTACCATCCCATGTCGGTATTAGTTGAAACGAAAAAGCTGATTGCCTTGGCAAAAAAGCAGCATCATCCAAGGACACCGTTATCAATGTACAAATTTGCAACGATCTCAAAGCTGGATTGTATATATATATACAAGGATTTCCACAGTTTTCACTGTATTCCTTCACTCAACCGTTTTCTCCAATTTTTCCTGTTTAGCCAGTCCCCTTCCTGTAGGTTTCTTCTACTCATTGCTTCGTCCACCTCATCTCTGAAAGATCTTCGGGGTCTGCCTCTCTTTCTTCTTCCTATCGGGCTCCACTCTGTTATTCTATTTATCCACCGATTTTGGTCTGCTCTTCTGACATGTCCGTACCAGGTTAACCTCTTCTGTTCGATGTAGTCTATTATGTCGGAGTTCATGCCCATTCTCCTCTTAATCTCCATGTTATTTATCCTATCTCTTCTTGTTACTCTGCAGCTTCTCCTTAGAAATTCCATCTCTGTTGCTCTTATTTTGTTTTTGGTTTTCTTATTTATTGTCCAATTTTCACACCCATAAGTGAGGATACTTCTTGTCATGGTATTATATATTTTTTTCTTTGTTTTCATGCTGATGTTCTTATCCCATAGTACCGGGTTCAATTTTCGTATGCAGTCTCTTGTTTGTCCTAGTCTATTTTTTATATCTTCCTCCGTTGTTCCTTTGTTTGATATTATGAAACCTAAATACTTATACTTGTCTGTTCCTTTGATTTGTTTACCTTCGTCTATTTCCAGCTGTTTTATTTCTGTATTCTCCGTTGTTAGGTATTCAGTTTTCTTTAGGTTTATTTCCATCCCATTCTTTGTATATGACTGCTCCAGTTTTCTCATCATAAAACTGAGGTCATCCTCGTCTTGTGCGATCACTATTTGGTCGTCGGCAAAACTTAGCGTATATAGATATTCGTTCCTTACTGGTATACCCATTCCTTCGCACTTTCTTTTCCATGGTTTCAGGGTTTTTTTCAGGAATAATTTGAACAGGGTGGGGGATGTGGAGCAACCCTGTAGTAGTCCCTTTGTCGTCTTAAATGGACTGCATATTGGACAAAGCTGGATTGAAAAAGCTTAATCTATCCACCTGGCAGATTCAATGGAATAAAGTTACTTCAGCGCTGCATGAAATTAAACCCTCAGTGAACCTACTTACCTATCCCAGTTTATCTCGAAAAAATATGGCAATCATACGGAGATTGCGTATAGGACATACCCGTTTAAACTCACGGCTACCTGATGACATCATTTCCACAACCAAAATGTCGGCACTGCAATACGACTTCAGACATATACTTATCGAATGCCCTTTTTATGTAAAAATACGCCAAAAGCACGATATCAGTACTATCTTCAAAGAGGTCCTAAACAGCACACACCAAATCAACAAGGTTATCAGGTTCCTCTAGAAACGTCAAACTTAACAAAATATAAGCAGGAGTTGCGGTGGTTGGGCCTGGGAAAATTTTGACAGCGTGGGAAAATTTTGACGTGACGTGTGACGTCACAAGCTGTCAACTGTCATGTCAACTGTCGTCTCACAAACGTGAAGATGGCGTCAGTTCTTCTTCTTTCGTCTGTCGTCTCCCAAACGTGAAGATTGTGTCAATTCTTCTTCTTTTCGTTTGTCATCCCTCAAACGTGAAAAAGGGGTCAATTCTTCTTTTTTTTCGTCTGTCATCCCTCAAACGTGAAGATGGCGCAATTCTTGCAAAAGCAGGAGTGGCAATGGTTGGGCCTGGGAAAATTTGGACAGCGTGGGAAAATTTTGACGTGTGACGTCACAAGATTGCTGCTGACAGCTGTCAACTGTTATGACAACTGTCACGTCAACTGTCATGTCAACTGTCGCCTCCCAAACGTGAAGATTGCGTCAATTCTTCTTCTTTCGTCTGTCGTCTCCCAAACGTGAAGATGGCATTAATTCTTTTTCTTTTCGTCTGTCATAATTCAAACGTGAAAACGGCGTCAATTCTTCTTCTTTTTCGTCTGTCATCCCTCAATCGTGAAGATGGCGCAATTATTGCAAAAGCAGGAGTTGCGGTGGTTAGGCCTGGGAAAATTTGGACAGCGTGGGAAAATTTGTGACGTTACAAGATTGCGGCTGACAGCTGTCAACTGTCATGTCAACTGTCGTGTCAACTGTCATGTTAACTGTCATGTCAACTGTCATGTCAACTGTCACGTCAACTATCATGTCAACTGTCGTCTCCCAAACGTGAAGATGGCGTCAATTCTTCTTCTTCCATCTGTCGTCTCCCAAACGTGAAGATGGCGTCAATTCTTCTTCTTTTCGTCTGTTATCCCTCAAACGTGAACAAGGTGTTAATTCTTCTTCTTTTTCGTCTGCCATCACTCAAACGTGAAGACGGTGTCATTTCTTCTTCTTTCATCTATCAAGCTTACGTAACACATGTTCTCGAACCAATACGTATCCTCATGAGCGTGGGAATTTTCTTATCGTCGACGACCTTCGATGTTTTTCTGTTACTCCGCCCCTCCAAAGGGAACAAACCACTGACGTCACAAGGTGGCGGCGAACAGCTGTCAAATGACAATTTTTCTTCTTTTTGTTAACCAGTCTGAAGTTACCGCTCTTCTTCTTCTTTTTCGTCTGGTATTTCTTCTTCTTTTCGTCTCCCAATTCTTCTTCTTTTCGGTTGACAATTCTTATTCTCTTCAGCCGTCGCTTCTTATAATATAATATAGGATGTATACGTAAAAGTAGGATGTATATGTAAAAAAAATGGTGGTGCATCGACAAAAGGACACTAAGTTTGTAACGTCTAAACGGCTCAACTCACAACAACGTGCAATGTTTCGATGGAAATAGGAGGTAACGAATATGTTAAGACAAAAAACAAACGCAAAGACAATGCCAAAACAGCACTATACCGTATCTTCGTTGATATTGATGCGATTGCAACGTATGAGGCGTCAAACTAAAGGTGAGAGGATAATGAATACGTCAAGATAAAAACAGACACAAAGACATTGCCGAAACGACAACCACGCTATATTAATATATTTAAAACGTAATTTTAACTCTTAAACATCAGCTAACAGATATCTAACGCGATCTAACATATAGCAGACGTATACCTGACGCTATCTAACGCATATCAGACGTATAGCAGACGCGTTCTAACCCATATCAGACGTCTAGCAGACGCATATCAGACGTATAGCAGACGTATATCTGACGTATATCAGACATACATCAGCCATATAGCAGACGTATAGCAGATATATATCAAACTTATATCAGACGTACATCAGATGTATAGCAGACGTACAGCAGACGCATAGCAGACGCATAGCAGAAGCAATCTAACTCATATCAGACGTATATCAGACATATATCAGACGTACATCAGACGTATATCAGACGTATATCAGACTTATATCAGACGTACATCAGACGTATAGCGGACGTACAGAAGATGCAATCTAATGCATAGCAGACGTATAGCAGAAGCAATCTAACTGATATCAGACGTATAGCAGTCGCGATCTAACTCGTATTAGACGTATAGTAGACCTATACTAGACGCAATGAACAAATTCCCTTCGTTGGCTCAGTGAAGATGTTCGTTCTGTTGTAATGGAAACACCAAATAATAGTAGCAGAGTTTATTGTTGAGACGTACACTATGGGTGTAGACCCGGGATTACTTTGAGTAGAGACTGATGAAGTTGATCGTTGAAGACTATATGTTCGTTGAGTGAATATTGATTGAATGCTTCTCTAGTCAAGAGATATTAGTTTTATATAAATTCTATTTGGGTCAATATTTTTCGCGTACCTAGCGTGATATGTGTATTTAATTTATGTAAATTGTTTAACTTTGTCAGTACTTTTGACTGATGTCCAAATTATTATTTATAATTGACCAAATGTGTATGTAACCTAATTAACTACGTGTGTGTATTTAATAACAAATAGATTCATTCGGTCTACTGGGTGATAAAATTATACTGTCCAATTTCGGATATGAATTATGAAGATTTGATATTGGACATACTGCGGAATCGGGCAATCTGGCCCAAGTGTCAGGACTCAAAGTTTACATATAAGTATTACATAACATAGTAAAATTCAAACATGATAAATTATAAATAGTTTAAGAATAATCAATAATCTTCCAACCGTACCCTAGCTATCAATGTCCGACTCTATCTCTAGATTAAAATTAAAGCAATTGGATGAAAATGTGGAAAGTGGGATGTCAACTTGGGAAGTCGACCGTACATTGTTGTGCCGATTACTAACTAATACAGGTACTTCCTGTTCGTTAGTCTGAGTTTGTGGATTCCCTGAACGACATAGTCGTGCAACAGGACGGTACTTCCATAACGTGAGTATCCCAATTATTACCATTATAGTAATGATCCCGGTGGCCACAAAATAATGCCAATTAGATTCGTGAATCGATCGCCACTGCGTATGCGTCATTTCTTGTTCCAGACTCTCCTCCTCAAGTAACACATGACGTAGCTCTCCTCCTGGTATGTCAAGGTAGGTGTTTAGAGGCGTGTTAAACTTGCGGGGTGTCCTCGCCACCAGTTGGGCCACGGGAGTGATTGGCGACTTCAGGTCACTCGTCACTGCTCTGTCCACCCCACTGCTAGTGGGGAGTAATGTAATATTTTTCGTTTGGGCGATACATTTGGGTGAAAGCTTCAGGAATGTGACTCGTTCCAGTACTCTTTCGCTCCGATTTCCATCGCAAATAATGGATATGTGTATCGTGACTGGCGTGATAACTAGCCAGAGGTTGGGAGTACCCATCTTACTCCATTGAGCTGTCTGTATTGTCCTGGCTACCACTGGACATGTGCTATTCTTAGATCGCTCATAAATTTCTTCTAGTATGCAGTTTGGTTGGGTATTCATGTTTCTTATAGCCGTGGGTGAGCACGCTATCTGCGCCTTTGTCAACAGTAAGCACCTTTCTCTATCTTCCGTGGTCAATTCGAAGTAGTGCAGTGTGTTATAATCTACGACCAGTAGATTCCTTGGGGCGACAAATGTGCGACCTCTCGACCCCTCAACGTTAAGTGGTATGGCCGTGACTTTGAGCATGCTGTACTTATTTTTCCCCGTCACTATGAAGTAGCCGATGACTGTTATATATCTGTCGTCATGACTGACTTCTGTTTCTATAATGGGTTGTCGTCGTATTTCGACCCCTTGAGGCAGTATCTGCCCTGCTTTCCCTATTAATTTGGTTATTTCACCCGGTTTCACTATATCAATGAAGTGTCCGTGGTTATAGTGAAGGTTTAATATTCCCTCGTAAAATTGAGTATATTCGTTTATGAATATGAAGTCCATAACTTGTAATGCTATCGTTTGTATTCGTAACGTGCTATATTCGGTTTCTAGTTTTTGTGCTTTGTCTTCTACTTCGTTAAGTCCTTTAGATATTTCTTGTAGACCTGTGATTAGTGCTTTGTTAAACTTGTTCATTTGCTCGTTTATCCTGTTCTCTGTGTGATTGATTGATGTTATTGTTTCTAACATTATCTTCGCCTGGTGCTGTGATCCCTTTATTAGCTCCTTTTGGTTATTATCTAATGCTTCAATGTTACTGTAGGCTTCGTCATTGACTCCAAATACTGAGGTTAATATTGTTCCTAATATTCCTCTTCTTTCCCTTCCTTTTATTTCTACTGTCAGCCCCTCGCTTACTGACTCCGCCTTTCTTTGTCCTTCCTCCAATTTCTCTATTATATCCTTACAATTCACGATTTTTATCTCATGACACAGTTCTCGTACGCCTTGTATCATATTTCCTATTAGTTGGTGCTCTGTTCGAATTCTTCCTTTTTCGAGTAACACCTTTATTCGAAATGTTCCCCGGTCTATGACGACCTCTCCAAGGTCTTCTGTGAAAAATCCTGGTACCGGATTATATATTTTATACGGTTCTGCCTTTATGGGTTTTAACATCGTTAAAAACATTATAGCTACTAGTATTTTCTTCCATCTTAGTGCTGCTGCCTTTTTCGGCTTTTCCTGTTTCTCTTCTTCCAGTCGTATTAGCTTATGTATGGGTCTTTTAGTCAGTTTCCCGTTTGCCTTTCTCACTGTTACTACTCTGGTTAATCCCTCCGCTCCAGGGTGTGTTTCTGTTACCCTCGCTAATGGCCATCTGCCTGGAGGTGTATCCTCTTCTTTAATTATAACTATTTCTTCTTCTTTTATGTTAGGGTGCGCCTTATGCCATCTATTTCTCTGTTGTAATTGGTGCAGGTATTCCTGTTTCCAAATTTTCCAGAAGTCTCTTTTTATTTTCTCCACTAATCTCCACCTCGTCGGCATCTTCAAATAAGTCGTAAGCTCTTCTTCCCGATTTGGTGATATAATTTCTCTCCCTATAAGGAAGTGAGCTGGTGTCAGGGCTATTTTCCCTTCAGGGTCTTCTGATGACCCACATAATGGTCTCGAGTTCATACATGCTTCTATTTGTGCCAGCACCGTACTCAATTCTTCATATGTTAGAACTGTTTCCCCGATGATTCTTTTCAAGTGATATTTCATTATTCGCACTGCGCTCTCCCATAATCCTCCGAAATGTGGTGCATATGCAGGTATGACATGCCACTGAGTACCTAGTGCCAGTAATCCTTGTTTTATCTCGTCATCTATTTTTTGATTTTCTTTTTTCAACAAATTTGCTGTTCCTACGAATGTGGTTCCGTTATCGCTGTATACGTTGTTGCACTGTCCTCTGCGTGCCGTAAATCTCTTGAACGCTGCGATGAAAGCATCCGTAGACATATCGCTTACTACCTCAAGGTGTACTACCTTCGTTGACAGACACACAAATACTGAGATGTAGCCCTTATAGCTCCTCTGTCCTCTGCCTCTCGTGGTACTTATTTTTATTGGCCCGGCATAATCCATCCCTGTGTTAGTAAAGGGACGATTCGGGTTCACTCGATCTTTCGGTAGATCTCCCATTAATTGTTGTGCTGCTTGGCTTTTATACCTCCTGCACCTTAAACATTTTGCTAGATGATCTTTCACGGTTCTTCTGCCGTTGATTATCCAGTATTTCCTTTTTATGTACTGTAGTGTTTGTTGTAATCCGCTATGTAGATTTCTTGCGTGACTATCTGTTATAAGTAACTTTGTTAATGCACTATCCTTTGGCAAAATTATCGGATGTTTTTCTCCGTACTTTAGATTCGTGTGTCTCAGTCTTCCGGTGACTCTTAGAATTCCTTGTCTATCCAGGAATGGTACCAATGACGCTAATTTATTTTTCTTGTCTAATTGCTGTTTCTTCTCCAGCTTATTTATTTCTGGTTTGAAGTAGGCGTGCTGTGTGTGCTTTATCACCTTTAATAGCGTTTCCTCTAATTCTTGGACTGTAAGCTGACTTTGTCCATTGTCCTTCTTTTTTCTGCATTTGTCTGCAAATCTCCTACAATATGAAAGTACTCTTCTCATTCTTTCTAAATTTGAGAATCTCTCGCATATGTCTTCCTTTATCGTTGTCGTGTGCACCGTTATTTTCGTTTTGACTTCCTCCTCATTTGTCTCTGGTATTTCTTCTGATTCCTGAGTTAAAGTTTTGTTACTAGTCAGCCAAGTTGGTCCCTTCCACCATAGCTCTGCTTCTAATAATTCTGATGCGGTACTTCCACGTGAGAGGATGTCCGCTGGATTTTCCTTTGTATCTACCTTATGCCAATTTTTCGGTCCTATAACGCGTCTTATTTCCTCTACTCTGTTGGCGACGAACATTTTCCACCTTTTTGATGATCCCCTTATCCAAGCCAGGGTTATCGTTGAGTCCGACCATGCATATACCTCAATGTTTTCCCTGTTCAATGCTTGTAGGGTTTTCTTCATTAAATTTGCTAGTAGTACCGCGGCACACAGCTCGAGCCTCGGTAACGTCGTTTTCCCTTTCAATGGTGCGAATTTCGATTTTGCTATCATTAGATTCGTTTTAATTTCTGGGCCTAATACCCTTGAGTAGATTACCGCTCCATATCCTTTCATAGACGCATCTGCAAATCCATGTAGTTCTACTCTGTTTATCTTGCTTAAGTTGTTCCACCTGGGCAATGTTATTTTCTCCAGATTTACTAATTGCGCCTGGTATGTATTCCACCTGCTTTGTTGGTTGCTAGTTAATTCTTTATCCCAACTGGTCTTTTGCTCCCATAATTCCTGTATGAACATTTTCGCCTGAATTACTACAGGTGCTATCCATCCCAGTGGGTCGTATAGTTTTGCTACTTCTGACAGTACGTGTCTTTTCGTTATTTTCTTTGCCGTCGTTATCCCTATTTTGAATGTGATTATATCCTCTTTAGGTGACCAGTGTATTCCTAACGTTTTCCGTACTTCTTCTTGTTTGAATGCCTTCGAGTCTACGTTCCTCATATCCTCCGGTACGTTCTCCATTATTTTTTCTTCGTTGCTCAACCATTTTCTAAGAGTGAAACCTCCTTTTCTGAACAGTTGTATTAATTCCTTTTGGGCTGTTTCTGCTTCCTGCACTGTCTCAGCTCCTCCTAGTATATCGTCTACATACATGTTTTCTTTTACAATTTTCGATGCCAACGGGAACCTCGCTCCTTCGTCTTCTTGTAATTGTTGTATTGTTCTTAACGCTAAAAAGGGTGCTGCGGCCGTGCCGTATGTCACCGTCGTTAAGTTATACTCTTGTATGTGGTCCTTTGTGTCCTTTCTCCACAAAATTTTTTGATATTTTTGGTCTTCTTCTGCCATTCTGATTTGTCTAAACATTTTTTCCAGATCCGCTGAGTATGCTACCTTATTGGATCTCCATCGTAATAGTATATTTGTCAAGTCTTGTTGTAATTTCGGCCCTGTGTGCATAATATCATTCAGGCTTACTGCCGATGAGCTTTTGCTTGATGCATCAAACACGGCTCTTATTTTCGTTGTAGTACTGTCCTCTTTTCTCACTGGATGATGAGGTAAGTAGTACCCATCTCCCTGGTTTTCTGCTATTACCATATGACCTTGGTTTTCATAATCTTCCATGAATTGTCTGTAATTCGCTTTTAACTGTTTGTCTTTTGCAAACTTCCTTTCTATTTGCATCAATCTGGCGAATGCTTGCTGTTTAGATTCTCCTGACTTTGTGACGTCTTCCCTAAACGGAATTTTTACTTCGTATCTCCCTTCTTCATTCCTTTTTACAGTCTGTCGATACAGTTCTTCACATTCTTGTTCTTCCACTGAGAAACTTGTATCCTGATTTACTTCTTCTAATTCCCAGAAGTTCTTTATTTGTACGTCCATTTCTTGTCTTGATATCATACAGCATACTTCTGCTTTTATATTCTCCCTTTCTCGTGCTATTCCCGAAACTATCCATCCTAGTTTGGTGTTTTGACTCAGGAGTCCATTACTTATTCTGTGCATCCCTTCTGTCAATATGTAACTGTATTCTTTTACTCCTAGTAGTAAGTCTATCTTCCCTACCTTGTAATATCTTGGATCTGCCAGTATTGCATTTTTCTCGTTATAGTCCGGTAGAATTATATCCTTTTCCGGTAAATTCCTTGTTATCTTCGGTAGTACTAGTGCTTCTATTTCCATCTCGAAGTCACTTTCGTAATGAGTTTCGATTAAAAGTTTCATACTCCAGTTGGCTGTTTTTTCTCCTGACGAGCCTATCCCGGATATGGTCGCCTGTATGGGCTTCCTTGTTGTTCCTAGCGTCGTCGCAGCTTGTTCCGTTATAAATGCGCATTGTGACCCTTGGTCGATTAGTGCTCTCATTATGTGTGAATCTCCTTTCGCATCTCTTATGCGTACCACAGCTGTCGCTAGTAATGCTTCACCTTCCTTATGGCTTGCACAGTTTACTGAATTCTGCCCTCTTTGCTGGTCGTTGCTATTCCTAGGCCCATTGGTATCTTGTGTATTTTCTCGCCTTCCGTTATTTTGTTCTCTGGCGTTGTATGGATTATTATTTCCTCCTCTGTACCTATCAGCTTGGTACCCGTTTCTTCTATTGTTTGAATCTCTTCCATTTCTTTCTTGTGTTTGTTCTCGTTTCGTTTCATTGGAGTTTCTTTTGTTGCTTGTGTTTCCTTTTTCATAATGCAACATATGGTGGTGGTCTCCGCCACAGTGTCTGCACCTATATTGTGAATAACATTGTTTTTCTTTTTTATGTGCTAGGCAGTTTGTACACAATCCTTTTTCTTTTATCATCCTGTTCCGGTCTCTTACATTGAGTTCCTGAAATTCTCTGCAGTTCGGTACTCCGTGATCTCCGTTGCATATCACGCAATGTGTTCTTGGTTTCCTAAGAGATCCTCCTTGCTTCTCTTGTCTTTTTTCTGACTCCAGCAGTTCCAGTGTCTGAAATCTTCGCTGTAAGAATGTTTGTGTCGATTTGTACGTCGGTATCTCTCTACTGTCTCCAATGTGGTTTTCGTACAGCCTCCTAGTTTCATTGTAACATTTCGTTATGATAATTCGGGCTATCAATGGGCTCCACGCTTCCGTGTCTGTTCCTAACCCTCCTATGGCTTCCAGACTTTCGTGGAAGGTGTCATGTAGTGATTTCAATGCTCTAGCAGAAGATTCCTTTACTTCCTGCGCTAGTAGCATCCTGTCTATTAATTTAAACAATATCATCCTTGGGTTCTCATACCTATCTTTTAGCATGTTCCAGGCCACTTCGTAGTTGGCCTCGGATATGTTTAAGTGTTGTATCATTCTGTTGGCTTCCCCTCTTACTTGAGTTTTTAGGTACTGCATTTTTTCTGCGTTTGATAACTGGTCGTTTTCATGTATTACTTTAGTAAACAGATCGTGGAAAGTTCTCCACGTTTCATATCTGCCTTCATACACAGGGATTTTTACCTGCGGTAATGTCACACCGTCCCTCCTCTGTGTGCTTTCTGGCCGTTGCATTCCTGGCCTTATTTTCTTTAAAACTTCCCTGACTTTCCTCTTTAGATGATTTATTCTCTCTACTTCTCCAATATCTGTAGCGTCCAGTTCCTCATTTACTGCTGCTTCAATCATTAGTGTATTCACCTTTTCCATGTATTCTCTTAACTCTGACTGCAATTCTTCATCCTCCTGCAAGTCTTGTTCATTTTCTGGCCGTAATAATTCCTCGATTCTTTGTTTTCTTATCTGTATCTCCTTTACTTTCGGTGCTTTTCCTCTTTTCAGCACCCTTCCATATTCTTCCAACAGGGTTTTCCCCTCAATGTATGTCTTAAATACCTGATCATAGTATTTTGTTTCAAAATATTTTTCTTTCGTTATACCCCCTTCTAGCAGCTTTGCGTGGTTATTTAAAAATTTTGCCCAATATTCTTCTAATTTTTCCTGTCTATTCCGGATGTATTGTTGATTTTTCCGAGATTGGGAATCCTTTTTTGTATTTGAAACGAGTTTCACTATTTCTGTTCCTATTTCCGCTTGCTTAACGTATAGACTCTCCATGATTATTTTAAAAAATTTTTACATTCAGCGGTAAATATATTAGACAATACTAAATGTACGTTATGTATTAAATAAGTATACCTGTATTATAACACTTTCTTTTCTATCGGAATGTGCAATTTAGAGAAATATGAGTTTGACCTTGCCTGCTGTGCTATTCTTTGCATTGAGGTAGGTCAAGATGTAATTCACACACTCTTATAATGATATATATACATATATATATATATATATATATATATATATATATATATATATATATATATATATATATATATATATATATATTGTTATCAAAATAAATGAAATTATTTGCTACGTAATTATTTTAATTTTTCGAAATAAAATATTTAATTGTAATTAAAAGCAAGCTATATGTATGAACGTTTCTTTTTTCAAATTGTCATACAAAATTACTGTTTAGTTAATTATAGTTGTGAATGACGTTTATTTTTGTTTTATCAATTCTCTGTATTATTTAAATGGTATGCATTCTAAAGTACATTATTATACGATTGATAGAGTGGAGATTGTTGTTCTAAATTGTTAAATTGTAATAAAAAAAACTTGTTAAATTGTAAGATTGTAAAAGTTGGAAGATTTTGTAATTATTCAAAAACTTACGGTTTTTTGTGTTCTTAGACGTTGAGGATCCCTCGCTTCTGGTGGGTTCTGCAATCGGTCCTGTCCTTTGGCTGCTCTGCGGCTCTAGTATGGCTCTCGGCTTTGGTACTGCTCTCGGCTCTAATATGGCTCTCGGCTTTGGTACTGCTCTCGGCTCTAGTATGGCTCTCGGCTTTGGTACTGCTCTCGGCTCTAGTCTGGCTCTCGGCTTTGGTACTGCTCTCGGCTCTGGTACCGCTCTCGGCTCTAGTATGGCTCTCGGCTTTGGTACCGCTCTCGGCTCTAGTATGGCTCTCGGCTTTGGTACCGCTCTCGGCTCTAGTATGGCTCTCGGCTTTGGTACTGCTCTCGGCTCTAGTATGGCTCTCGGCTTTGGTACTGCTCTCGGCTCTAGTATGGCTCTCGGCTTTGGTACTGCTCTCGGCTCTGGTACCGCTCTCGGCTCTAGTATGGCTCTCGGCTTTGGTACTGCTCTCGGCTCTGGTACTGCTCTCGGCTCTAGTATGGCTCTTGGCTTTGGTACTGCTCTCGTTCTCCCGGGTCTAGTGGTCTCTCTCTGCTACTGAGGGTGTTGCTGGCGTGGACTGTATAGGCTCTCTCAAACTTCCTTGAAGTATTCTGTTTCTCGATAGGACCATGAACAAATTCCCTTCGTTGGCTCAGTGAAGATGTTCGTTCTGTTGTAATGGAAACACCAAATAATAGTAGCAGAGTTTATTGTTGAGACGTACACTATGGGTGTAGACCCGGGATTACTTTGAGTAGAGACTGATGAAGTTGATCGTTGAAGACTATATGTTCGTTGAGTGAATATTGATTGAATGCTTCTCTAGTCAAGAGATATTAGTTTTATATAAATTCTATTTGGGTCAATATTTTTCGCGTACCTAGCGTGATATGTGTATTTAATTTATGTAAATTGTTTAACTTTGTCAGTACTTTTGACTGATGTCCAAATTATTATTTATAATTGACCAAATGTGTATGTAACCTAATTAACTACGTGTGTGTATTTAATAACAAATAGATTCATTCGGTCTACTGGGTGATAAAATTATACTGTCCAATTTCGGATATGAATTCTGAAGATTTGATATTGGACACGCAAGCTGAGACAGAACAATCGCTAAAGAAAATCTATCGAAAAAAAAAAAAAAACAAAATAAAAGTATATCAAAACAAAATTTATGTATCCATAAAAATATTAGGTATATGTAGTACTAACATTAATAACTGATAACAAGAAAATTTTGACTACGAATCTGCAACCAATTGTAATTAAAATTCAGTCGATTTTAACAAAAACACAAACAAGTCTGGCTAATTGGCGCTGCCAAAGCAATTTTTCAGAAAAAAAACTTACCTTAATACAAAAGTGTACACAAAATAAGTTACAGCCCTTTGAAGTTACAAAATAAAAATTGTTTTTTTGCATTATCTCCTAAACTACTTTACTAAACTAAAAACTAAAACTAAACTAACTAAAAACAACAAAATCTAAGCGCACAGAAAATTTTAAGGGGTTGTGCAGCCCTAAATCCCCCCAAACTTTTGAGTACGTTCGAATCAAATGAATTTTGTGGCATCATTAGTTTAACACATTATTTTTAAAACTTTTTGTTGGCTATAAAATTACAATAAGTTTCTACAGATACAATAATTACAAACAGTTCCATTAATAATAGTCAATAATTTGAAGCTATCATTTTTATTGTGTGAATAAGATTAATATTAAAAATTTTGATATTACAATGGCCTACACATTTTAGGAAATGGCAGATATGCATTTAACTTTGGGTAAGTTGGATCAGATTAAATTATGATTTCCAATAAACTATCGGGAATATCGTAGGTGAATGTCAAGGAAATGGTGCAGCAGCCGCAAGACCGCATAGTTATGCGGTAAAATACCCCAATCGAAATACACCTGATAGACGATTATTTCTGATCATTGATCGTCGTTTACGGGAAACGAGTACATTTTAACCGCAAATTGATGGTAATAGTGAGCGTCCAATAATGGATGCATGCAGGTGAAGGTGAGGTTCACCAAAAAAATATAATTAAATTGAGACAAATAACTAAAAAATGAAAGGAACATTATTATATCTAAATTCTGAAATCAATTATTTATTAAAATCCACAAGGAAAATAATTCCTTCAGCTGGCTGTATACCACGTATCACAAAAAGAGGTTATTCTTTGTAAATGGGTATATTTTATAAAAACCCTTAAAAGGGCTACATTAAAAATACGAACGTTTTCGGAACAACAGTTCCATCATCAGGTTAAAAATACAGGTTACCATGCCTGAGCCACCAAAATATTAGGGTAAAAACCCTTTAAAATATATAATGTTACCAAAGATTGTACATGATGTTGTTAATATTATTTGATGTTTAATATTTTAATTAACTTTTACTTCAGGTAACATACACCCATGCTTTAAGTGAGTTCCAGTGTCCGGAGAGTAAACCTCTTCAAACGGACTTCAGCTGGTAACTGCCGGAAGTTGGATAACAATCTAATAGGCCCAGTATTTCTTCCCAATAATTTAATTGGTGATAATTATTTGCAGTTCATGGCAAACGATTTACAAGAGTATTTAGAAGAAGTGAATATTGCAATAAGGCAAAATATGTGGTTTCTGCAAGATGGAGCTTCACCGCATTACAGTAATGAAATCCGGGAATACCTTTGCAGGCAGTATTCTGACGGTCGATTGGAAGGGGTCGTGACGCACCTATTTCTTGGCCACCCAGAAGTCCAGGTCTTAACCCCATGGACTTTTGCTTTTTGGCGGTTTATGAAAGAGAAAGTGTATTCTGTAACAATAGATGACGAACAACAATTGAGGGTTAGTATATTTGAATGGGGGTCATTTTGAACATTTATTGTAATCTCATGTTTATAGAGACATTTTCATTATAGACATTTTTTACTTATTTCAGGGACTTCTACAATTATTTTTAAAATGTCTTCATCAGATGCATCCATTATTGGACGCTCACTATTACCAGCCACTTGCGGTTGGAATGTACCCGTTTCCCGTAAACGACTATCAATGATCAGAAATAATCGTCTATCGGGTGTATTTCGATTGGGGTATTTTCCTGCATAAAGTCTTGCGGCTGCTGCACCATTTCCTTGACATTCACCTACGATATTCCCTATAGTTTATTGAAATCATAATTTAATCTGATCCAACTTACCTAAAGTTAAATGCATATCTGCCATTTTCTGAAATGTGTAAGCCATTGTAATCAAAATATTTAATATTAAGCTTATTCACACAATAAATGATAGCTTCAAATTATTGACTCTTATTTATTGACTCTTATTTGACTGTTTGTAATTCTTGTATTTGTAAAAACTTATTGTAATTTTAATTGTAATTTTAACAGAAAGTTTTAAAAATAATGTGTTAAACTAATGACGCCACAAAATTTATTTAATTTGAACGTACTCAAAAGTTTGGGTGGATTTAGGGCTGCACAACCACTTAAAATTTCCTGTGCGCTTAGATTTTGTTGTTTTTTTTTTGTATGAAAAATGCTTTCAGAACAAGAGAGTAACGTGTCCATTTTTATTACAAAATGTCAAGTAGTTTAGAAGATAATGCAAAAAAAGCAATTTTTACTTTGTAACTTCAAAGGGCTGTAACTTTTTTTGTGTACACTTTTGTACTAACGTAAGTTGGATTCAATCAATTTATTTTGGTCCCCGGAATGCGTGGTTTAATTTATGAGATACCTTTTTGAAACACCCTGTATTTTTAAAAAAATTACTATAAGTACTTACTAAGTTTGTAATTTTTGTTTAATTTCTCTTTAGATTTGTTTAGGTTTATATGTTGGTAAAATCCTATTTTGAATCAAAATCATTAAAATTTATTTATGTATATATTTATAACAATAATTATTATTAAGACAATTATTATTGTATAAGACAATTAAGCATTCCAAAATGCATTTGGAAATAATTTAAATATATATTTTCTTATACTCTCTTGCAAAATTTTATTATTTTGCGGTATAAAAGTTTAAAACGCAATGTGCATATATATTTCAATTGCTTCTGAATATTTTAATTTTAATAAGTCTTAAGAGAACGGTGGAATTAAATAGTTATTTTTTAAATATTAATAAAAATTGCATCCCTTTGTAAGTCTGTTTATTTGATGGAGCATTCTAAAACGTAACAATATTATAATACATTATACTTTCTTTTATTATTTTTTATTTTTTTTTATTTAATTTAACGTGCTTGTGACAGCTTCGGCCATTAGCACGAGGCACGGTGGATACAATTATATATAAGGTACAATTAATTATTATAATATACTATAGTTATATATTATATATTATTTAGTAAGTTTTCTAGCTTCAGGAACTGGATAGCTGTGATGACTTGGCTCTGGTTCGATAATATATCTGTGATGTCGCCCTTCATGCCCAGTTCTTGGCGTCGTTTATTGTAATGAGGGCAGTCCACAAGGATGTGTAGAACGCTTAGTGGAGATTGGCAATAGTGGCAGATTGGCTTAGGTGTAGAATTCATTAGGTGACCGTGTGTAAATCTGGTGTGACCGATAAGCAATCTTCTAGCAACAACCATCTCATTTCTAGTTATACCAGGGATACGCCAATCGTCTGATCTATTTGGTGTAAAAATGTAGTGGATTGGTTCCAATGATTCTGCCAGTAATTTCGTATGAGTTTCTTTATACTAGTTTTTAGGTCACTGGCAATTTGTATATTACGTGGTGTACAATTGGATACAGCAGTTTCTTTGGCAAAGCGATCGGCGTTGTCGTTACCCATAATCCCGAATCCATATGATAGTGATATGGATGTCGTGGATAATAAGATTTTGGTAAGTGTCATGGATTTTTTCTACAAGAAGATGATTAGTAAATAGATTATTGACGGACTGGATAGATGCAAGGGAGTCTGTACAGATGGCAATATGTTCATTCGGTGCTGTACAGAGTTTGAAGGCTTGGTAAATAGCATACAGTTCACCAGTGTGAACGCTGCATGTGGCAGGTATTTGACATGAACTAAAGACTGTTTCCGTAGTGGTAACCGCACAACCAAATCCCGTTTCACTCTTTGATGCGTCAGTGTAGAGGACCCGATCGAATTTCTTAAAATTAAGAATTTCTAGTAAGGATTTCCTATTCAAATCATGGTTGGCTTCTGCCTTACTAAACTTTGTAAGTGACACATTAAATTTAGGTAAAGTTTTGGTCCAAGGAGAATTCTGCGGGATCGGGAGAGGGATAGTTAGGGATAAATTTATATATGGTATTAAAGTTGGAACTAGGAGGGCGATAGTGTGTATGCGTGGAGCAGGAGGGTGAGTACTAGTATAGTTGGGTAATGTTAGCAGTGTGTGTACTGGATTAGAAAGGTTAGCTGAAGTAGAGTCAGCATAAGAAAGGGGGAGATATTGGCGCCTAAGCCAAAGAGGGGGTTCGTTGGCTTCGCGGAAGAGGCTCTCAGCTGGACTGCTACGAAAAGCTCCTAAACAGAGGAGGATAGCAGTATTATGTACTGAATTAAGGGTTTGTAAGGATGTTTTAGATGCTGACATATGTATAAAGCTGCCGTAATCGAGTTTAGAGCGAATAACAGACCTATATACTTTTAATAGTGTACATTCGCTAGCGCCCCATTGGTAGTGGGAAAGTCTTTTGATGATATTTAAACGTTTTAGGCACTCTGCTCTAGTTTCCTGAATATGTTATAGTTATGTTATAGTTATGTTTCCTGAACATATTATATATAGGGCTAACTGATAGACTCCAGCACAGATCAGAGGTAATATAAGTCGATAAAACCTCACCAGCTCCAGGGGGTCATGTAAGATGCCCCTATTTTCAGTTTTTATTAATTAACAAAATTAACAGTCTATTGCATTTACCTTTATAAATACCATGAGGATTGGTTTTTAATACTGATGTCCTTCCAATGTTTTTCTGTGGCCATACAATGTTTTTAACAACTTTTTATGTAAGTAGTAAGAAACCAACGTGTTCTTTCTATATATTTAAATTTTAACTTACTTGTTTTTCAATATTGGTATTTTTACTCTCTCTTTTAGTAAACTGATGATGGAATGATTTAATTCCGAAAATATCTTCTTTATAATAAAATTTTTAAGCTTTTAATAAGCATTTTTTATACCTTAATACACACGAACACCACGTGCTTTGTATTCAACAGGTATACTAGCCACTCCTGGATATCTCCACTTCATGGTTTTGTTCCAGTTTCACTTTTAATTTTACACAAAAAGAATATCTTAAGTCTTCTGGAAGACAAATCCAATTTAAAACCAATTTCAAAGAATATCTTTAAAACTTTTTATCTTTCTGATTTTCAATATTGGATGGGTATCTCAGAAAAAACATACGGATTGCAAATGTACAACAACGCCAAACATTTGCTATACAATTATTTATCCGAGCAATTAGTAGAGTTGATTGCGAGACATTTTGAAGATACATCTGAAGATCACATCAATCTCCAGAACTACAAGGACATCAACATTTTATGCCAATTCTTACAAATAAGAGAATCGTGTATGAAAGAAAGAAGGGCAAGGAGATAGCAAGAAAACTATAGACAACGAGAAACTCAAATATACAGAGATAGAGGACAAAATGTTAGAAGGGACTACACAAGACGAGAATTTATTCCAAGAAGGGAAAATGAAAGTAGAGAAAACAGGAGAGAAATTTATGAACGCAGAAATCGGCAATGGAACGAGGACAGATATCGAGAACATCACGAAAACACAAATAATAATCGACGAAATGAACAGGAATATCGAGCAAACCGATAAGGGACGGACCTGCCAAAAGAAAATACAAGAGAAGTGAATAATACCCAAAAAGAAGAAGTTGAAGATGAGACACAAAGTGACGGGAGAAGAAGCACAAAGGAACAACAGGCGTTTTTTCACGAAGACGCTCACTAAAAATAAACCAAACAGGAATCTTTTGTTACCCGAAGGAATTTATTAAATTAGCAGGAAACAATGAGATAAGAAGTGGAGTTAGATGGTTTTATCAAAGACAAACCAATTAAAATTATGATAGACACCGGTTCGGAAATAACATTGATCAACAGAAAATTGATAGAAGAACTTAATTTGACAAATTTAATTTACAAAATACCAAGGGTAAATTTGGTGGGCGCAAATAATCGGACATTGGCAACGATAAATGAAGGCATACGAGTAATGGTACGATTGGACAAGAAAGTTTATGCATTACAATGTGTAATAATGCCAAACATGTCACATGACATGATTGTAGGAGTGGACGAATTGTCAGAAAAACATGTAGTGATAAATTTCAAAAATAACACGAAGAAAATCATGGAGGAAAAGGAACAAGAACAGGACATATCGGAAAAGGACAAGGAACATGAGAATCGGAAAAATAGTGATTTAGACAAATAACAAACGGTGGGAATGAATTTGACAACGAAGTCAGGACAAAAAAAGAAGAAAAAAGAGAAAACAAAAATAAAAAAAGAAATAGGGAATTCCGCAAAAAAAGAGATCAGCTCAGCAGAAGAAGAAAAAGAAGAAAAAGGTTTGATAAAAGAAAAGGAAAAGGACATAATTGAAACGGGGGTGTTTAAAGAAGAAATATGCGAGATGAAGAAAACGGAATTAATTTCCGAGTTGGAAGTTGTCAAATTTGAAAAGAAAATTTGCAGATGTTGCTGGAAATGAAAACTGATAAAAAAAAAGACTTATGGATCGCCTAAATAAATTTACATTTATAGAACAAAGTTTAAACATGAAAATTGACAGATTGTTAAGACTTCTAGGAGAACAAAAACGAAAAATTGCGGAATTAGAATCTGATGTTATAGCCAGTAAATTTGTTTTTTCAAATTAAAGATCAAGCTTTGATGTAGAAAACTTGCAGAAACAACGATCTCAAATACCTGATTCATCTGCGCATAAAAAAATATCGGTTACAAAAATCACAAAAAAAATGCAGGAAAGCTTTTTCAGGATCAGCTAAACTGGATTTGGTAGCGAATGAAGCTAAAGAGAACTTAGATCAGATCAGTGTGCAGTACGATCCAAAAATGAGATCAAAGTGTTGTTGCGAAATTGGCGGTAATATTAAATGGATGAGGGAGCTGCTCGAGAAAGCTATGGCTTTGAGACAAGAACAGGCTTCCCAGAAAATTGAATCTTTACTAAAAATAAAAGAAGTAGGTGAGGATAAAATGATAACAAGAGAAATTTTTTTTTGTCTGAGAGAAAATAATTTTTTGTATTGTACTGTACTTAAAAAAAATTGTATCTCAAAACAAGGCGGGGATTTTGTTATGATTCATTTTATCAGCCAAGGAGAAAAATAAAAATTAGTAAATAGACCATTTAAATAAATTTTTAAGACATCCTAGTAAACAAAATTTATGTATTAGATTAAGATAAGATTATATTAACAGAAAGTTTTGTCTGTCAACAACTAATTTTTAAAGAGTCGCAAGTAAAATCTTTTTATATAGAATTAGGAAGCTCATACTCATTATAATCTTTTCATTGTTTCTATATGACCTAGGATTAAGATATTGTAGTTAACCTTTTGTTATAGAAATGAATTATGTATTGGTAATCAAAGGGAAAGCCAAGTTTAAAGAAAAAAATTTTAGTTTCTCTGGAAACAGTAATGGGGTTTTTTCTTAATGATTGTAAACAAAATAAAGCTTTTTGTTTGGACAGTTTTTGTTTGAATGGGAGAATTGATAGTTGATATATGAGAGAAAGAGGCAGTTGTCATTTGATGAAAAGTAGATGAAGAGATGTCCTTGGATCTAAAGTGGGCAGTTTTTTAAAAACATAGGAATTAGTTTGGCGGCACCAAGTTGACAGAAAGAGGTCCTTGTGTCATTGAGAAGTAGCTGAGTGTTTTGGAGAATTAAATTTAAAGTGTAAATTGTTGGAAAATTGAGTCAGGTATTTCGTACAGTCGTTGCAGGAGGATTGCAGATACGAAAAGAAGAAAGCCGAAGGTCGCCTAAATCGACATCCAGAAGCCCATCACATAGTCCTATTAGAAATACTAGTAGAGATAGGTCTCTAAGAAATTGATCTCCCACAACTGACCACAGATACGCAAACAATAGCCAGAGAAACGAATAAAACTCGACACTAAGGGGCGGGCGTCGGCTGTATCTAATAAAAGCCCCCAAATTCGTACTTTCACTTAAAATGAACAGAATTTATTACTTAAGGGCTACATTGAGAATCCAAAATTCACCTTTATTATTTATACCGGTGCAACCAGATCGTTGATTCGAACCGGATTTCTGAATGAGAAACTACAACCCTTTAAAACAAACTTAGTTCTTGAAACAGCTTCAGGCCACACTATTCCAATTCATGGAGAGATAACGGCAACTATACAGATTGGTAACACCTTGATAAAACACATTTTCCTTGTAGCCGATATTAAAGACGAATGCGTTCTTGGGATGTATATTATGCAGAACAAATTTATCATAGATCTTTATAATAAATTTTTGTTAATTAAAAATGAAGAAATTGTCCTAAATTTGGAAGAATCGGTACCTCAAGTAAGAGTTATAGTGAGCATGGATACCGAAATTCCTCAAAATTCTAAAAGTATCATCCTGGCGAGACTGAGTCAAAAACATGAAGGTCTACATTTCGGCGTTGTGGAATGAACTAGTTAGTGATGGAATTTTGATAGCCAGATGCGTTATTAATGTAGTTGAGATGATTCCAGTAAGGGTTGCTGATTTGTCTAAAAGACTTTTAAATTGAAGAAAAAACAACAAATAGCATTCTGTACACCAATAGAAAAAATAAGCAAGTGCGAAAAATATTTAAAAAAGAATACAGCTTCAAGTAACACAGTTGACGCTAGCCTAATGAAACAACTAATTAAAAATGTTGACCACTTAACAACTACAGAATTAAACAAAATTAACGAATATATTAATAAAAACTACGACATTTTTAAATCCGAGAAATCTACACGGCGTACTAGTTTAGTTCAACATAGAATTTATACTGGAGATGCAAGACCAATTCGTCAAGCGCCACGGAGATTGCCATTTGCTAGACAAAAAGAAGTTGAAAACATAATACAAGACATGATAAATGCTGAGATATTATCAAAAAAGCTTCGGGCCCCTGGTGTTCACCAGTAGTCTTAGTAACTAAGAAAGATGGATCTAATCGCTTTTGTGTAGACTACAGAAAATTAAACCAGGTTACACAAAAAGACCGTTATCCATTGCCACGAATATATGATACACTAAACACTCTATCAGGTGCTAAATGGTTTTCTACCCTAGATTAAAACAGTGGCTACTGGCAAGTAGAAGTACATCCTGATGATCGAGACAAAACTGGCCGTGGTTTCTACAGGTTTCAGGTTCTACCATTTGGTCTGTGTAATGCTCCAGCTACGTTTGAACGTCTAATGGAGATGGTTTTAAGAGGACTTACCTGGAAAACGTGTCTAGTATATCTTGATCATATAATGATTATGTCCAAAACGTTTGACAAACATCAGAAAAACTCAAGCTATGTATTCGACTGATTGAGAAAGCGAATTTAAAGTTAAATTATAAGAAATGTTCACTATTTCAAAGAGAGGAATACTATTTAGGACATGTCGTTTCAGTAAAAGGAATTAAAACTGATCTAGAGAAGATTTCAGTTATTAAAGATTAGCCTAAATAAGGAAATAAAAAGGAAATTAGAAGTTTTCTTGGACTCTGTTCATATTACCGAAATTTTAATAAAGATTTTGGCCGCATAGCTAAGCCCCTTTATCGACTAACCGAAAACAACATTAAATTTGACTGGACACCGGATTGTCAAAATGCTTGCATAGATTAAAAAAATGACTTACAACAGCACCAACTCTAGCATATCTACGAGAAGATGGCAAATTTCTGTTGGATTGTGACGCATCTCAGCATGGTATTGGCACAGTATTATTACAAGAACAGGAAATCGAAGAAAAAGTTATTTCATATTTTAGTAAAACAATGGGAAAGGCTGAAAAGAATTATTGTGTTGCCAGAAAAGAGCTCCTAGCTATTATAAAAGCCCTAGAACGCTTTACAGTGGCTAATGAATTTTAAGAAGCCAGAGGGACAAGTGGCTCGGTAGATAAAGAGACTCCAACAGTATAACTTCGTCATAGTACATAGAAAAGGGCGTCTCCATAACAATGTCGATATTCTTTCTAGGCGACCCTGTTTGGAACGACAATGCCAGTCTGTAAAAGACTTGAAGAGAAAGAGAACATAACCGAAGAAGTAAGTCTCCAGGTAACCACAGTTATACAGGAAGAAAAATAATGATCAGACTTCCCTTGAAAACCTGAAAAAGAGTCAAAAGAAAATAATGACAAAAAGTCTGACTGAAAAGTCATACGAGAATGGCTTAAAAATGGAGTAAGACCTATTTGGCAGGAAATAACCAAATATAGTGGAGCTATAAAAGCGTCCTGGGCTCAATGGGAATCTCTGTATCTTTCCAATGGTCTATTATATCGGAATGGGAAAGTCCCGATAGAGTACGTATAGTTCAACAAGTGGTACTGCCGAAATCACACATTAAAAGTGTGTTGCAAGAACTTCATACCAGCCTTTCTGTAGGACATTTTGGAGTCAAAAGAACACTGGCCAGAGTTCGAGACAGATTTTACTGGATCAATTGTCGCCGAGATGTAGAAGACTGATGTAGGAAATCCGATTTATGTAATGGTTAAAAAGGCCCTAGAATAAGAAGTCGTGGTAAAATCGCACAATATCTTTCCGGGGGCCTTTTGAACGACTTGCATTGGATATTCTTGGTCCACTTCCGATGACAGAGAGAGGGAACAAGTACTTAATGGTAGCAATGGATTATTTTTCAAAATGGCCTGAAATTGTACCCCTTCCTAATCAAGAAGCGACTATATTAGCAAAAGCATTTATAACACACATCGTATTAAGACATGGAGTTCCTTTATAGTTACATTCTGATCAAGGACGAAATTGTGAATCAGAATTATGTCAAGAATTAATGAAAATCTGGGGTATTAAGAAAACTCGCACTACGCCTCTCCATCCTCAATCAGACAGAATGGTCGAAAGACATAATAGAACTGTTTGTCAATACCTTTCAATGTTTGTCTCTTATAATCAAAAAGATTGGGATAGTTTAATTCCTCTATTCCTGTTAGCCTATAGAAGTTCCGAACATAAAGCAACTGGTTATTCTCCATCAATGATGATCACCGGAAGAGAAATGAAGCTTCCTCAAGATTTTATTTTCGGAAGATTGCCTCCCTGCGAAGAAGAATGTTCATTCCCGACATACATTGAAAATTTGAAAGAAAAATTAGAAAAAGTCTACGAATTTGCTCGTAAAAGTTTGAAGCTTTAAAGTGATAAAGGTAAGGCCAGGGTCGACATGCATGCTACTGGTACAACTTTCGCAAGAGGTGACCCAGTATGGTTATACAATCCCACACGTAAGAAAGGACTTTGTCCGAAACTTCAACGAAACTGGAAAGGCCCGTATAACGTCCTGCAGAAAATAAATGATCTAATCTGTCGCATCCAGTTTTCAGCTAGAAGTAAAACCAAGGTAGTTCATATCGAGAGACTAGCTCCATACCATGGAACTGATTCACCCCGTTGGCTTCAATCGATCCCCGATAGTCCAGTTATTCGAGGCGAATAACTATAAAGGAGGAAGCAGTGTTATTATACGAAAGATTTATCCGACATAGGAAAAGTCCACTGACGAAAAAGAAGAAGCAGTTCGAGAACATTCAAGATGACATCAAAAATTCTTAAAATGTCTAATAAAGTTTGGAACGTCAGAAAAATGGTTGTTAGTTAGTTAAAAAGTATTGTAATATTGTTGGTGTTGAATAAAGTTAATTTTCAAGATGTGTAAAAATATATATCTATATATCTATATATCTATATATCTATATATCTATATATCTATATATCTATATATCTATATATCTATATATCTATATATCTATATATCTATATATCTATATATCTATATATCTATATATCTATATATCTATATATCTATATATCTATATATCTATATATCTATATATCTATATATCTATATATCTATATATCTATATATCTATATATCTATATATCTATATATCTATATATCTATATATGTATATATCTATATATCTATATATCTATATATCTATATATCTATATATCTATATATCTATATATCTATATATCTATATATCTATATATCTATATATCTGTATATCTATATATCTATATATCTGTATATCTGTATATCTATATATCTATATATCTATATATCTATATATCTATATATCTATATATCTATATATCTATATATCTATATATCTATATATCTATATATCTATATATCTATATATCTATATATCTATATATCTATATATCTATATATCTATATATCTATATATCTATATATCTATATATCTATATATCTATATATCTATATATCTATATATCTATATATCTATATATCTATATATCTATATATCTATATATCTATATATCTATATATCTATATATCTATATATCTATATATCTATATATCTATATATCTATATATCTATATATCTATATATCTATATATCTATATATCTGTATATCTATATATCTATATATCTGTATATCTGTATATCTGTATATCTGTATATCTATATATCTATATATCTATATATCTATATATCTATATATCTATATATCTATATATCTATATATCTGTATATCTATATATCTATATATCTGTATATCTGTATATCTGTATATCTGTATATCTATATATCTATATATCTATATATCTATATATCTATATATCTATATATCTATATATCTATATATCTATATATCTATATATCTATATATCTATATATCTATATATCTATATATCTATATATCTATATATCTATATATCTATATATCTATATATCTATATATCTATATATCTATATATCTATATATCTATATATCTATATATCTATATATCTATATATCTATATATCTATATATCTATATATCTATATATCTATATATCTATATATCTATATATCTATATATCTATATATCTATATATCTATATATCTATATATCTATATATCTATATATCTATATATCTATATATCTATATATCTATATATCTATATATCTATATATCTATATATCTATATATCTATATATTTATATATCTATATATATATATATATATATATATATATATATATATATATATATATCTATATATCTATATATCTATATATCTATATATCTATATATCTATATATCTATATATCTATATATCTATATATCTATATATCTATATATCTATATATCTATATATCTATATATCTATATATCTATATATCTATATATCTATATATCTATATATCTATATATCTATATATCTATATATCTATATATCTATATATCTATATATCTATATATCTATATATCTATATATCTATATATCTATATATCTATATATCTATATATCTATATATCTATATATCTATATATCTATATATCTATATATCTATATATCTATATATCTATATATCTATATATCTATATATCTATATATCTATATATCTATATATCTATATATCTATATATCTATATATCTATATATTTATATATCTATATATCTATATATATATATATATATATATATATATATACGTCTTCATAACAAGGCGAGATCCGATTAAATCGAGGACAACCCGAGATCCACCAATAGGAAATTAATTATTTGAGTATATTGTTCATAACTATAATTATTAATTGTTCTTTATAATTAACATATTAATCATGGCACACTTAGAGGGGAAAAGATTTTTAAACTTAAATTTTTCTGATAAATTAAAAGCGAAACGAGATCCGTAGCTGAAAAGGGAAGGGGAAGACTTATATACAAAATTTTAGATATTTTCCGATCAACGCGAGATCCCACACTGTTGCCAGCTCTAAAGGGTATTAGTCGAGCGACCAGAGCTCGTCTTGTATTGCATATTTCCTACTCAAGGAGTAAAATAATTTGCGGTTACGGTGTTTTCTATTTTATAAATGTATCGAGGGCAGCGGTTAGTTGAATTAGTGAAACAAAATTCAAAGATAACAAAAGGTAAGTAATGATTATAATTTTTCTGTATATAATCAAATATTTCAACATAAACTTTATAAACCGAATAACTAAAATGCTCTGTTTTATTGAATTTGTTGAATTCTATTCTCAAAGCTATTTTTGTTTATTATTTATGTACAAAATTAAAAAGGGGAAATTATTTAAAATTAACAGTTTATCTGTATAAGAAAAGCTATCATTGTAACATTCTAATCGTGTTTTTACATAAAAATATTAGTTTTGCACAAGAGTAAATACGTTCCATATAGTAGAGTAAATCGACTGACAAAAATTTATTATTTACTTATTTGTCAATCAATTTGTTCTGTCTTAAATAAACTATGCTGTGGCTTTTTAAATGTTGTAATTTTTTAGATATTGGTCAGTAAGAATTTCTCACTGTGATTTGTTTTAAATAATTCCCTTGACTCTAGTAGACTGATTTATTTTCTTTTTTAATAGGTCAGCACTTCGAAGGGCAAAAGTGTAGAATGTAGTCTGCGGAAAGGAAGAGTGTGGAACAAGAGAGACCGCTGCCTATACTGCAGTTTGGACGTAACAAATTTTTCGAGGCATATTTTTTAGAAAACATCCTAAAGAGGAGAGTGTTTTAAAAATAACCATGTTACCCAAAAGAGATATTGCTAGAAAGCATATGTTAGATCTCCTAAGAAAGCAAGGGAATTTTTCATATTTGCATACAGCCGATATCATTAGACCTGTCCAGAGACCTTCATCTTTTTCAAATTCTAATACTGTATCATCAGATTACTTACCCTGTATATACTGCAAAGGTTTATATAAACAAAAATCCCTGAAGCGACATGCAAAAAAATGTTATTATAATAAGGAAAACAAAGCAGGAATTAAATATGCAAGTGAAGGCCAAACCATGCTTTCATTCACAGAATCTCGAAAGAGATTTTTGGATAAATTAAGATTGAAATCTGAAATTTTTAATTCGATGCAGGCTGATCGAATTTCATTAAATGGAAAGGGAGATGTAATAATATGCCAATATGCGGAAGATTACTTAAGAAAGCATAAAAGGACCCATATAAGAAGTGCTGTTTCAAATAAAATTCGTGAATTAGGCAGATTGTTAATTCCTCTACAAGATTTGTATGGCATTAATACTATGATAGAAGCACTTAAAGCTGAACTACGCCCAACTGGTTTGATAGACGGACAAATGCGAACGGCAGACGACTCTGTGCCTATCTCGAAAACAAAAACAACACCACTGTAGCGGGTCCAATGGACCCAACATGCTTCCATGGAGAACTTCCCTCGCACATAGACTTAGCAATTCTACACAATATAGGGCAACAATACGAAATAAAATCAATAAATGAAGGCGATTCCACACACAACGTAATCGTCATGACCCTAGGCGCAGTGGAACTAAATCCACTGCAGCCCCATCAAATAAAGAAAACAAACTGGCCTAACTTCAGAAGAGTATTGAGCGAAACCATCGGGGCAATCCCAACAATTAACAACATAAAAGAACTCGAAGAAAGTATAACAAGATTAGAACAAACAATAATAAATGCCATCGATGCCAGCTCAAAAACGGAAACAAAGACAACACAAAAAGGAAGATTCCATGAAATATCAAATGAGCTAAAAGATCTCATTAAAGAAAAGAATAGGAAAAGAAGAAGAGCACAAAGAACAAGAAATCAAGAAGACAAAAGAATTGCTAATGAACTAGACAGAGAAGTCAAAAGAAGACTAAACGAACACAGAAGTGAATATTGGGACAAATATATCCAAGAATTAAACCCGAATAAATCTGCATTCTGGAAAGTATCAAAAATACTCAGAAAGGATAAAAAACCCATACCGCCCTTACACGGAGAAAATGGAATGGTATATACCGAACAAGAAAAAGTTGAAGTAATGCGAAATACACTCGAATCCAATAATATGAAAAACTTTCACCCGGCAGAAGACCTAGTTACTTAGAAGACTTCACGGGAAAGTAGAAAGAAGCGCCAGACGCTTAAGAAGAAGAAAAGGCATAATAGGCCTAGAACACACAAGTCCAGAAGAAATTAAAGAACTAATCAAAGTACTAAATCCAAAGAAAGCAGCCGGGCCAGATAAAATCACAAACAGGGCAATTAAAAATGTACCACACAAAATCATAGTGTATATCACGAATATAGTTAACGGTATACTAAGACTAAGATACTTTCCAGACAGGTGGAAAGAAGCAGAAGTTATAATGATAGAAAAACCGGGAAAAAACGAGAGCTTTCCATAGAATTATCGATTAATAAGTCTTCTATCATCACTAAGTAAGATAGCTGAAAGAATAATCCTAAAGAGACTACAAACAGAGTCAAAAACAATTGGAACGATCCCAGAATCACAGTTCGGTTTTAGATCCAGACACTCCTGCGAACTACAAGTACTTAGACTAACCGAATTTATCACTAAGGGATACAACTAGAAAATGTACACTGCGGCAGCCTTCCTAGACGTCAGTAAGGCCTTTGACAGAGTCTGGCATGAAGGCCTGCTTTATAAGATGAGTCAATATGGATATAGTGAGGCAATGACATGTCTCCTTGCATCATACCTGACGAACCGGAGATTCAGAGTTTGGATAGGGCCTGCCCTGTCCGAGGTCGGAACTCTGGAGGCAGGTGTGCCACAGGGAGCGGTGTTATCTCCGTACCTATATACCATATATACAGCAGACACACCCAGTGATCACAAAACACTGCTCAGCCTATACGCAGATGATACGGCAATTGCAACAAGCAATAGAAACGTAAATTTCGCAACAAGAGACTTACAACGCTCTCTAAATCGATTACATGCATGGTGTATAAAGTGGAAAA